>NW_026294447.1:42515081-43115081 GCF_007827085.1 Peromyscus californicus insignis
GTAAATATAAATGTAAATGTAATATTTAGGATAAGCATTGAAATATATAAGGAAATATCTTTCATGTGTATGTATCAAGATTCATAATATTCTTGAAGAATTTATTATTATTATTATTTTCTGTCTTTTTGATGTATTATTTTAAATCCATGTCCATAATATGAGAAATAATGGTGTTTGAATCAATAGGATCATTACTGTTTAACTATAGAGATACCCTTTGAATCAGTGTATATATGTGTATATATGCAGCTATTCATGAATTTGCAGTTGTGTGTGAATGTCTGCATGTCTTTATGCACATGTGTTTATGGAGACTAGGTGAGCATCTCTCTTGTCTTCCTAAGATTTATACCAATGATTTTTGTTTGAAACAGAATTCCCACTTATCAGCAACTCATCAAGTAGCCTTGGTTGCCTAACAAATACTGTGGATCCTCCTGCTTATGGCACCACTGAGTTTAGATTATAAGAGGACACCATCATTCAGAGATTTTTGCTTGGATTTTTAAAATCTAATTTAGACACTAATGCTTGTGTGGCAAAAGCTTTACATAAAGTGGTATTTTCAACAGACTGACATAGATATGTTATGTAAAGAATATTTGTTAATTACATTTACATCTTATTAAAAAATCACAATAATGCACACACATGTGTATATAGAGATAAATACATAGATGTATATGTATGTATATGTTGTATAGAAATTTGGTGTGTGTGTGTGTGTGTGTTTAATGCTGCAATTTATAAAAACAAGAAACAGGAAACAGTCTAAATATCCAACAAAAAATGGATAACAATAATGCCCTATAAACCAGACTGAGTCTGTTGTACTTATATATTTATATGAAAGGTTGTATTTAAATGTTCAGGAGTATGTGTGTGTGTGTGTGTGTGTGTGTGTGTGTGTGTGTGTGTGCAACAATTAATGAAAGAGAGGGATGTGAGTTTTAAAGAAAGCATGAAGGGTATATGGGGGATTTTATGAAGGGAAGACAAGAAGAGAAGGCTGTAACTATATTATAACACAAAATTAAAATAATTATTTCAAAAAGCACAAAAATGGATAATAAAAATGTGGACTTATTCACAATGGAATTTTACTCAGCTATTAAGAATTAAACTATGGAGCTTGTAGAGAAATTCATGGACTTGAAAAGTATTATATAAGGTAACCCAGTCTATAAAAGACAAAAAATGTGTATCCTCTCTCCTATGGGGATTCTAAATTTTAATATCTGTATCGATATAGATAAGTGATTGTAAGAATGAATCTAAACTATGGAACTCCATAGACCACAAGAGGTGAACAAAAAAGTGTTGAGACAAATGGGGAGGTCAGGTGTGACATGATGAAGACTGACATTAGGAGGCTGCTCTATAAACGTGATCCTTGCAACAACTTGTAGAGATTTAAAGATCTTCACTTTTATTATTATTATTTAATAAAACTTATTTATTTATTTTATATCCTAAATTGAGTTTACCCTTTCTCCTCTCCTCCCAGTGCCCCCCCTCCAATCCTCTCCATCCACTTTGCCTTTGTTTCTATTCAGATAGTGTCAGGCCTCCCATGGGTATTAACCTTGCATGGTATATCAAGTTTTAGTAGGACTAAGTACCTCGCCTTGTATTAAGCCTGGGCAAGGCAACCCAGTATGAGGAATTGGTTCATTAGGGAAAGCCCCTGCTCCCACTGTTAGGAGCTCCAAATGTAGACCAAACTACACAACTGTCACATATATGTAGAGAGCCTACATCAGTCCCATGTAGGCTAACTGGCTGTCAGTTCAGACTTTGTGAGCTCCTGTGAGCCCAGGTTAGTTGATTCTGTGTGTTTTCTTGTAATGACCTTGACCTCTCTTGCTCCTACAGTCATTCCTCCCTCTCTTAAGCAGGATTCCCTGAGCTCTGACTAATGTTTGGCTGTGGATCTCTGTATCTGTTTCCATCAGTTACTGGATGGAAGTTATCTGATGACAATTGGTCTAGGCACCAATCTATGAGTAAAGCAGAATATTGTTAGGCATCATTATGTTTACATTTTTTCCTCCAATAGTGTTTGGTTCTATCCTAGGTCTCTGGGCTATCCAGCCTCTGGGTCCTGGCAACTCCAGGCAGTGTCACGGGGTTAGGCTCACTCTCACGGCATGGGCCTCAGGCTAGACCAGTCATAGGTTGGCCACTCCCATAATCTCTACACCACCCTTACCCCAGTACATTCCATAAGAAGGACAGACTTCAGGTAGAAAGTTGTGTGGCTGAGATGGTGTATAGCCCTTCCACAGAAAGTCTTGCCTGGTCATAGGGGATAGCCAGTTTAGGCTACATATCCACTATTGCTAGGAGTTTTAGATGGGGTGATCCTTGTAAGTTTCTTGGAGTTTCCCTTGTACCAAGGTTCTATCTGATCCTGAGATGCCTCCCCTTTCCAGTCATCTCTTTCAGTACTCTTCTGTTCCATCAATCCTCACAACCAGATCACTCATGTTCCCATCCCTATCTGCTCCCAGTCCACCCATGAGATCTCTTCTATTTCATCTTCCCAGGAAGATCCATGTGTCCCCCAACTTGGGCTCTTCTTGTTACCTAACCTGTGGATTGTAACATGGTTAACCTTTACTTTACCACTGATATCCACTTATAAGTGAGAATATACCATGTTTGTCTTTGGGTTTGGGTTACCTCACTCGAGATTATTTATTTTTGTTTTTGTTTTTGTTTTTGTTTTTGAGACAGGGTTTCTCTGTGTAGCTTTGCGCCTTTCCTGGAACTCACTTGGTAGCCCAGGCTGGCCTCAAACTCACAGAGATCCTCCTGGCTCTGCCTCCTGAGTGCTGGGATTAAAGGCATGCGCCACCACTGCCCGGCTAGATTAATTTTTTCTAGTGATATCCAGTTGCCTTCAAGTTCACTAATGTCATTGTTTTGAACAACTGAATAAAACTCTATTGTGTAAATCTACCACATTTTCTCTATCCATTCTCTGGTTAAGGGGCATCTACATTTTCCAGGTTCTGGATTTTATGTATAAAGCTGTTATGAATATAATTGAGTAAGTGTCTTTGTGGTATGATTGAGCATCCTTTGGATATATACCCAAGATTTGTATAGCTGGGTCTTGAGGCAAATTGGTGCCAGATTTTCTGAGAAACTGCCATAATGATTTCCAAAGTGTCTATACAAGTTTGCACTCCTACCAGCAGTGAGGGAGTGTCCTTCTTTCTTCACATAATCTCCAGTATAATCTGTCATTTGTGTGTTTGATCTTAGCCATTCTGATAGGTCTTAAGTTGGAATCTCAGAGTTGTTTTGATTTACATTTCTCTGATGGCCAAAGATGTTGAACAATTCTTGAAGTGTTTCTCAGCTACTTGAGAATCTTCTATTGATTCTCTATTTAGATCTGTACCTTGTTTTTGATATGGTTATTTTTTTGATGTCTAGTTTCTTGAGTACTTAGTATATTTTGGATATTTGCCCTCTCTCAGATGTGGGTTGGTGAAGATCTTTTCCCATTCTGTGAGTCACCATTTTGTCTTAGCCTTCGCCTTACAGAAGCTTTTAAGAAATTGGAGAAGTTATCAGAAGTTGCAATGATCTCCCATGCTCATATATTGATAGGATTAACATAGTAAAAATGACAATTTCACCAAAAGCAACCTACAGATTCAGTGCAATTGCTCACAAAAGTCTAACTCAATTCTTTACAGACCTTGAAAGAACAACACTCAACTTCATATGGAAAAACAAAAATTCCAGGATAGCTAAAACAATCCTCTACAATAAGAGAACTGCCAGAGGTATTGCGATCCTGATTTCAAGCTCTACTATAGAGCTATAGCAATATAAACAGGGTGGTATTGGCCTAAAAACAAACAGGTGGGTCAACAGAATTGAATTGAAGATGCAGATGTAAATTCACAATCTATGGACACAGATTTTTGACAAAGAAGCTAAAATCATAAAATTACAAAACAAAAGCATCTCTAACAAATGATGATAGCGTAACTGGATGTCAACATGTACATAATGCAAATAGATCTATATCTATTACCCTGAACAAAACAGGTCGAAGTGGGTCAAAGACCTGAACATACATCCAGATCCACTGATAGAAGAGGAAGTGGGGAATAGCCTTGAATGCATTGTGACAGCAGGTGACTGTCTGAACAGAACACCAGTAGCACAGGTACTCATATTGATAATTAATAAATGGGACTTCACAAAATTGAAAATATCAGCAATTTTTTATGTGGAATTTACCACTTTACTTAGGATAGATGTGCAGAATGGCAAGAAGCCTGCTGCTGTAAAACCACACCCAAACTAGAAGGTAGGAGAGTAGACTTTCCTCATACCTCGCAAGAGTTATTCAGTTTGAATTATTTTTAAGAATCTAAAAATCAAATTAAGAGTAGAATTCAGAGTTATAAAAACCTGCTGCCTTTGGTAACATCCTTTGAGCCAAAACATGTAACACCAAAATAAGTAAAGTTAGCATTGAAGGCGTGTTCGGGATACTATTCCCTAAGGAGACACCACACTGATGTCCAACATCTAAACAGCATTTAGCAAGTCATCCAATAGACTGATAGACTAGCTTATGTGATTTCTTCCTGTATGTATTGCCACAGCTACATAATACAAGGTAATAACCCATGCCAGTCCGTGAAAACCACTGTAGGCTTCTTTGTGTTCCAATTTAGCTGCATCTTTCTCTACTATCTTGCTGCGTTTAGACATGAGCTGTGTGAAAATGGATAATTATGACAATTCTTTACACATCTGGAAAGAAAGCTTCACTCAAAGTACATTTAGCAACAAAGAAGGGATTTTTTTTTTAACTGGTGACTTTGCCATTTACATGTAAAATGGTATGACAATCTAAGTTTTTGAAGAATTTTTTTGCTTCCTAAAATATTTTCACTCCACAATTCAAAGGACTAATGACTTTGCTTTTATCCCAATTTCTATGAGCTTGGAATGCCAGGTTGAATATTCAGGATTGTTTCTATCCAACTTATGATTATTTTTGGAAAGACTAAATTTTTTAGGAAAGATAGTTTGCTAATCATATAAATGAAATTGTTTAGGTTCATAACATCACAGATATTTAAAGTAAATATATCACTGGTTGTAATTATCAAATCACGTGCACCTATTGGAGTTTAATTTCACTGCACCAACCTTAAAAACAGACATAATATATTTAAAAAAAATTAATAAATATAAATGTGCAGTTCTTAATTATTTTTAATTTTTTCACATTTATTAAAAATATTTTTTCTCACAAATTATTTTCTGATTATGATTTTTCCTCCCTCCATTCCTCCTAGTGCCTCCTTACACCCCCTCCCACCTAGATCCATTTCTGTTCTGTCTCTCATTAGAAAAAAACAGGAGTCTAAGAAATATTAACATATAACAAAACAAAGCATAATAAGACAAAACAAAACTATCACATCAAAGTTGAACAGGAGAAAACAACAGAAGGAAAAGAGCACAAGAGAAGGAATAAGAGTCAGAGACCCACTGGTTCACACACTCAGGAATCCCATAAAAACACTAAAGTTGAAGCCATAGTTCAAATGCAGAGGATTTGATACAGACCCATGCAGACCCTGTGCATGCTGTTTCAGTCTCTATGAGTTCATATGTGCATTGCTCATTGTCAGAAAGTGGTCCACAAAGGGAGTCATGTGAGATTTCTGAGAACTTTCAAGAAAACTCCAAGAAAATAAGACAAGAGTCTTGTGACCGCAGTTTCTTCAAAACATGGAATTGTTCTTGGACTGTGTTTTTGTACTTCTTTCAGGTGCTGCAGATAGGAGTGAGTTTAATTTATTTATTATTGCTTACTGTTGTTATTCTATTAAATGATTTTATTCCTGTATGAGG
This sequence comes from Peromyscus californicus insignis, assembly GCF_007827085.1. Taxonomy (NCBI): domain Eukaryota; kingdom Metazoa; phylum Chordata; class Mammalia; order Rodentia; family Cricetidae; genus Peromyscus; species Peromyscus californicus. Next base: position 42,520,986 of record NW_026294447.1, read on the forward strand.
AAAAATTCTTTTTGTCGCATATAACTTGTCTTTGTGTTCTCTACTCAAACATCTGATACAGCTTGAACTCATAAGAGCTTTACTCATAATTTCTGTTAAGCCTCCGAGTATAAATTACCTGATACTATAAATAAAGTTGGCTATTTCATGAGATTTTAGTGTGCCTCATTTGGGGAATCTATTCTTCCAGGTCCTACCACCTCTATAGTGGTGATTACTTATGCCAATTTAGAGGGCTTTGTTATCTGGTGTCCTAAATCTCATCTGGCTATTATACTCTTCCTACTCTTCTATGGGGTTCCCTGAGCACTGAACAGAAGGATTTGATGAAGACATCCAATTTAGGAATGAGTGTTCCAAGATATCTCTCTCTCTGCATAATGTCTGGATGTGATGATCTATATTTTTTTTCTCTGGTGCAGGAGAAAGCTTCTCTGATGATGGGTGAAGAAGACACCGACCTATGAATATATCAGAATATTATCAGAGTCATTTTATACAATATTTTGTTTTATTGCTTTCTTTTCTTATTTATTTTTATCTGGTTTTACCTGAGGTGCCTTGGTTGTCTAGTCTCCAGTTCTTTGTAAATCAACCATTTACTAGATATGGGTTCCATTTTGTGGAGTGAGCCTTAAGTCAAATCACTTATTGATTGGCTACTCCCAAAAGCTTTGTACCACCACTGCCCTAGCACATTTTGCATGCAAGTACACTAAGATTTTATGCCTGTCTTAGTGTTTATGATTGATCGGGGTAATGCTGTCAAAGATGTCTTTAAGAGGAACACTCTTCCATTGCTGGTGGGAATGCAACCTCTTACAGAAACTATGGAAATCAGTATGGTGATTCCTCTGTAAGATGGGATTCAATTTACATTAAGATCCAATTATAACACATTTAGGCATATACCCAAAGGATGCTTCATCCTGCCACAGAGATACTTACTCAGTCATATTCATTGTTGCTCTATTCATAATAGCCAGAAATTGGAAACAAGCTAGATGTCCCTCAACCAAAAAAACAGATAAGAAAATATGGTACATTTACTCAGTGGAGTGTTTATTCAGCTGTTAAAAAATGACACCATGCAATTTGCAGGCAAAAGGTAGAACTAGAAAAACTCATCTATGATGAGGTATCCCAGAACCAGAAAGATGAATATGATATATCTTCACTTATTTGTGGATATTAGCTGTTAAGTCAATGATAACTAAGCTACCATTTGTGAAAGTATAGAGTAAGGAGCTAGAGAAGTGTTTCCCATCCTGTGGGTCAACACACCTTTGGGGTCGAATGATCCTTCAATGGGGGTTGCATATCAGATATTTACATCATAATTCTTAACAATGGCAAAATTATAGTTATAAGTAGTATTGAAAATAATGTTATGATTGGTGCCACCATAACATGAAGAATTGTATTAAAGGGTCACAGCATTAGGAAGGTTGAGAACTCCCTCCCTCCCTCCCTCCCTCTCCTTTCCAAAATTTGAGATTTGGCCACATAGTATGTAATCAAATATTTTGGAAGAAGTTTCTTACCAAGGAGTTTTGAAACAGAGTAGCTTAAGTAATATTTTTAAAGTATTCTGAGTATGATCTCGAATTACTGTGAAATGCTAGAGCTACTGAAAATTTTCAGTTCACTAATATTATGACAGTCACTAAGCTATCGAAGATGTCCTAATACTCTATAGGTTGTCAATATGATTTTAGTTTAAATAATCTAAAACTAATACAAAACCCCACTCTGTATTATAAATGCCTAATATGTAAATATAGCCAATGAATAACTGCATAGATTAATGTGTATGGAAAAACATGGAATCCCATATCTAAACTTGTTGGTATTAAATAATCACTGACAAAAAGAGATGATTTTGTGAGCTGATAGAGTTTTATTTTTTATGGCAATAATTTAACAACATATTTCTATGTCATGATCACTATATTGTATACTATAAACATGCACTGCTTCTGCATGTTAATTGGACTTAAAACAAAAACAATTAAAAATGATCACTTCAGTAAGAAAGTATATTTAGTATCTGTTATCCACATGTAAGACCTATACAGGTTTGGGTCCATCAGTATGGAGAGATGGCTCAGTGAGTGCTTGTTGTTTCTCTAAAAGACACAAGTTTAGTTCCCAGAACCCGCCTATGTCTGGTGATTCACAACTACCTGTCACTCCCGATCAGGAGACCCAACGTCCTCTTCTAGCTTCTATTGACTCCTGTACACATCTGATACTCATTCATACAGACACATTCACATACAAATAATTTAAAATAAATATTTTTGAAAGAGAAAGATTGGGTCAATAGGCATTTCATAATGGATGAGAGAGAGCCCAAAGATCTCATCCTTCTCTGAAGGAATTCTAGCAATTGTTTATTTGGGGTGTTATTCCATTTAGCAGTGTATCTACTGAAAAGTTGCCAATCATATAATCTTCCATAAATGCTCATTCAAGCAAGACTACTTAAACTCAACTTTCTCATTATTAGAAAATGCAAAAATGCAAAAAAGTAACAGAATAAAGAAAAACCGAGTACTCTTTCACATGCCAGTGGTTCTGAACTGTGAATTCATACATATATATTGGATTGTTGGTGTACCAAACTCCATACTCTTGCCTTTGATTCCAATAACATAGAAATTATGTGTAAATCAAACTCTTTAGTGAGAATTTGTTGTTAAATCAATAATTACTACTCATATTTTTTTTTCTAAAATATCCTCTGTAATGACTAAGGTGTTTTGTTTCCTTTGGATAACAAAATATTTCAGGAAAAAATTGTACATAGCATTTATATATTAAAGGTCACTTTAAATGGTATTCAGTAAATAAACTAATTTTTACCCTCTTCACTGCTTTCATTGAAGATATATGGCTTTGTGTCCTATTGCGTTACTTCTATGGTCAACATGTTTAAATTTCTTCAATTCCTTCATTAGTTTACACAGCATTTAAAGTCTTACAGAGAGGAACTTCACAAACAAATTTAAAGACATTTTAAGAATTTTTCAGTAGTTCCCAGAAAGCTATTTTCAGGACATGGATAAGTAAAAGAACAAGTGAATAAGTGATTGAACAAATGAATGAGTAAATGAACAAATAAATGAGACATTTCAGTTTTAGGAAATTAGGGGAAGGAAAGTAATATGGAATAATAAAACCCAAAATATTCTGTGTGTCTCTCACACACTCTTTTCCACAGCTTCCTCTTAAATATAGATTCCCTGTTAAAGTTTGCCATAAATCTCTCTTGAATTTAAACACTGAATGGCGTTCTTCTAAGTTGGAAATAGCCTCAATATGTGAATCTAATGCTCTGTAGAATAGACAGAGCTGAAAAACCCATGAAACCCAGTCAAAATACGTTGGTATTATTCATATAGAAAATAGATCAGCAGCGGAAAGTGGCCTCTTTAAATCAATGCACCATTTGGTAATAAGAACCTTATCATAACCTGGAGGACATACAATGGCACAGGGCCCTGATCCAGGGCCAGCCCACTGGAAACCACCTCCAAATGGTACAATTAAAATGAATGAATGAAGTATCGAACCACATCCATATCCTAAAACAATCAATCCTGAAACTCGCCTTCTTATTTCATCTCTATTAAAACTGATCTTACAGAAACATTCCATTGAAAATTATAGAATGTAACTGTAAAAGGCATGCACTTGACTTAATTTGTTAGATTTACATTACTTCTGATGGAAATTGTTTTGTTTTGTTCATTTTTCCTTGAACTATTTAGTCCAGAAAACATTTGGATGCCTTTCAAGTGATGTGTTGAGAAAATAGTAAAACAATTGAAGATGAATAATATCATTAAATACTGCTTAATTGATAGTTACAGGTGTTTGAATCATACTGTGCCACATAACTGCTTTGATTTGTAGCACTTTAACATAATCAGAAGACAGAAGGTCTTAATAATTAATACAGAAAATTTATGAAGCCTCTGTTTCCTTTTCATTCCTGGTAATTTGTTGCTTCATCATTATGAAGAAATAAGTTTACTTTATTTTCTCCAAAACCTGCTGTTTTATCTATATCATTGTCTTATTTAATCTCCTTATAATCAGTTATAGGATATAACTATAGGATATGAATCCAATTGTCTTAGTTATGATTTTATTGCTGTTAAGAGATACCATGACCATAGTAACTCTTATAAAGGAAAACATTTAATTGCGCCTGGCTTACAGTTTCAGAAGTTTATTCTGTTATCATAGCAGGAAACACGGCAGCATGCAGGCAGACATGGTACAGGAGAAAGAACTGAGGGTTCTACATCTTGATCTGATGGCAGCAAAAGGAGACTGTGTGCCACATTGGGTATAACTTGAGCACAGGAGAGCTCAAAGCCTGACCCCATAGTGACACACTTTTTCCAACAAGGACCCACCTTCTAATAGTGCCACTTTCCATGGCTAAGCATTCAAACACAAAAACAAAGCCACACCTATTTAAACCACCACAGTGTTTTTCTCAACTGTATTACAAATGGTTCTCAAATCATATACAAGTCAGCTATTAGACTTCCCACTGATCTGGATACAGAAGCTGTAAGTCTGATTTAGTTATAAAAATACTATTGTTCATGGGCTTTCTATATTAATGTTCATTGTATTTACTTATAAATAAATAGTATTCTTTACTGAAGTTCAAATTCTACACCAGAGAGTTAACCCTTTAAGATATATAAGCAATGACATACTTATTCACAGGATAGTGAAACCATCACCATCATCAAAGATTACAAATTTTTTAGCAAATTTACATTCTCATTACTTTGTCAAGAACTTATGTCTAGGGAGGTGATACGCCCTGAGGGCAAACCCACCTCTCCTATTCTGCCTAATGGACATGATATTTAACTGTTTCCTAATGACCTATTGTTATATCCTTAGGTTACTGCATCCATCAACTTTCAGCAAATAAACTAATTTTTGGTGTAGACGGTGATTAATACAGAGACAGGCAAAATCAAAGAGCAGAGCAAAAGAGACTGCAAAAATCTATCCTAAATGGGACATATATATCACACCCTCTCCTACCAAGGCTCAGGGACAGATTCATAAATGGAGGCAGGAAAATTCTAAGAGCCTGCTGTAGTAGATAACTGCAAGGACACTGTTTCTTCTGGGCAAAGAATGACAGTTGTACATACATACACAAAGTGGTTGTGTCAGTATCCATTAATACCTGTCCATGATTAGGACAGACCACATCTTTGCATAGAGAGGGGAGGGAGGCATTAAGTCCCATGCCCAACTTAGAAGCTGTTGGCAATTGATAGACATGGGAATGGAGAGAGTCAGGTTTCTTCAAGTGTGTAGTCCATGATAAATCACACATGCTTCAGTGGAAGGTCAGAATACACAGACTATAGAAGTAGCACAAATTGGGTATTATGGAATTAAAAAAACAGATAAAGTGAAAAGGGGGACAGAAAGTTGGGATAATAGGATAGGAGGGTTGGATCTGAAAGGAGTTGGGCAAATGAGTTTAATTTGATCTAAACATACTGTATGAAATTATCAATGAACAAATAAAATATCTGGTTACTAAATGATTGTAAAGATAATAATTTTATAACACAATCATCTATCATAACAGAATCACATAATCTTTTGTGGTCACTCCCCAAATCTTCTGATTCCCCTCAGTTCTTGCTCTTTACCTAACAAACCAGAAATCAGTTTTCTCTGATCTCTGCACTTCACATAGACAGAATCATGGTGTGCAATCTTTTGTGACAGTCTTCTTTCACTTAGGACAGTGTATTGATATTTGATCATAGTTTTAACATGTAGCAGGGTTTTATACTTTTCACTGCTGATTAATATTCCATTGCATGAATGGACTGGATGTATGAGCTATTACCACTTTTTAAATCTTTTTAAATATTGTATTAGTCTCACTAAACTGTGGATATATGCATAAGATTTAAAATGCAGTTGGCAATTGTGTTGGTCTAGGAAAGGAGAGGTGGGAGAATCTTCTTAAGGTCTATGACTTCACGATATGACTTGAAGCCTCTCTTTACAGAAAATAGAGATCATCACAGAAAAAGATAAGTGGACACAACACAGAGATCAACACATCATGGAAACCCCATTTTCCATATACACATCTACATTACAGCTCCTGCATCAATGCCTTAGGAAATAACATAGAAAAGAGGGGAGAACGATTGTAAGAGGCAGAATACCAGAAAGCCTGCTGTGAAACAGTACTTTCTAGAAATTGCTGTATAAAAATGAGAAGGACAATGACAATATCAAGGAACATGTTAAAATAGAAATGAGGAAATTTAACAAGGTCTCATTGCAAGACAAAGAACTACAGGAAAAATAAGCCTGTTGCAGTAAAGAATTATCCTCTTCCAGTGATAAGACCCCTTATGGTTATAAAGTGCAGACTAGTGAGCCTTGAAATTAAATACAAATCAAGCAACACAAATGGACCCAGGTTTTATTTCTATCTATCTATCTAACTATCATCTATCATCTATATATATATATATATATATATATATATATATATATATATATATATATTTGAGCACACACACAAACACACACACCCAAAGACAAAGAAAAAGAGGCTATCAACTTAAGATGGAGTCATAGGAGGGTTTCAAGAGAGGATAGCTGGTAATGGAAGAGGAAAAGTGATGTAGTTCAACTTTGGTAAAGATACTAAAATGATTAAACTTAAAAACCTTTATAGTTAGCTCATACTGTTTGTTAAAGAAGTTAAATGAGACTTAGGAATTTGTAAAGAAAAAATGGATAATATACAGTTCTTTAGGTCCAATAACATGGCACTGGCGTCTTCTCTGGTCATGTAAAAGCTACTGTGATTATATCATGTAATGGAAATGGCAGAGAGAGAGAGAGAGAGAGAGAGAGAGAGAGAGAGAGAGAGAGAGAGAGAGAGAGAGAGAATGATAATGACATCGATAGAATGACAACACAGTAATACAGGAATCCGAAGGGAGGGGCAAGGTTTGCTTTGTTGAAACAACTCAACTCTTTCAGTAACTAAAAAAGTGTCACTCATAAAATCTATTAATCCCATCCCTGGGCCCCATGCTCAGCTATGTAATTACTTTGTCCTGGCTCCTTAGGGATCATTTTCTAGCCATATGCAAAACACAGCAGCATTATGAATAACATTTCCGTGAACATTCATTCATGGAAATGTGTTTGCATTTCTAATATAAAATACTTCAAAGTACAATTTCTTAGTCATATCACTGTTTTATGTTAGAAATTTAAAACCAGTCCATGCTTTCTAGTGTGTCTGTATACTTGTAATGTGAAACTACATATGCATAGGGGTAAGAAGTTCTATAATAACTTCAGTTTTTTAATGAGCTATATATCTGGCCATATTTACAGATCTTTCATCTCTAGGATAATTTGATATGTATCAGTTCACTTCAGTTCTAGAATTAGATGGATAAATTCTGCATGAATTCCCACAGGTGTTGTGACTGGAATTAGGACCTAGATTGCTTGGATGGGAAGCATTATCCAATGATAGTTTATTCATAAAAATATTGTATTTGTCAATACTTTGTTCTTCAATAATTAAATAAAATTACAACTTTACAAACGACTACTTTGTAGGATTCTTCCATAGCTGCATTTTATTTTTAATTGCTGTAAGTCATACATTTTGAGATAACAAAAGAGATGACTTATGGCACATGTATTACACTTAGCCACAACTAACCACAAAAGTATTCGAGACTGCCAAAGACCCCAGGGAAAGGATCAACACAGTCTATTCTGGTTGTAAGCCAGGCAGTGTCTCTTGGTGATCAGGTAGCTATTGTAAATCTGATCCATGGAGACAAATAACCTTCAGCAGCATACATCCCAGCAATTTGTGCCAGCATCCCCAGCCTCCGGCAATTCTTAGTTAATCCCCTGCATCCTCTGTGGGTACACAAGGTTTTCTGCTTGGACCTCTGCCTGATCTTTCTTCTTTTACACACAATCTGTTTAGTTGCTTCTTTCTCTACTTCTTTCATAGAGTAGTGATTTTCATGAAAGAGATGTTACTAAGGCAAAGATGATTAATGAAATTAAAAATAAATTTTTTATGTGTTTGGTAAATTCAGATATCACTTACAACATGCAAGACACTATTCTAAGTGATGTATGAGTAAAATGTGTGTGTGTGTGTGTGTGTGTGTGTGTGTGTGTGTGTGTGTGTATGTGCGTGTATGGCATATAAATTCCCATGTATTGCTTTTAAGTAGGATTAACTCTGTATTATTCAGTGGTATGTCATCATTACAAATCACTGATGAATTTGTGTGTGTTTGAGATCAACTTCAGACAAAAAATCAGTTTATACAATCACCAAAAGTCATCCAATATGCACACTAATGCAATTGAACAGACAGCTAGTTCTAGATTGAAAAGAATGTCACACATCCAATATTAATTTCTATCAGTCCCTAAGACTATTGAATAATAGATATGCTAACAGACAGGAGATCATGTCTTTAATTCACTCACTTTGGAGTAGAAAAGTTCAGGATTGTAAGTTCAGCATTGTCAATGAAACCATGTTAAGACTCACCATTAAAAGTGAACAAATCTTTATTATTCATTTTATATTTTAGTCATGAATCAAAGAATCATCCCTTCTTAACAATAATGATGATTTCAGCCCAAAGAAGTCTTCTGCCTTCCAGTTTTTTTTCTGACAATAGCAATTGATTTGATCATTTTTAACTGCTAACCTTTGGTCTTCACAGTATGACCGTCTATGTATATAACACCGAAATACAAACTAATACAAAATCCTTGGGAACAATGCTAAATGAAAAGAACAAAAACTGAGAACTTATTACCTGCTAAGCACTGCCCTAAGTTCCATATTTAACCCTTAAAAATCACACTTTAAAATAGATAGTGTAACAGCTTTGGCTAGATAAAAGCAACCTGGAAAAATTATACATAGGTCAGTCTGATGAGGAGTATGCTTTAGCCATGACAGTTTAACCATATCAAATTTTTCTGATGCTAGTGGCCTCTTTAATGCTAAACTGAAATGAAGTTCTTATGCACTTTCAGAATTGTATTTTTCATTATTAAAATAATTTTCTTCGACAAAAGCCTTTTCAGTTTTTGTCTCCTACTTAACTACTACTAAAAGTCCTTATTAATATTGTAATAATTTATATAATGAAGAAGGAACTTATGGAGGATGGACTGTTAATGGACTCCATGACCTTTGACATTATGCATTTGGAAATCTATGTAATTTTTCCTTAATTATCTTATTTAGAAAGATAAATTCTTGGAAAAAATAGACCATAGAAAATAAAGACAGCAATGCAGCTAATTGTTAACATAAAATATTCACATTTCCCTAACATTACCACAATACATTTTCATAAATTGGTAGTTTATTTTCTGTATTTAGTATTCATTTGTGTATTTATCATTATATGGCAGTATCTCACACAGCCAATGCTGGCTTCAGACTCACCACTTACCAGAGGTTGGCCTTAAACTTATGACAACACCATGTCTCTATCTCCTCAGTGCGGGGGTTAACACATGTGTCATGTGCCACCATGCCCAAATTTGTATAGTGCTGCGGCTCAAATCCGAGACTTTGTGCTTGTGAGTCAAGGACTTTACTAACTGTTAGCTTATCAATTTGTTCTTAGCCATAGATAGTATCTACAGAAAATGATATTGGCTAATGTGACATAATTTTTCTTCTAGAACCATACACACACAAACAGAGAGAGAGAGAGAGAGAGAGAGAGAGAGAGAGAGAGAGAGAGAGAGAGAGAGAGAGAGAGAGAGAGAGAGAGAGAGAGCATGTTTTGTTCTCTGGAGATATGTAACATGGTATATTGCTGTGTCGTTGTGTTTGATCATTCTGTTTCTCTCTTATAAGCTTCCTTAGGATGGCTTTTAGTGCTGTGGAATGGTCTGTATGTCAAATGTGTTGCTGATTGGTAAATGAATAAATCACTGATTGGTCAGTGGCCAGGCAGGAAGTATAGGCGGGACTAACAGAGAGGAAAATTGAGAGAACAGGAAGCTGGGTGCGAAAGACACTGCAAGCCACCACCATGACAAGCCGCATGTGAAGATGCCGGTAAGCCAGGAGCCATGTGGCAAGGTATAGATTTATGGAAATGGATTAATTTAAGCTGTAAGAACAGTTAGCAAGAAGCCTGCCACGGTCATACAGTTTGTAACCAATATAAGTCTCTGTGTTTACTTGGTCGAGTCTGAGCGACTGTGGGACTGGCGGGTGATTTGTCCTGACTGTGGGCAAGGCAGGAAAACTTAAGCTACATTTTAGGGCCTACTAAAATTTTCCACAGTAATTCTTAGTTCTATTGTACCTGTAGACTTTTCTCTAAGCATGACAATATTTACATATTTTTCTGATTTAAGGTTATATCTTCTGGTCCCCAGTATTCAATTACTATGTCTTTTCACTATCAAGAATACACATTAGTGATATAGTTTGCGGGACAAGGGTTCGGGTCCCCTAGAAATATACGACTATCAGTAACATGGACTAATAACTGACTTGGGGTTAACTTTCTCAGAATCTTTCCTGGTGATTTTTGGAGAGTAAATATCTCAGAGATAATGTGGACACATTTTGTTAAATTTTCCCTAAAGCAAGTGAAATAGTTGAGAGTGAGCCAAACTTTTGGGGTACCTTGTAGAAAACCTACCCTCTGGTTTAGGAGATGAGGCTGAGGTGGTAGAGAAGTCTGGGTTAGAGGATGATTCTAACACCGACTCACCATGAATTTCAGGTAAATCATTGTCTTGGATTCATTTCCTAGTCTTTAAAGTATGTCAGTTTTCTTACATGTTCTTTGTAATAACTTATCAAAGTTAAAGTTTTATGAATCTGGATCTATAACACTTTCTCTCTTATGATGGTGTCTCTCAACAGCAGAGAAGATGGTGCAGCTCTTTCTTATTAGTTTCCTTACCTACTACTCAGTTTTTCTGGGTAAATTATTCTACTATTCCCAAAGTCACTCCAGAATTTGACATTTAAAGTGGGCCAAATTATTTTGAAATAAAACAAACATATATTAAACAATGTTAACACATTTTTCATACAATATTTCTCTCTAACTAAAACAAATACATTTTATATCAACAGTAAGGACTCAGAATTCTGATGATATTTTTCATACTAGGAATATATTATAAATAAAATAATCAATTTGTTTACTAAGAATTTACCCAAACTTGTTGAGCTTTTTTTATTACAGATACACACAGATCACATACACAAAAGTAATATTTTAAAAGATAGAATAGATGGCATGGATATTTCTAAACTTTTAGCTGATAATCATACTTTTTGTCTAATTATCATAATAAGAACTTGGTAAGTAAAAACTTACTAAGTCTTTTACATCTGTAAGATACCAACAGTTGGCTATTAAAGTATTTTTACAAAATAATGCTGGTAACATTAGTGAAAGATTTCAGAAGGTAACAGTATTTTCAGTGAACTAAATTACTCATATTTTAGCAGTTGAAATTATTGCAGCATCTTGGCAAAACATGGTATCATTCAGGTTCAAAATAAAAGTGTTTACATTTGATAAACTCATTGCTGAATTAAAAGACTAACGTTATAAATTTTTCAAGAATAGCTATTTCCTAAGAATATTCTTAGCCCACAGCAGTGAGAATATGATATACTTTTATCTCATTCAAACACTACCTAGCTGCCTTCCTCACATATACCATTATTTTATTGTGGTTGGGTGAAATCTACCATATTTCTTTACTAGCAAGAAAATATTGAATTTATCTTGAATCATCCCTATCTTCTATTTTATATTATAAAATATTGGTGGATATTATATTAGTTAACTGTAAGTAAATTTGCTTCTGATACTCTCTAGAGAATGACAGTCTCCCTGCCAAAATACATAAAATTCATTTGCATAGTAGACCATATTTTATTGATATTTTAAGTGAGGGCTGTAGCAGGCTAGTTTATGATATTCATGTCATATGATTAGGAAAAAGAAAGAGTATGTCATGAAAGATGATCCCTCTGCAGAGAACCCTGAAGAAGTTCAACAAATAATGGGAAGACATTGATGAACACAGTTTAGTTTCCCCAATCCAGATAGAGTTTAGGATGTTCTCATGAAGACACATTGGTTTGTTTTTCTGTGTCATTTTTACCTGTCAACTTTACTGTTTATGATTTTTTGGCATTTACTTCGTTCTTTCACTCTAATCCAACTTTCTCCCAATCTCCATTTACCCATTGTGAATCCTCTTCGTTAGTAGAGGTTTGCTCAGAAAGCAAGCCTAGCATTGTATTTTAAACAAATTCTTGGTAATATAACAGAGTAAGGTAGATCTATTTTTTTCCTGCTTCCTTATATCAGATAGAGTACCTCAAAGAATATAGACAGTCTGCCTTGGCTTGACTGCCAACTTCACACCTCATTGTCTGGGTAACATTGGGCATATCTTCTCTTTGCCTTCATGTGTAACTGAAAATGAAAACCATAACTAGAATCCACTGTGGGCTTTGGACTGGGTGTTCATCTAAGGATGATTAAGTCAGTACTAGCAAATGGGCACTAGTCTTTTTCATGAACATAAAATCCGTATTGCATTTTCTACCTAAATGAACTTCCAAATATGTTATATGTGGTTGGTGGCTTGATTTTCAAAAGTGCCCACAGTGGTATTTTTGATCATACACTCCTTTCCAACTTTGTAAACCCTGAACCAAAGAAGCTTAATCATTCCTGGATCCCTGTCTATCATAACGATGCATTCCTTTTCCTCCTTTCATTAACAATAGATTCTTTTCTCATACAATATAATCTGAACCCTATTTCACCTCCTCGTACTCCTCCCAGATCTTCTCCACCCATAAGAATCAGAGACCCACTAGTTCACACAATCAAGAGTTTCTTAAAAGTAAGTGAATCCTATAGTATATATGCACAAGATCTGGGGAAGACCTGTACAGACCCTGTGATTTCTGCTTCAGTGACTGAAAGTTCATAAAAAAACTTTACCTGGTGTTCCCCTGGTGTCCTCTGTCCCCTCTGTCTCCCACACGCCTTCTGCCTCCTTTTCCGTGGGGTTCTCTGAGCTCTGAGGAGAGAGATTTAGTGGAGAAATCTCTTTTAGCTCTGTGTGTTCCAAGGTCTCCCTTTCTGCATAATATCTGGCTTTTGTTCTGTGTTTGTTTCCATCTGCATCAGGGGGAAGGCTCTCTGATGATGGCTGAATAAGGTGTCAATCTATGAGTATAGCAGGGTATCATTAGGAGTCATTTAATTCTTTCTTTCTTTTTTTTTAAATATCAGAAGCATTTGGTTTTACCCTAGGTCCCTGGAATTTCTATACTATGTTTCTTGGTCACCCAAGTAGTGTCAGGTATGGATTCCACCTCATGAACCTTAAGTCCAATCAGATGTCAGTTGGCTACTCCCATGAGTTTTGTGACACCACGGTTCTAGTGTATTTTTCAGGCAGAACAGATTGTAGATCATGGGTTTTGTGTTTCAGTTGGTGTTTACTTTTTGTTTTTTTTTGTAACTTGCAGAGTATGTTTCCATGTCATGGACACTATAACATAGGGTAAGGTTCTATGTAGGCACCAGCCCAGACTCTTCATGTTCAATGACCTGCATGGGTATTGTCTTCAGCATGGGAAACTTGCTGTGAGTTTGTGGAGAGTTACCTATTGACTTGACAGCAGCCTGAGTTGTTTGTGGATTTCTATGGGACCTCTTCAGCCAAAAACTCAACTGTATGAAATCCAGTCCTGACACCTGAGGCTTCATTGGATGACAAGAGATGGCCAAGTAGGGGTTTTGTCTCCCTCATTATTTGGAAACTTCATTAGGGTTGCCTTCATATATTCTAGGAATTTTCCACTGCACAAGGTTTCCATACTGCCCCTCAAATGCCCTTCAATTCTACCTGTCTTTTCTCTCACCCTCTCCTTCAATTCCATTTCCAAGCCTCCTTCTCAACCTTATCCTCCATTTTAGTCTCCCCACCTAGCTCTAGTCCACCATAAAATCTATTCTATTTCCCCCATAAAATCTATTCTATTTCCCCCTTCCAGGGAGATTCATGTGTCCCACCTAGTCCTTTCCTCTACGTCTAAACTCTTTAGGTCTGTGGATTGCAGCTTGGTTATCACTTGATTAAGGTGACTAGTATCCAGATGTAAGTGAATACATACCATATTTATCTTTGTGGGTCTGGGTTACCTCACTCAGGATGATTTTTTTTCTAGTTCATCCATTCACTTGCAAATTTCATGATGCAATTTTTAAAAGAGTTGAATAACACTCCATTGTCTAAATGTACCAGTTTTCTTTATCTGTTCTTCTGTTGAGGGACATCTAGGTTATTTCCAACTTCTGGCTATTATGAAGAGAACAGCAATGAACTTGGCCAAACAAGTGTCCCTGTGGTAGGATGAACCATCCTTTTGGTATATGCCCAAGAGTAGTGCAATTGGATTTTAGGTAGATTGATTTCCATCTTTCTGAGGAACTGGCATACTGATTTCTATAGTGGCTGTACAAGTTTATACTCCCATAAGCAATGGAGAAGTATTCCACTTGCTCCACATTCTTGCCTCATGACCTGCCACTTGTGTTATGGAACTTAGCCATTCTAGTAGATGGAAGATGTAATCACAGTGTAGTTTTGATTTGCTTTTCCCTGATGACTAAGGATGTTGAACAAATTTTAAATGATTTTTCAGTCATTTGAGTTTACATTATTGAGTATCCTCTGTTGTGATCTGTACTCCACTTTTTTAATTGGGTGATTTGTTTTTTTAATCAAGTTTTTTTTTTTTTTTAGTTTTTAATATATTTTGAATATTAACCCTCTATCTAATGTAAAGTTGGTAAAAAAAAAAAAAAAAATCCCATTCTGTAGACAGCCACCTTGTCTGAATGATGGTGTCCTTTGTCATGCAGAGGTTTTCATTTTCATGAGGATCCAATTGTCAATTGTTGGTCTTAGTGACTGTGCTATTCATTTTCTACTCAGGAAGTCATCTGTGTTAATGATTCCTTGGATATTCCCATTTCTCTTTCATGTTCAGTGTACCTGGTTTTATGTTGATAACTCTGATCCATTCACGGTAGATTTTTCTACAGGGTGATAGGAGTGGATCTATTTGTATTCTTTTACACACACTTGTCCAGTTTGCCTAGCACCATTTGTTCAAGACACTGTCTTGTTTCCAGTGTGGGTTTCTGGTTTCTTTATCAAAAAGTCATGTTTACACAGGTGTGTGGATGTATGTCCATGTCTTCAATTTGATTAGTTTCATCAATCTGTTTGTTTTTATGCCAATTCCATGCTGTTTTTATCACTGTAGTTTTGTAGTATAGCTTGAGATCAGAAATGGTGAGACTTTCCACAGTTCTTTTACTGTTCTTTTTTTTTTTTTTTTTTTAGCAATCCTGTTTTTCCTTTTCTTTTTGTTTGTGTGTGTCTTTCCATAGGACGTTGAGAATTATCCTTTCAATACTTGTGAAGAATTGTGTTGGAGTTTTGATAGGGATTGCATTGAATCTGTAGATTACTTTTGACAAGATGGTCAATTTTATTTTATTTATTTATTTATTTATTTATTTTTGATTTTTTGAGACAGGGTTTCTCTGTGTACTTTTGGTGCCTGTCCTGGATCTCGCTCTGTAAACCAGGCTGGCCTCAAAAGCACAGAGATCTGCTTGGCTCTCCCTCCCGAGTGCTGGGATTAAAGGCCTGTGCCACCACTGCCAGGCCTAATTTTACAATGTTAATTCTTACTAATATTCTTAATAATCATTTTGATGTGTTTTGAATTATTATTTAGATTTGGTTGCAAATATTTATTGAGTATTTTTACATCTTTGCTCATAAGGTAAATTGGTTTCTAATTTTCTTTATTTGCTGGATCTTTTTGTAGTTTGGTTATAAGGGTAACTGTGACCTCATAAAATGAACTGAGCAATGTTCCTTCTATTTCACTCTCTTTTTTTTTTTTTTTTTTTTTTTTTTTTTTTTTTTTAGTTTTTGGAGACAGGGTTTTTCTGTATAGTTTTGCACCTTTCCTGGAACTCATTTTGTAGACCAGGCTGGCCTCAACCTCACAGAGATCCACCTGGCTCTGCCTCCCGAGTGCTGGGATTAAAGGCGTGCGCCAACAACCCCCTGCCCTTCTATTTCTCTTAAGTGGAATAAATTGAGGATTGTTGGCCTTAACTCTTCTTTGAAAGTCTGTTCAAATTCTGAAACAAACAAACAAACAAACAAACAAACATCTGACCCTGGGTGTTTTTTATTTAAGAGACTTTGAATAACTGTTTCAATTTCAGGATGGGCTATAGGTCTGCTTAAATTGCTGATATAATCTTGATTTAACTTTGGTAAGTGGTATCTAACAAAAAATTTCCATTTTTTTTTTTTAGATTTTTCCAATTCAATGGAGTACAGGTTTTTAAAGTATGTCCTTATGATTCTCTAGATTTCCATGTATCTGTTGCTATGTCCTACTTGTGAATTCTGATTTTTAATTTGTATATTCTCTCTGCCTTTTAGTTAATTTAGAGATATTGTTGAGTTTATTGATTTTCTCAAAGAAGTAACTATTTTATTTATTATTTATTATTTACATTATTCTTTTGTTTATACTTTATTGATTTTCAGCCCTGATCTTGGTTGTTTCTTGCTATATTTTTATTTTGTGTTTCTTTTACTTTTAAGCTTTCTGTGTGTTATTAAGTTGTTAGTATGAGATCTCTCCAGTTTTTTCATGTATTCACTTACATCATGCTTCTTAGAATTGCTATCATTTTGTTCTATAAGTTTTGGTATCATATGTATTAATTTTAATTTAGTTGTAGAATGCCTTTATTTATTTGTTTTGATCCATTTTTCATACAGTAGAGTATTTTTTAAGTTTCCATGAATTTGTGAACTTTTTGCTATTTCAATTGTTGGTATCCAGCCTCAGTCCATGGTCACCTGATAGGATGCAGGGAGTTATTTCAATTTTCTTGAATCTGTTGAATCTGTTGCTTTTTGTCTGAGCATATGATCAATGCTGGAGAAAGTTCCAGGAAGTGCAGACAAGAATATATATTTCTTTGTGTTTGAGTGAAATGTTCTGTAAATATCTGCTAGATCCATTTGGTTTATAATGTTTGTTAGTTCCAGTATTTCTCTGTTTAGTTTTTGTCCAGACGACCTATATATTGGTGAGAGTAGGGTATTGAAGTTTCCCACTATCAGTGTTTAAAGGTCAGCGTGTGATTTAAGCTGTAGTAGTGTTTCTTCTACAAACTTGAGTGTCCTCATGTTTGGACCTTAAATGTTAATAATTGAAATGTCATCTTGGTGGATATTTCCTTTGATGAGTATGTAGTGTCCTTCCGTATCTCTTCTGATTAGTTTTGGTTTGAAATCTATTCTTCAGGTATTAAAATGGCTATATCATCTTGTTTCTTAGGTCCATCTTCCTGGAATAGTTTTTCCTCACATTTTACCCTGAAGTGATGTCTATCTTTAATGTTGAAATGTGTTTTTTGGACGCAGCAAAAGGATGGGTCTTGTTTTCACATTCACTCTGCTAGTCTGTACCTTTTTACTAGGGAATTGAGACCATTGATATTGAGGGATATCAGTGACCAATGATTCCTCTTATTTTGTTGTTGTTGGTGTAGTAGTGTGATTGTGTGTGATTGTGTGTGTGTGTGTGTGTGTGTGTGTGTGTGTGTGTGTGTGTTTCATTTCCTTTAGATTTGATAGTCTTCAATTATTCATTCCCTGTGTATGCATGAATGTGCTTAACCTATTTAGGTTGGAGTTTTCCTTTTGGCACCCTATGTAATGCTGGATGTGTAGATAAATATTTATTAACTGTGGTTTTGCTGTTCCCCCACGGGAGAACTTACCCTGTTGTAGGAGGTGATGAGGAGTGGGAAGGGAAGGTCAGACAGAGCGGGAGGAGGGATGAGAGGGAGATCTGTGGTTGGTCTCTAAAGTGAATAAAAAAATTTTAAAAAAAATAATAAAAAATGGTTTTATCATGGAATATCTTATTTTTGCCATTTACAGTGATTTGAACATTTTCCTGGGTAGAGCAGTATGGGCTGGTACCTGTGGTTGCTTAGAGTCGGTAAAACATCTGTCTTGACCTACTGGCTTTTAGAATCTCTATTGAGACTCTAAAAGGTATGCCTTTATATGTTACTTGGTCTTTTTTCCTTGCAACTTTTAATAGTCTTTCTTTGTTCTGTATGTTTAGTGTTTTGAGTATTATGTGCCAAGAGGATTTTCTTTTCTGGTCCAGTATATTTGGTGTTCTGTGTGCTTTTTGTACCTTATAGACATCTCCACATTTATGCTATGAAAATTTTCTTCTGTGATTTTGTTGATGATATTTTGGGGAATTTGAGCTGGGATTTTTCTCCTTCTTCTATTCCTATTGTTCTGAAATTTGTTCTTTTCATAGTGTCCCAGATTTCCTGGAGTTTTTGTGTTAGGATTCTTTTTTAATTAAACATTTTGACCTACATATCCAAATTTTAAAATCATATCTTCAATGCCAGAAATTGTTTTCTTCCTTCCTTCTCTTGTTTTCTTTTGGTGAAGCTTTCTTCTATAGTTCCTGTTTGAATTCCCAACTTTTACATTTCCAGAATTGCCTCAGTGTGAGCTTTCTTCATCAACTCTACTTAGTTCTTCATGTCTTGAACAGATTTATTTGTTTTATTGCACTGCACGGTTTGTTTGAGTATTCTTGGATTTCTTTAAGAGATTCATTCATTTCCTCTTTAAGGGCCTCTATCATCTTCCTACAAGCTGTTTTATGTTCCTTTTCCTGAGCTTCTGCTGTGTTGGAATATTCACTTCGTGCTGTGGTAATGTTGCTGGACTCCAATGGAGACATATTGTCTTGGTTGTTATTGATTGTGATTTTAAGGTGACAATAGGTATCTGGCATTGGGATGATTATAGGTCTGGCTTATCATATCTATTTTTGTCTCTGTTAGATGAATGTCTCCTTGCTTGGTTTCTGCTTCCTCCCTTGACTTTAGGAGGGTATGATGTCTGTTTGCTACCTGGTGGGAAATTATTGTGTGGACCTGTTTTCTGGGCTTATTCAGTTGGTGTGTTCCTAGTGTATGCCTGCTAATATTGGAGGCTTGGATAATAAGAATAGGTTGGAGAAGAAAGGTTGGGGGAAGAGATCTTTGTGATCCTTTGGGGATGGAGTCAAATAGGAAAGAAAGACTAACAGATTTTCTGCAACAGAGCTGGGTATAAGACTGGGAAGGACTGAATCTGAAGGAGCAGAAGAAGAGTTGTGAATCTTCAGTCAGCCTACGTCTTGTGAGGATGTCCAGTCAGTCTACTTCCTGCTGGGGCAGAAGTGGCCTAGGGTTTGCAGAGTGCTTGATGGGGTTGAGATTGGGACAAAGCAACTAGCTGAGGGAGGGAGGTTAGAAGGGAAAAATCTTTGGGATCCACAAGAGATATCAACATGGAGGGAGAAGGGAAAGAAAGGCTTCCACGGGTATTTGACTAGAGAAATGGGGATAAGACTAGAGATTGGTTCATGGGGATCAGAGTCATATTGATGCATTCTAACTTGAAGAACGTGACAGCTAGGATAACTTCTGAAGCCAGGTCACATAAATATAGCAGTTTTTCTTTTCACCTTCCTCTCTCCTGCTCTTTTCTTCACTTGGTTTTTTGTCCTTGTCTCTGTTTCTCATCGTTGACTCTGAGTACCAAGTCCGTCTGCCACTATGAGTCCAAGAACACATGGGGAAAGGCAGTTGATTCAGCCATCAATTCCTGCCAAGGACTCACTGTGACCTGACATGAGAGTCAGCAAGGCTCCAGATAATTGCAGCTCTGTACCATGATAACCTATGCCAGGTGGAACCAAGAGACGCTTCCTTTGCCAATAGCTTCCCAAATTGCAGGTTAATGAATAAAATAAACATTATCATTGCTTTAACTGGATGGTATATTTTAATGAAGCTTTAGTAACTATAATACTGGGGAAGGTGGTGTGAATAATATCTACTTGTTCAATGAAAGAAAAATGCCTATGAAAATATAAGAGAGGCAAATACAAGCCAACTTAGTATTTGGCAATTGCTTTGCAAAAATTTTCCCTGGCTGTGAGCAATTGTGCATGTTATTTTTCCTTTCATTTCCTGAGATTCCTGAATATGAACTACAAGACCATCTTACAATTGGAGAGGTTAAAGTCAGATAATTGTAGATACATGTCTAAGAGTCCTAGCTTCTCTATTAGAAAGACCAGAGTTCAGAACCCGGCACTCACATTAGGTAGCTCACAAACACCTATGTTTTCAGCTTCGAGGGGACCCAATGCTCTCTCTTGCCCTCCACAGCTCTCACCAAACATGTGTACATATACTCCTACACACATAAACAAAACAATAAATTAAAAAAATAATTTAAACCTGATATGAATTTAAAGAAAGTCAAATCTTAATAAATGTCATCAATTCATTTTATTATTTTATTTATTTATTTATTTATTTTTTATTTTTATATTGCAATACAATTCAGTTCTACATATCAGCCACAAATTCCCTTGTTCTCCCCCCTCCCGCTCCCCTCACCTTCCCCCCAGCCCGCCCCCCATTCCCATCTCCTCCAGGGCAAAGCCTTCCCCACAGACTGAGATCAACCTGGTAGACTCAGTCCAGGTAGATCCAGTCCCCTCCTCCCAGGCCGAGCCAAGCGATCCTGCATAGGCTCCAGGTTTCAAACAGCTGACTCATGCAATGAGCACAGGACCCTGCCCCACTGCCTGGATGCCTCCCAAACAGATCAGGCCAATCAACTGTCTCACCCCCTCAGAGGGCCTGATCCAGTTGGTGACCCCTCAGCCATTGGTTCATAGTTCATGTGTTTCCATTCGTTTGGCTATTTGTTCCTGTGCTTTATCCAACCTTGGTTTCAACAATTCTCGCTCATATAAACCCTCCTCATTCTCGCTAATTGGACTCCTAGAGATCCACCCGGGGCCTAGTCATGGATCTCTGCATCCAGATCCCTCAGTAGTTGGATGAGGTTTCTAGCACGACAATTAGGGTGTTTGGCCATCCCATCACCAGAGTAGGTCAGTTCGGGCTATCTCTCGACCATTGCCAGCAGTCTGTTGTGTGGGTATCTTTGTGGATTATTGTGGGCCTCTCTAGCACTTTGCTTCTTCCTATTCTCATGTGTTCTTCATTTATCATGGTCTCCTATTCCTTTTTCTCCCTCTCTGTTGTTGATTCAGCTGGGATCTCCCGCTCCCCCAAGCTCTCTTTCCCTCGACCCTCGCCCTTCACTACCCTCACTCATGTCCAGGCTGTTCATGTAGATCTCATTCCATTTCTCTGTCATTGGGAAATCCCCATGTCTTTCTTGGGGTCCTGTTTTCCAGGTAGCCTCCCTGGTGATGTGAGTAGCAGTCCAGTCATCCTTGTTCCACATCTAGTATCCTGCTATGAGTGAGGACATACCATGTTTGTCTTTCTGAGTCTGGGTTACCTCACTCAGGATGATTTTTTCTAGATCCATCCATTTGTCTGCAAACCTCATGATGTCATTGTCACTTCCTAAATAGAACACCAGTAGCACAGACACTGAGAAAATCAATCAATCAATGGGACCTCTTGAAACTGAGAAGCTTTTGTAGAGCAAAGGATACGGTCAACAAGGCAAAGCGACAGCCTACAGAATGGGAAAAGATCTTCACCAACCCCACATCTGACAGAGGACTGATATCCAGAATATATAAGGAACTCAAGAAATTAGACATCAAAATGCCCAACAGTCCAATTAAGAAATGGGCTATAGAACTAAACAGAGAATTCTCAACAGAGGAAACTCAAATGGCTGAAAGACATTTAAAGAATTGCTCAACATCCCTAATCATCAGGGAAATGCAAATCAAAACAACTCTGAGATACCACCTTATGCCTGTCAGAATGGTTAAGATCAAAAACACTGAAGACACCTTATGCTGGAGAGGATGTGGAGCTAGGGGAACTCTCCTCCACTGCTGGTGGGAATGCAAGCTTGTACAACCACTTTGGAAATCAATATGGCACTTTCTTAGAAAATTGGGAATCCATCTCTCCCAAGATCCAGCTATACCACTCTTGAGCATATACCCAAGGAATGCCCAACCACACCATAAGAGCACTTGTTCTGCTTTGTTCATATCAGCATTGTTTGTAATAGCCAGAACATGGAAACAACCTAGATGCCCTTCAACTGAAGAATGGATAAACAAAATGTGGTACATATACACAATGGAATACTACTCATTTTATTATTTTAAATGACAATATCTAACTAGCATCCACTATCCTTCATAGGTTGAATGGTTTCCAGAAAGATAATGGTGAGCAGTAGACAGTCTTATTCCACAGAAGCTGGGATAACCACGTAATAACCCACTGTTTTGTTTGTATCTCTGGTTCAGGTTTTTTTTGGGGGTTGCTGTTGTTAATTTTGATGTTTAGATTCTTTGATTCTTTATAGTTCATTAACTTCATTTCCTAATTTTGTTTTTATTTTCCATCTTCCTTTCTCCCTTGTATGTCCTCCCAACATGCAGTGATTTGTTAAGAAAGCAAATTTGATTATGGTTAGTCACAACTTTAAATTATTCTCTCCTGTCATCCTCGGAAAGTTTCTCAATAAAACCTTTACCCTACAAGAAAATATATTTTTTTAATATTCTTTTTTGCTGAATTCACCTTCTTAGATCTCTCTGCCACCCTGACATACTCCATTCTGTATTCTGCCATCACACTTGGGGAAGTTTTTTTTGAACCCTTATCATAGTCTATTGACACATTGGGATCATGTCTCCCTAACTTCATGGGTCCTATAGTCTATTCTAGAGAAAGAGAAAACCAAACTATCTAAAGGTTGACACCTTTAGATTGTGTTGCAGTTAAGGTTGTGTAAGAGGACAATATAAAGCAAATATAGCTAAAGAAGCTACAGCTTCTGAGAAAGGATGTTCATTCTGAGAAATGAAGGACTACTTAGAAGTCCTCCAGCTTTATCAGGGAGTCTTGTTCTTCCTATAAATCAGTTCCCAGTAGAACCAAAGCACTTGTAGCTCTGAAATGTTACAAGCATGGATGAATAGTTTAATTGTAGGTTTAACGGGATCTGGAATCAGCTAGAAGATAAGCAACCAGGTACACAGTTAAGAGATTATTTAGCCTCTGGTCTACTTGTTTGGAATGTTGATGAGCCTGAGGTGAGGAAAACCTTGAAAAAATGGGCAGTAGAATTCCTGGTTTTGAGTCATGAACTAAAATTAAAAGGGATTTTGCTAGCTGAGCATCTGTGTTTGTTTCTTTTTGTGTCTTGACTAAAAATGCAATGTGACCAGCTACGTCCAGATTCTGTTAGTGTGTGCCTCCTTGCAATAATAGATAATAACCTCAAACTGTGAGTGAGAGCTTAGTCTTCCTTTCCTCAAGTTACTTCTGTCAAAGTATTACATCACAGCAAGAGGAAACATAATTAAGACACTGTGTGATGTACTTTTCCTTATAAGTTAATGTTTTATTTTTATCTTTACATTTCTTGTTTAACTAATATCTTATGTCTTCTGTTGAATGTGTATCTGATTCATTAAAAATCACATCAATTGCTGTCACATGAATTTTGATTCTTCACTTCCTTCCTTCCTTTATCCCACTGTGTTTTCTTTCCTTTATGTATCTTTATGTTCTTAGTCATTTCTGTAGAATGAAGTATGAACTCATTAGATTTTTTTAAATGAATAAATTCTTAATTTTCCAAAATTAATTTTATTTTCTAATCCACAATTGGAGTTTTTTTTTCTCATAAATAGTGTACTTTGAAAGTTCCTTATGTGATGGAACAATTTTAGCAATTTATTTATTAATGTTGTTTTGGTTTGTGTATGCATGATTAGTCCTTCCTTCCTTCCTTCCTTCCTTCCTTCCTTCCTTCCTTCCTTTCTTTCTTTCTTTCTTTTATCTTCAAACATTTTCTTTGTATAGTCCTAGCTGTACTGGAACTAGCTCTGTAGACTAGCTTGGCCTTGAACTCACAGAAAACCACTTACCTATGTCTCCCAAGTGCTGATATTAAAGGTTTACACCACCCCCGTCAAGCAACATATATATATATATATATATATATATATATATTTTTTTTTTTTTAATAAGTGTGTTTATGTCTAGGAGAAAGAACTCCATGAAGAATATTCGATGGTCAGAGGACAACACTGTGGAAGAATCTTTTTTCCATCAACTTTTTTATGAGTTATAGGGATTAAACTCAAGATGTCCAGGCTCCAGAGAAAGCACTTTTATAAACTGAGCCATATCACCATCTCTAGGGCAGAACATTTAAAGAAAAAGACAATAGAACCCTTCATAACAACACACTACATTACCTCATGTACTCAGAGGTAGTGGTTTAGACTTTTTCTTTTCACAGCCACTGTACTTAGAAATAAAGTTGATGAAGGAAACCTTAAAGAAAATAATGTCAAACATTTGGACTGGGAATTAAATATCCTTAGAGGAAGTTGACTAGCAGTGAAAAGTAGAACTTCATTGATTTACAGATTAAAATAAGTGGTCTCTTTCAGGAGGTCAGGAAAATTACACTTCTAATATGTGGTCTTGTCAAATTTCACTGCAAATATTGTGTGTGTTTTACCAGTTTTAGGTGGTGGAGGAGTGAGGAAAGAAAGGTCAAATCCACAAAATCTGTTAGAATTTGATTTGCAACTTATTTTTTTTAATTTGCCAACTGGTCACATTTTTATGAACATTTTTGTTAAAGAAAAACATAACTTTGTACAGCTGTCATGGAATAATTTAATTTATTATGGTACAAAGTAGTAAGGAATAGATTCCCACTGAGTATCCCTCCACAATTAGTGCCTTTGTGAAAATGCCCTGTGTCTGAGTCCCAGATTCATACTGCCTGCTGATAAATGTCTTTTGATATAGTTTAGAGCAATTGAAATTTGATATCATTCTAGGTTTAAACTTTTTTCTATTTTTTTGTAAAAGCTATAGTTCCAGTTAAGAAGCTCCTAAACACAACTAATGATTGATAAGGGACGAAGAATTAGCCTCTTCCAAGGATAAGCTTTTTATTTGGCTATCTAATACAAAGAGCCTAGCCTTGTGACCATATACACACAAAGGACAAAAATAGACTCATCATTTTGTGTGTATTTATTGGTGTGTGTGTATGTATAAAAAGGGACTATAAATTTTAGTTTGGGACACATAGGAGCAATTGGAGGAAGTAGAGAAAAGGGGGATATGATGTTGTAATATTTTAATTGAAACATACTTCAAATTTATTTTAAAAAGTTCCTAGACATTCCAATGTACTGAAGAGTCCTCCATAGCTTCTGTACATACATTGGGACACAAGCATTATGCCAAAATTCTGATATATATGTATATATCATTTTTATACATATTTTATAAATATATAATATTTTACTATAAAATTTTAAATGCAGTCTACTTCATATCAATGTTTACTTAGTTATGATATAACTGCATCTCTCTTAAAGATATCCAAGCAAAATTGACTAATAAAACATTTACAAAACATATTTTATTTTACTGCTAATAGTTTATCAGCTACTTGTTTGTATAACAATTAAGTCAAGGTATTCTAGTAAACAAATGGATAATAAAACCTCTAATTCTAAAGTAATGTCATCTTAAAGCTATGAACAAATGAACAATGGACAGAGAAACTAATTTTGAGCAATTTAATATAACAAGATTTAGTATAGATTAGTATATTCTTAGATTAAAATGTGAGGATAGAAGGTATATAATATTGTTGGTTGTGAGCCTAGCCTTTAACGGCTGAGCCATCTGCTACTCACAATTCAAGGGAGGCTACCTAGAAGACAGGACCCCAAGTAGGACACAGGGATTGCCCAATGACAGAGAAATGGATGAGATCTACATGAACAACATGGACGTGAGTCGGGGTAATGAAGGGCAAGGGTTGAGGGAAAGGGAGCTTAGGGGAGCGGGAGATCCCAGCTGGATCAACAACAGAGAGGGGGAACAAGGAATAAAAGACCATGATAAATGAAGACCACATGAGAATAGGAAGAAGCAAAGTGCTAGACAGGCCCACAGAAATCCACAAAGATACCCCCACAACAGACTGCTGGCAATGGTCGAGAGACAGCCCAAACTGACCAACTCTGGTGATAGGATGGCCAAATACCCTAATTGTCATGCTAGAAACCCCATCCAATGACTGAGGGAACCGGGTGCAGAGATCCACGGCCAGGCCCCTGGTGGAGCTCCAGGAGTCCAATTGGCGAGAAAGAGGAAGGTTTGTATGAGCGAGAACTGTTGAGACCAAGGTTGGATAAAGCACAGGGACAATTAGCCAAATGAATGGAAACACATGAACTATGAACCAATAGCTGAGGAACCCCCAACTGGATCAGGCCCTCTGGATAAGTGAGGCAGTTGATTAGCTTGATCTGTTTGGGAGGTCCCCAGGCAGTGGGACCGGGACCTGTCCTCAGTGCATGAGCTGGCTGTTTGAAACCTGGGGCTTATACAGGGACACTTAGCTCAGCCTGGGAGGAGGGGACTGGACCTGTCTGGACTGAATCTACCAGGTTAAACTCAATCCTCAGGGGAGTCTTTGCCCTTGAAGAGATGAGAATGGGGGGGTGGGCTGGGGGGAAGGCGGGGAGGGGGGAGAACAAGGGAATCCATGGCTGATATGTAAAATTAAATTAAATTATAAAATAAAAAAGAAGGTATATAATATTTAAAACTCTACAAAGCTCAATAAATAATCACAGAATGAGCAGTTCTTAATATGTATAACAGTCAGAGCATGAGTTAACCTGACCCAGTTCAGGCAGCTTGTGGAGGATAGGCCTCTAGATATCACATACAGATAATAGGCATGTAGCACATGGACATATACAACCTCACTATCCTCATAATGGCTTATAGAGTCTTAAAAATAATATTATTTAAATGACCACTCTACTAAAAACAGCTGAGAGATTCAATGTAATACCAATGAAAATGCCCACAACATTATTAATAGAAATTTTAAAAGAATCCTACAACTCATGTGTAACCAGAAAACACCCTGGCAAAGTTTTACAGCCCTGAGGGGAAAGGCTTCCTTCATGCAAGGATTATAGCTCTGCACCAGGGAGGAAGGATTTCCCAGTGCAAGTGTTAAAGTTCTGAAGGGAAAGGTATCCTGACAGTTGGGAAGCCAAGAAATACTACAGTCACACCACACAACAAACCCCTCAGAAGAGATTTTTCGGGAGGGAAAACCCCAGCAGGGTGGCTGCCACTCCTCAGACAAGAAGCAGCAGAGAATTGAGCAGAAGATAGGGATTTTTTTTTAAATAAATCTTTGCTTTTGTTTTTGTTTTTCTCAGAGCTGAGGACCCAACCCAGGGCCTTGTGCTTGCTATCCACTGAGCTAAATCCCCGACCCCTGAAGATAAGGATTTTATAGGGCTGCTTGGACGGTGCAGCTTAACAGAGCAGAGATTTCCAGGGTAGGAAATGGTGGGATTTCAAGTCCTGAGCTTGGGGTGAGGCCAGGAATTAGTGGGATTTCAAGCACAGGGATTGGTGAGCTGTCAAATCTAGAGCTTGGGCTTTTAACTCTGTAGAGCTGACCTTGGTCACCTGCATCTGGAGGGGCTGGCCTATTTTGTGGGTAAAGTCCAGTGGTTGGAGGTCCTCAGCAGCAGGGCATGGTCATTCATAGGCCCTGAACAGCTTATATCCTGGATAGCCAAAATAATCCTGAGTAAAAATAATTATACTGGAGGGATTACCATTACAGATTTCAAGATATATTCTTGATAAATGAATAAAACAAAACAACAACAAAAACAAAACAGTATGGTGCCGAAATTGAAACAGACATTTAAACCAAAGGAACAAAATAGAAGTCTCAAACATGAATACATTAAAGTACAGATATTTGGTGAAAGCTTCAAAAAACATATACTGGAAAAAGTATAGCGTATTCTGCACTGGAAAAATGGATGTCCACATACAGAAGAATGAAATTAGGTCTGTTTCTCTGCTCTGCACAAACATTACCTCCGGGTGGAACAAATACACAAATTTGATATCTGGAACAGTAAAATTGCTAGAAGAACACACAGAAGGTACCCTTCAAGGTACATGTGTAGGAAGGGATTTTCAATGTACATTTTTCCAAACCATAGGATGTGCATCACCAATGGTGAATTCTAACTCAGTATGTGGAATGTAGTGACATAGATGTATTAGTTCTGGTTAACCACTTGTATCAAATATTTCACTGTGGTGTGGGATGTTGATAATGGGAGGGGTCATACATTTCAAGAGGGAGAGGAGGAGATGGGGAGTTAATTTTACAACATTTGCCATTTAGACCGTGATTGTAGATTATTTCAAATATTGAGCTATACTCACATGAAATGCAGTGTGAATGTACAAAATGTTTCTTGCTATAAGCATAAATCCCATGTATTCTATTTATTATTTCGTAATAATATATAGTTTGATGGTATTGCTAATAACTCATTTAAACCGGGCGGTGGTGGCACACGCCTTTAATTCCAGTACTAGAGAGGCAGAGCCAGGTGGATCTCTGTGAGTTTGAGGTCAGCCTGGTCTACAAAGCGAGTTCCAGGAAAGGCACAAAGCTACACAGAGAAACCCTGTCTCGAAAAAACAAACAAACAAAAAAATAATTCATTTAAAAATTATTTTAATGTGTGTTCATGTGCATGTGACTGTTCATGAATGTATGTATATGTGTGTGATGTGCATGTGTGTGTAGGATAGTATATGTACATATATGTATGCATATGTGCATGCTTGTTTGAAGAAGATTAGAGGAGGTACTGGGTGTCCTCTTCTCTTGTCCCTTTGAATCAGTGTCTCTTTTTGTTCATGAGCCTGAGTGTATTTTCCTGGAGGAGTTTCTCTCCTTCAGAGATATCAACAAGAAAGAACCTGAAAACTGTTGAAACACTGTGGCATTGCATTACAGATTACTGTTTCTGTCTGGGAACATGGTTTATAAGCATTTGTTATTTAGGATTGTACAGGATTCGTTGCATTTAGCATGCTTAAGTCACATCAGTTTCATGGATTACTTACTTCTTGAATATTGAGCTGTTCAGACCTTTTGTTCTCCATCTGCCTGAGAGTAAAGACAAACCATGCACATTGGCTACCACCAGAGGAAGAAGTCTAATGTCTACCTTCATTTCTAAGCTTCTCTTCTCTTCTCTTCTCTTCTCTTTTCTCTTCTCTTCTTTTCATGTCATCTATTATTTATTATTATTCCCTCTCTACCTCCATTTTTTTACATTCTCCATGTGAATAGCAATAGAAAATAAAACACTGACTGCCTTTTAAATTATTTTCAGAATTTGTCCTTTGCTTATGTATGTTTAATTGTGGAAAATCTATTCATTATTGAAGCAAAGTACTAATTTGTGCCTGAGCATTTTAATTCAGTTTCTGTTTAACTTTGTTTCTTTTATTGCCTCATCAATATTTTATTTGAATTATTCTGTACTCAGAAAGAAATATATCTATTATCCAAATTTGCTTTAGAAGGTGTAGACTCTTAGATGTTAGAAGTAAATGGCTAATTATACTTCATTCTAATTATAATCAATTACATTTCATGTTTATATTACAAAATAATTACAATTAGTATTACAGTATGTCTACTTTCAGTACTAATATTTACTTTTGCTTGAAAAGTGTTGGAGATTATATTACATGTAGTAACTACTTGTTCTTTAGTAATCTTTTATTTCTGTGGATATACTTTGTATCCATAAAAATACATATTGTAGCTAAGAACTCATGAGTGAACCTCCTGTATCCACTTCCCAAATTCCAGAATTATAGGTGATTCTATTAGAATTTTTTTTCAGAAAACTGCTAAAATAAAATACAATAACATCTATCATTATTTTATTCATTCACAGTCTTCTTCCTGAAAACATATTTTTTGGAATTCTGATATAGGGAGTCATACATTAATAGTTGAAGGACAAACAAAAGATATTACATATTAACAAAACATAAAGATAACATGGTTCCACAGGTAAATACATTTAATGTAGTCTGAACTTGCTCTAAAATTCATATTGGAACAAACACAGTTTTTGAAAATGAAAATAAAGTGTTGAATTAGCACTCATTAACCTTTGTTTATTGTTTTTATATTTTTTAAGATGAAGTACATACTGCACATAGAACTTCTGGGTTCCAAAGGCCTTCAGCCTCTCCAGTATCTGGAACTCCGGGTGCAGCCCACTACGCTAGCCCATGCCAGCTGACTTGAAATGATGAGGTTAGTGACATATGTAGCCATGGACAAACAGCAGTCTATTTTTTACTTTTATTCTTTTGACAACTTTGTACATCTATGCAATGTATTTTGATTACACCTACATCCTCTCCTGTCTCCTACCCATGCCTATCATTGTTTCCTCCTCTCAACTTGTTTGTTTCCTGCATTCATGACCTTTGGTTTTGTTTGTGACCTATTTAGTTTAAGCAAGACCTTCTGTGTGACCACTGGATTAGGACAATTCATTTGAGCCCAAGAGCATAACAAAGGCGATGATTTTTTTTTCCCTGTGTCTATTTGTAAGAAATAACTTAGTAGTGCGGTGTGGTCCAGTTTTAAATTGAGGAAAGATACTGGAAGGTAAAATTCAACTTGAACCAAGTGGATACATGTAGAGGTGATAAAACATACTATGAAACTCTCTCTGACTCTAGGACTAGTCAGTAGCATATTTAGCTTCTGTACATCATGAATCTATGAAATATTAAAGAATTAAAGCTTCTAATGCGAGATTATTTATTTGGCATTCAGTTCAGATATTGTCATAGATGTGGAGAGAAGATCCTAGTGAATTCTGTTGATCTGAACCACATTAGAAGGTCTCGGATTCTCCCATGCCTGTGGAAAGTTCTACTAGTTATGAACTTTATTTTAAGTTAAACTACTTGAAAAATAGAGACAGAGAAAAAAGAGAGAGAAATCATTTTCGTTTTCTAAACCTTATATTCATGGGTCATGTTCTCTTACTCTTCTTATTAAATTCCTTGAACTTTAGTAAAGTTTTCTAGTACAGACCTTATTGAAACCGTTGATTTGTGAAGAACTCTTAAGGCAAGACTTCAAGTATTTCATTAAGTTGGATATTTTCTATTTGTTTTCCTTGGATATCTTTTACTGGTATTAGGCATTTAACTTTAATAAATGTTTTATAAGAATTCCAATTGTTTCAGTCATGGCTGAGCACCAAATTAAAAAAAAAACAAAACAAAACAAAACAAAAACCTTGAGGGCTATTGAAATGATACAGTTTTCTCCTTTAATGTGTTTATACCATGAAGTGCATTGATACACAGATATTACCTTACAAGGACCAAACTTTGCATTATCAGTTAAAGTTCCTCATGAAATAGGACCAAATTCTGTTTTTTGTCACCTTAACAGTAAATGACAAGGTATTAATCTCCACACTGTCTGACACTCAGATTCCATTTCTCCCTTAAAGTGGCATTTAGATCATCATTCAGTATCTCTATATGAAGTTCTCTGATCACAGGCTTCTAGAAAGATTCCTGACACTGATATCTTGTGTAAGATTCCTGGTCTGTTCATTCTCGGTGACCTATTTATCCTGTTTTGTTTCCTATTGTCCTACTGGCTTTAACCTATGGTTCTTTCCCTCTATTCTTTGATCTCAGGTCCTTGATACTTCCTAGCAAAAGTGCCTCAATGATATTCCCTTAATTCAGCCAATTAAGCCACAGTTTTTGCCCTCTTGAACAGTTAGGAGACTCAGTACATTCTCAGCCACCACAGTATCATCCTAATCCTATAAAGCCAGCCATGTGGGAGTATCAAGTTGATTTCTCTTCTGTGCTTTTGATTTTATGATTGAATTCTACCAAGAAATAAGGCAAATTAGAACTGAAATTATTTGTGTGCTTTTACATATCCCTTCTAGAGACATCTTACGTCCTCTAGGTCTCTGTTTCCTAAATTGATCAAGTCATTTCCTGGGAGCAACAGAAATGTATGTCAAACTTTTCTAAAATGTGTACATTCTTTGTGATAGAAACACCCTGAACCATGACAGAAATAAAGAATGTACATTATATATATATACATATAGATATATATGTATATATCTATATGTATATGTATATATATATAATCTCTATATAATACATTCTATCTTATTAAGCAAAGATTAATTTAAATTTGTGTGTGTGTGTGTGCATTTGTGAAGAGGTGAGAAAGACTGAAAAGATGTAGCTAGCAATATATATAATTGATACATAAGATATAACATGCATTAAAATGTTTATTCTTTAATTCTCTTTAAATACTTTATTTGATTTTATGTATATGAGTGTTTTACTTGAATATCTGCCTGTATTTTGAATCCATGCCTGATGAGGGCTTTGATCTCCTGAACTGACGTTGTGAGTCACTAAATAGGCTCTGGAAATTGAACCCAGGACCTCTGCAAAAGCAGCCAATGTTCTTCACGGCTGAGCAATCTGTTCAGTACTTACTTTACCAATTCTGAAAATTTAAAATTACTGATTCTATCCACAAGGAAAATTTAATGCATGTGGAAATGCTTTTGAGTTTCAGGGCTAAGGGAAAGAGGTGGTATTGACATCTGTGGTATTCACATTTGTATACCTTTATAAAGTAGATGATGAAAGAGACCTTTAGTTATGGGCATTTTCACATTTCTTTAGATTTCAAATACGCAGAAAATGTTAAAATATACTGAACAAAGGAAGACGTATGCATGTTCTTAGTCCCACTGAGCTTACTGATCAGTAATGAGGTAGATTCTCTTAATTCATCATAATTGGGAATGAGGATAACTATAACATGTGTACATGTTGGTTAGTTTTTTGTCAACTTGAAGGACCTCAACTGAGAAAATATCTCTCTTAGATTAGCCCGTGGCCAAGCCAATGGGACAGTTTCTTGATTAACCACTGATGTGTGGGGGGGTGTGGGATGAGGTGAGGAGTCCCAGCCACTATGGGTGCTGGGAACCTTGAGTAGATAGTCCTGAATTGAATTAAAAAGCAGGCTTAACAAGCCAGTAAGCATAATTCCTCTATGCCTTCTGTTTCAGATTGTGCCTCCAGGTTCCTGTCTTAAGTTCTTGCCTTGGCTTCCCCAGTGGGAGAGTGGGACCTGAGAGTTGCAAGCTGCAATAAATCCTTTCCCCTCATAGTGATGTGAATGAGAATGGCTCCTGCAGGCTTGTAGGTTTCATCCCAGTGAGTGGAACTATTGGAAATTATTAGGAGGTCTGCTCTTATTGCAGTAGGTATGGCTTTGTTGGAGAAAGTGTGTCCCTGGAGGTAGGTTTTGAGGTTTTAAAAATCCACATCAGACCCAATCTCCTCCTCCCTCCCTCCCTCCCTCTCTCCCTCCCTCCCTCCCTCCCTCCCTCCCTCCCTCCCTCCCTCCCTCCCTCCCCCACCTCTCTCTATTGTCTGCGGATCAGGACATAAAGCTCTCAGCTGCTTTTTCAGTGCTATGCCTGTCTGCTTCTCACCATTATGATCATGGGGTAACCTTCGAAAATTGTAAGCCAGTCCCACATTAAACACTTTCTTTTACAAGAGAGTACCTTGGTCATGGTGCCTCTACTCAGAAATCAAACAGTAACTAAGACACTCCCCAAGGTGATTTCGGTCATGGTGTTTTGTCAGAGCCTTAGAAAACCTAAGTAAGACAAGGTAGAAAACAGTACACATGGAAAATGCAGGAAATACTTTAGTTGTAAGCAAGAGCTAAATTCCAGTTTTCAATGTTATTTACATTTTTTTTTTCGAGTCAGGGTTTCTCTGTGTAGCTTTGCTGCATCTTTCCTGGAACTCACTTGGTAGCCCAGGCTGGCCTCAAACTCACAGAGATGTGCCTGGCTCTGCCTCCTGAGTGCTGGGATTAAAGGCCTGCGCCACCACCACCCAGCTTACATTAATATATTTTATAGCTCAAATTTCATTAAGGCATTGCTGTTTTATTCAAAATGGCATAATTCAAAGGAATATACTCTTTAGACAACTAAATGTGACATATTAGCTAATGAATTGATACAATAAACCAAGCCATCTCTACTGATGCTTCCCTCCTCTCTTACATTAGCCCATGCCTTTGTCTTCAGAGTTTTGAATGAGGTTCTTAACTCAGTGCAGGGATAATAAATCAGCTTCAGTTTGAGCTTGAAAAAAAATATGCTTTGTGTAAGTGTAATCTGTAGCACTTTCTCTATCAGTAATAATGTTTCCTCCCATGTTTTCAGACAATTTCACTCCTCTCTCTCCCTCCAACTCTCTTTCTCCCTCCCTCCGTCCCTCCCTCCCTCCCTCCCTCGGTCCCTCTATTTCCTCTTTTCAAGCTATTATTATAGCTTATTAACATAGGTTTAAACTGACAATAAATAAAAGGCATCTATGTGATGAAGATATACTGACATGTTTTCAAACTTTATCATTGCCCCCAGCATTTGATTTTCATAATGTATACTTTCTGTTATTAGCCAATTAATTGTAACACAATATTGGGCATTCAGACTGCTTGGTTTCCATTTACTAGGTTATGAACAGTGGAATTTTATCCTCTGGCTTGGCTTGATACCGTAAATTACTTGGTAGTAATTAGCTCGGAATGCATCTCAAACCTTCTCACTTGCTACTTGAATTCCAAGTGTGGTTTTTGTTAAGATATTCCAAAGAACTTGTAGCAAGCTTTTTTTGCCCTATATTCCAACAAAGAGACAGATTGAAGGCATTTTGGGTCTTTCATGGTATGTCATTTGAGGAGTTTCTGAACTATCACCAAAAGTACAATTCCATAATTTTATCTATGTAAAATTCCATAATGCATCATTTTTTGTGCAAGCAACAAAAAAAATTAAACTCCAGAACACTCTCATAACTTCAAATTTGTTATTGAAGTGTTGCAACAAGGATTTAAATGTGTCAAGTTTAAGGACAATGGATTGTTGGTATATATTTCAAAGATGTTATCAGTCATATAAACAGATGAATATATGACTGAGTTTTATCAGCAGAAAATAGTATGGACTCTCAATGACTCTCTTATAAAGTAAATTATGGTAGCTTTCACAGTTCTTTCTTTTGAAGGACTACTCTACAGATGAAAAGTGATGGAAATGATTCTTGTTCTTATTGTCTTTTCCTGCTCTTTTAGCTTGTATAATCTCAATTAATCCTCATATACTATTAACATGAACAAACAATGAAGCCAAAGAAATAAATAATTGACCTATTTTCTTTATAGGCACTAAGAAGTATTGGCATCTGGAACAGATTCAAGACATATATAAAAGAGCCAATATTTACTACTGTCCTATGGATAACAGACATTAAAGAAATGGAAGCTGCAGTTAATGATAGAAATCCCATTTATATTGTGTGCCTAAAATTATTGTGAGAAGTTCATTCAATGTCAGAGATTGATTTCTAGGCACCCAACGTTAATAAAACGTTGTCCTAGTTTCTTTTCTATTGCTGTGATAATACATCATGATCAAAGGACCTTACAGAAGAGTTTAATGGGGG
Organism: Peromyscus californicus insignis; assembly: GCF_007827085.1. NCBI lineage: Eukaryota > Metazoa > Chordata > Mammalia > Rodentia > Cricetidae > Peromyscus > Peromyscus californicus. Next base: position 42,556,787 of record NW_026294447.1, read on the forward strand.
CTTACAGTTTCAGAAGGTTAGAGTCCACGACTATCATGGTGATTAGCACAGCAGCAAGTAGGTAAGTATTATATTGGAACAGTAACTGAGAGTTTGCATTTAATCCACAACTATGAGGCAGAGTGACACTGGGATTGGCAAGGGGTTTTGAAACACCAAAGCTGACCCCCAGTGATATATTTCTTCCCACAATGATACACTTTTTTTTTGGTACTCCAATTAGTGTAATGTTTAATATTGTGTTAATTCAACTTAAAGGAATTTGGAAAATGGTCAAATAAAACTAAAGGTAAGTAGGCTTGGATGTTTTCCTCAGTGGGGAACACTTGATATTCCAATTTTTTTCCACACTAAACTGTAAGTCTCCATCAGTAGAATTGACTACCATTAAGAGAACAACCGCCGGGCGGTGGTGGCGCACGCCTTTAATCCCAGCACTCGGGAGGAAGAGCCAGGCGGATCTCTGTGAGTTCGAGGCCAGCCTGGGCTACCAAGTGAGTTCCAGGAAAGGCGCAAAGCTACACAGAGAAACCCTGTCTCGAAAAACCAAAAAAAAAAAAAAAAAAAAAAAGAGAACAACCTAATGTTTTGGAAGAAAAAAAGCACCTGAAAAATTACAAAACTACCAGTATATAAAAGATTAATGAAGGCTTTAGAAATTTCATGTAATTTTATTTTTTGTTGTCATTTATTTATTTTTATATTAAGAAATTTTTTTATTCATTTTACATACTAATCGAAGATCTCCTTCCTCCCTCCTCCCACCCCTCCAGCCTCCCCCTCCCAACCTACCCCCATTCCCTCCGACAAGAAGGCAAGGACTTCTATGGGGAGGTACATTTAGTAGAGGCAAGTCCAAGCCCCTCCCCCCGGCCTCAAGGCTGTGTGAGGTGTCCCATCATAGGTAGTGGGCTCCAAAAAGCCTCCTCACACAACGGGGATGGATTCTGATCCTACTGCCAGGGGGGCCCCTTAAGCAGATCAGGGAGCCCCTTAAACAACTGTCTCACTATGCAGAGGGCCTAGCCCAGTCCCATGAAGGTTCCAAGCTGTTGATCCAAATTTCATGAGTTCCCGCTAGTTTGGTTTGGTTGTCTCTGAAGGTTTCCCCATTATGATCCTGATGCCCTTGCTCATAGCATCCTTCTTCTCTCTCTTTGACTGGACTCTTGGAGCTCAGTCTGGTGTTTGGCTGTGGATCTCTACATCTGCTTCCATCCATTACTGGAGAAAGGATCTATGATGACAGTTAGGGTATTCACCGATCTCATCACTGGAGTAAGCCATTTCAGTTCAAATGCCACACTTCTAATCCTTCCCATCAGCTGGGGACCAACCATTCAAAATATAAGTCTATCCATTCAAACAATCACAAGCATAATTCATGATAATCACAATAAAACTAGCTTTAGTGCCAACCAATAAATGGATGGACAAAGAAAATGTACTCTAACATACAATGGAATATTTACTCACTCATAAGATGTAATCCTTTTTTGGCAATGTCATCTGTAAATCTGAAAGACATTATTTGGTTTGACATGAGTTTGCATAGAGGAGAAAAATAAAGCATGTTCTAAGTCATATGTGCAAACTATAGGGCCGATTAGTAAAGTAAACTAGTTTACTAACATAAACTAGTTAGGAACTAAAGTAGTTGATGAAATATATGACCTCATCTAAAATACATACTCTTTATAAATTAAAATTTTATCTAAGACATATTTTCATAACAAACAAAATTTAAACTTTAAACAAATAAGGAAAACTAACTTATGCTGAAAATCTATAATGAACCTCAACCTCCATATTTTCTACATCATGGAAAAAGATAACAGTGATATCTTGTCTAAACTTCTGTCACCTGCAATACCATTGATCTAAAAATATCATGACAACTATTGCTGTAGTAGAGTGGGAGACTAAACTGAGTTTTCTCACTTTTTTTTTTCAGTGTCAGGATTTACTTCCTAAACTAAACTTGCTTTCCTTAATTTTCTGAATTAATTGTTTGAATTGTGCCATATCTATAAAATAATAGCACAACTCCACAGTTAATTTTGATTAGCTAAACATAATGTAGCTGGATGGCAATCAACCAGATGGGGACTTTATAACATTGAACCCATGTGACCCTAAATGGTAATGACCATAAAATAAAGAAGTCTGGATTCCCATGCATTTATTTCTGAAAATACAAATATATGACTCTTTGAAATGCTTAGCAGGCATGGTTATTCTACTTTTATTTTAAATACCGGATGGAAAATGAGAGTTAAGGAAGCTTGTATTAGCAGATCCAGCATATTCAAACCCCACAAAAGTAATGTGCTGTTTGTCCTATGTAATTTCAGTGTAGTAAGATGCTTTCAAATAGATAATGAACCTTGTGATATCTCTAGAAATAGTGTCATGAAAAATAGTAAAGTCAATAAGATCATAAGAGCATCACTGGCTGATACAGCAAATTCTAATAACTCAGACATGTAATACTCCACAATACTTCAAGCTTGTGCTCATATTGGTGATTAACTAGAACAAGACGTTGATTCATACATGTGCAATTTCTATAAATTTTTAGCCCTCAAGTTTACCTTTTCTTATGCTTCTTGTAAGTAAACTCAGGGACTTGTGCTAGGGAAACTAAGTATCACCAGTTGTACCCTAGTCCTCAAGTTTATCTTATGGAGAAGAATCCAATTGGTAAATTTCACAAGGATATATTATTAACATACAGCAAAATGCCATTGATTAGAACAGAGGTTGGTACATTTTCTCTAAAGGATCAAATAAATAATCAATATTTTAAGCTAGTGGCCCAAATGGTTTCTGTATTTTTAGTACAAGAGCATCTATGATCACTTCACAAGCCAATAAGAAAGGCTATTGTGTCAGTTTTGGTTTTCATCATTGGTACCAAGTACCTGGCTTTATTATATACTTAAATGGGGGTGTATAATATTTTGCTTAAAGTTTCGTAGGATCAAGTCCATATTTGATTGATTTCATACACGTGAACAAACCATCATGACAGTTAAGGGACACTCTTTGAGCACATGAACAGTAGGAAATGAGAAGTGATTCTCGATGGAAGGATGATAAAGTACCCAAGGCCAAATTTGTTTTGGTTGCAGATTTTGAGGTGCCTCTGTAAGTGTGATGTTGTTCTTTATCTGGAGATGAAATGGTCGGGAAATGTTTATCATGGGAGAAATAGAGCATTCTAATTTTCATCAGATGTAAGGAAACTGAAAACATGTGGCTACATAGCATAGCGTTGATGAGGGAGCTCGGGTGGCAGCCACAATCAGAACAGTGTCTGTTAAGCAAAATGTTTCCGTTTACTCAGACAAATAACCCAAGCCTGGAAAACAGATTGCTTTTCAAATGAATTTAGCAAGATTGAAAGTAATTGACAGCCCCAGAGATAGAATTCTTCCATGAGTTTACAGAACAGGTACATTTATGTTATTCTGAATATAATATTGTCTCAAGCAGAGTATGCAGCAGTGAACTGAGCAATTTACATTAGGTGACAGAAAACATTTTTCTCATTCTGCTTATAATCCTGGGTGACTTTGAAATAAACACACACACACACACACACACACATTGTCATTCACAACGTTTCAAACTATGTGAGGGAAAGAACAGCCTCTGTGTGTGTGTGTGTGCGCACACATGATTTTGTTTCATTGTTTCTACATACTATCCCATGTTGATCATCTGATAGTTATAATGCTTGACAATTTGAATCATTACTTATTTTCTTACATTTATATATATTTGTATACTGTGTATATGTGTGTGTTTGCACGCATGTGCCCTGTGAGCCTGTTGAGGTCAGATGAAAACTTGCTAGAGCCAGTTCTCTCCTCTACCATGTGGATCCCAGGATTAGAACCCAGATCATCAGTCTTGTCTGCATGTACCTTTACCCACTGAGCAATCTTGGCTCTTCTTTTAATCATTTTAAGGTAAGATAATTGTATTTAAATGTTGTATCTCTTACTTAATTTTAAAATATGGGACTATCTGAAAAGAGTTTGCTTGAATGCACCAAGACAACGGACAACAGCTCTATAGCTGTCCTTTAGATGAGCCCTAGCTTTTGCCTTGGCAGTCCACTCTTAGAAAGAACATTTAGCTACTGATAGGCTTTGCTTCCACCTACACAGACGCTATGATCCCCGTCAAGGACACTCAGACCACCAAACCAGGAGACCAAACTCAAATCCAGTCAAGGTAAATACAATGGAGACTTTGTAAATGGAAAGCAGAGGAAAAAAAGAGAGAGTGAGAAAAGAAAAAGTGTTATGCCACATTCAGTGGTATGAGCAAGTGCAGACAGAAGCCAGGCTGACGTTCAGGAGTGCCTTTCCTTGGTATTCAGGTAATTCTCCCTTTATGACAGTACACATTCATGCCTATGGTTCCTGTTTTAAAATTCAGAGACCAAGAACTGATCAACAGAAGTGCAAAGTAAAGAGGGAAAGTAGAAGAAGAGGCAGCAGAGTCTCCATATGAAATGATTTTCAAACTTCATGCCAGTATTCGCAGAAAGAATGAATGCTGATAGTAGATGTTTAAAATTGCAGGATAAACAAGGCTAACCACTCTGAAATAGTACCTTAACCTAATGAGGAAGGATGTTTGCACATATTTTAAAGATTCGTGTTATCTGTGGGGGGGGGGGGGGGTTGGCGGGGGAGTAAAGTGTATAGGGTCGTGAACATGAATTCAGTTGTTTCTAGAGGCCAGAGGGTCTGATCACTCTAAAGTTTAAGTGGCAGGTAGTTGTAAACCAAAGGATTTGGGTCCCAGGAAATAAACACAAGTCATCTGAAAGAACAGCACATGCTCTTAAGTGCTAGACCATCTCTCCAACCTCTACACATTCTGAAGAAATGTCATGAACCTTGTCAACCCAGGGTTTATCCATACTGATCAATATACATATACATATATTCAAAATCTTGTTAGCAGAGACAGAGGAAGGAGAGAGGATGGGAGGGGAGGAAAGAGAGAAAGAGAGAGATGTATTCTTAAATCAAAATAGTTCAAATGATTATTATTTCTTCATCTATGTTGAGAGTTGAAGTTTGACTCAATCTCTTGACTTATTTGTTTCCTTATTAAATAAAATTTCTGATCTTATTTTAATGTAGAAACTTCAGTAATTTAAAAATAACGTTACTGAATGTCATTATACCACAAAAGTCAAGATGTCAAGTAGTCATTTGGAAACATCAAAACTGGGGGAGGCTCAGTTTAAATCACTTTCTAAGATATTTAGTGTAGGCTTCATAATTTATTCACATTTTTCTGGTCTCCCAAATTTAGCTTGAAAACATGCCATGGGATATAATTTTCCCCCATAATGTTCTGCTCTTATTTGAAATGCAAATCATTTCAGAGCTATGTCTCACAATATACTGTAACTCTTTCATTTCTACCTGCAAAAACACAAGGAACAGGGATCGAGCTTATTGTTTGCTAATTTTTCTAGTGCTTGAGATGAAATAGAGATTTTCGGCGGACTGCTGGAAAAGAGCCTGACCACGGGGATGGCTGAATCTTCATTTTCTGTGTCTGTATGCTATCTCTGAATTTTATCACTAATCTTTCTTCTTAATGGAGGGGTTAAATGACTGACAGGCCCACATGAGAAACATGTCTCAGAACTTACAAGCTGTCATTTCTTTTTGCTAAGCCGCACCTTTTGTTAGGGATGATAAAAAAAAAAAATCCTCTGAGATTTCATAGTTTAATTCAAACCTCCGGGAGTGAAGTGTTCCCATAGTTACAGCTTTTGTTATCATGCTTATTTTAAATTTTATTTTTTGAATGCCACTCTTTGTGTGATAACATGTTTATTTCCTAGGATGATTGTGGAGAGGTCAATACTGCAATCTGTTACTGTGCAGTAACCTCAGCATGTTCTTTGTTAAAAACTTGAAAGAGAAATTTCTTCACTGTTTGTTGAATTGCTTCATGAGTGCCCTGGCAATTCTTCATTTCTTCCTACCGAAGTAACCTCTGCAGCTTTAGACATAGCACTTAGAAATCCCAACCAAATGATGCACATTGGTTTAAGAGGGGCATTTATTAAGACTATTGTTCTTTATGAGACAGGTGAGATGATCATAGGTCTCTGAGGAGAAAAATTTTATTCCATTTCAATTTTATGAAAGAGGAAGTTCTAGCAAATTGTTATTAATGATAAATGCTCACCAAGCACCAAATATTCATCAGTTACAGTGAGAAAGTTTGGTAAAATATGAAACTAGATCTTATCTTGTGCCTGCAAAAATTACAGGTTGGGATAGGAATTAATAGAGGCATGCATATTGGTACTTGCTCCGAAATTACACATGTAATGTAAAGTGCATAGGAAAGGTTGAAAGCAATGAAAATGGAAGATACTAATTTTTTGTTGGGCTCCTGTAAAGAAAATTCAATGAAAAGAAGCAAAGAAGTGAGTTGAACATTAAGACTAAGCAATTATTCACACACTGATAAGACAGGACAGCAGTGAAGGTGAAGGTATGGTCACTTGCAAATTCTCCACGGAACTTTCATTACAGAATGAGCTGAAACACAGGTAGAGACTATTCCGTCAGGTCATCATATCAGATACGTAACCGGAAGTGATACAAAGGTAGTCGACAAGGACACTTTTCTAAAGATCACGTTTTTTTGTTTGTTTGTTTGTTTGTTTTTTTGACAGGGTTTCTTTGTGTAGCCCTTGCTGTCCTGGAACTCACTCTGTAGACTGGAGACCAGGCTCCCCTGGAACTCACAGAGATCCTCCTGCCTCCATCTCCTACTGCTAATATTAAAGGCGTGTTCTACCACTGCCAACTGAAAGTGTTCTTAAGGGCTTCCCTTTCATAGGATGATTCACCAAAGTAGTGTAACATAGAGAAAAAAGAAATTGGCCTTACATATATATATAAGAATAGCATGTTTTTGCAGGACAGGGCAAGAAGGATGGCCCAATAGGTAAGTTTTAAGCAGACATTACTTAGAAGAGTAAAGAAAGAAAAGATCTGGGTGGCTCAGATGCTAAGGAAGGTGTGTGTTTAATCATTGCAGGAGCAACATAAAGGTCACTGGCAGACTCAAAGCCTAGGGATGGTGTATGCAAAGCCCTCTTGCTGCAGTATTTTATCCTGTGGTGTAATAGTTGGAAGAAATATGGGGACCAGGCCAGTAGTTTGAAATAAGTTATTTATTCCTTTCAAGGTAAATGCTAAAGGCTTCCATGAGAGTAATATTGAGGAAAGATGGTTCAGATAACAGTCCTCGGAAAAATCTCAATTTTTATTCTCCCACTTCTCTGGTAAACTATACTGGCCCTCCACTTTCATGTGTGTCCAGGCCAGAATGGATATTTACATATGAGCACCACCATGGCGTGTAGCTACTTGCTTCTTTCAGCACAATCTTCTGATGGATCTTATGGTTTGAAGGAAGAAAATAGTGTAGATTAGGAAGAGCACTTTGCGAAAGGCCACATTGGATGAGAAGAGATGATGGGAAAATCCACCTTTTTTTGTTCAGGCACTCCTCCAGTTCACATACCCTTTATGTGAAGATCACAAGATGAGAAAGGTGTGAGACCAGAGGAAACAGGGCCTATATATTTTTCCTATGTATTTTTAGAGATGAGGTACAACAGGCCTTGGCATCATGACACCATTCTGCAAGGATCAGCATTCTCTGCTTCACTTTGATGCTATTCTAGCTGGTAGAAAGGGAGAAAACACCAGACTTTGAAGAGGGAAAGCAGGCCTGATACGGGCACACTAGCAGAACGATTCACTCATGACCGAAACAGGTTCAAACTGGTAAATGATTTCCTATCATTCTAATGAATTCTCAAAAAAAAAAAAAAAATGAAACTATTTAACTAGATTCAAAATGGCATTGTTCAACTAGATTTACATTGTGAGTCAGAAAAAAATTAAAAAGTACAGAAGGAAACACGAGAATGGAATGAACATCAGACTATTTAACTCTTCTTTTTATGACACTCTGGATCATTGCCATTTATATTCCGTTTTACATGGAAATTAGATTACAATGATAGATAGATGTTGTTAAGGTATAGATAGTGGGACTATATTCTGGTTCTCCAAGACCCACTAATTTGTTTCAGTGATAATGGATACATTTTGAATATCACTGTGAAGAAATAAGGGAAAAAAAAGGTTTTCTGTGATCCCTTTTATGTTCAAGGCATAGGTAAAGCCAACCAAAGGTATCCAACATATATCAAACCCCAGCAACTTCCCATCCTAAAGCTGACATTTCAACCACTTCCTTAAATGATGATAAATACTCTAGGCCAAGACATCCAAAAGATGGAATTATCTTATCAAAGTTAATCCTTCACAAAATTACCACCTGAAAGCTTTATGTCAAAGGCGAGTGGCTAAAGCAGACTCAAATTATGTTAGCTAGGCAAGAGAAGACAGAGAGAATATAATGTATGAAAGGTTGCTGCTATCTCTAATAGGCTTTTCCCTTTCTGACAAAGTTGGTTTAGGCATTCTGTAGGATCAGCTTGCAGGGTATGTGCACATGGGGAAGAGGGAGATTGCATACATATGCTGCATGTACAGCACACTTTAGGACCATTTAACAATTCTAAATTTGGGTAATTGGGGATTTTATGAGTCTAATTGCCTTCCAAGTTTATTATGAAGATAAAAAAAATGGTAAAAATGTAATATGAAAAGGGATTCACACTTATATATGTGTGAAGAAATAGAATACATTCACACAGCTGCAAGGTTCTGTGTGAACTTGCTTATAAAAATGCAGTGGCTTTCCCAATACTTCTTTCATCCATTTCTGCATGCAGATTTCACTCTAGGATCTTCATGCAATGCCTGATGCCAAGCAATAATTGTTGGCATCTAGATGTTTAATACCAAATGCATTCCAAAGTGTGACAACACTTTAAAATGAGAATGTATAGTGCAATAAGTACAAATAAGAGCAATATAAAGTAAAATCACAAATGCCCAGCACTATATTGAAATTAAAATGTGGAGCCAGGTGGTGGTTGCGCACACCTTTAAACCTAGCACTCGTAATGCAGAGGCAGGCAGATCTCTGTGAATTCGAGGCCAACCTGGACTACAGAGTGAGTTCCAGGAAAGGCGCAAAGCTACACAGAGAAACCCTGTCTCAAAAAACAAACAAACAAACAAAAAACTGAGAAAAAACATACATATTATATAGAAAAACTGAAGTATCCATGTTTTTCTGAAATAACTCAAAGCACACGTCTTTTGTTTTTCTTTTGTATGTTTCATCATCACTTTATACCTATACCTTACAGGGTGATTTATAGAACATGCACAACTTATTATTATTTATTATGCAGTAAATTCAAGTAACATTTCAATAAACTGTTGCTTTATCTCCTTCCCCAAAGTTTTTACACAGCACTTATCCCCTCATTAAAACTTTACTGAACTGTTACAATCTTCAGGCAACAGGTTTTCATACTCATGTGCCTCACAAGACACCATAGCCTCCTTTATTTCTCCCATTATTAACTATAATATATTTTTCACATAGTCTTTATTCTCTTTCTTTCTGCCTCAAATATAATGTCTATAACAAATAGAATTTAACATTGTTTCATGCACATAGCAGATATAAATTATTACTTCTTATGCAAATGATTTTTTCTTAGAAAAAACTCACCCCAGGACACTGTTATACTATTTTATTTGATGATTGACAAACACACTATGTTAAGCTGGTTATGAGTCTAAAATTATTACATGCATAGCATAAGCCAAAAGTTGTATTAAAAAGGAAAATTTACTTAATTTCTAGTTTCTGATTTTTAAGAAAATGAGCAGGGTAAGGATAAACTTCATATAATTAAACTTAAAAGTATACTACAAACTTCTATAACACTACTTAGAGACATACTATAATGAAATAAGAAACTTAAATAAAAGAACTTGAATGAATGACTGGAAAAAATAGGAAGATTTGGACAGGAAGATAAGAATGCTATATCCATTATGAGTTAAGTATTGATTCCACAATTTTAGTATTTAATATTACCTTTGTCTTCATCAGGTCTGGTTGCAAGACTCCACAAGGAAACAAAAATCCACAAAGACTGAAGATCCTTATATAAAATCACATAGTAATTTTTAGATTACAAGAGGTAAAATGATCCCAGGATATCCTCAAGTCATTATATTTCATGCTTTCCTGTGGCAACAGTCAGCTCTAGAAAATTTAGTTATGTTACTTTCTTTTGATCTGGCTGTGAAACTACAGATTAAATTGAGATATAGAAATGGAAGTACGGAGCAAAATTAATCCTCAATTGAGAGCAGTTCTGTGAATGAATGTATTCATAGTGACTAGTCCCAGGATATTTCCCCATACAGAAGACTTTGTATTCTTCACAGCGTTGATACTCTCCAATCAAAGCCTAATATTTGTAGCAAGGTTCATAGGAACCCACATATCCTAAATCTTCCCCTTTCAAACCATTCCCTTTAATTAATAAAATTACGTTGCTTCCAGAGTAATTCTACAGAACAACTCCTGCAATGACAACTCAGGGAGCATTGCTGAAGAGTGGGCGCTGTGGAGTAATCCTTTTGTACACTGTGAAGATTTGTAACTCTGATTGGTTTAATAAAAAGCTGATTGGCCAGTAGCCGGGCAGGAATTATAGATGGAACAGCCAAACTAGGAGAATGATGAAAGAAAAAGGGCAGAGTCAGAGGAGATACCAGCCAGCCTCTGAGGATGTGTAGAAAATGAGGTAAAAGCCATGAGCCACATGGCAAAGCATAGATAAGAAATATGGGTTAATTTAAATGTAAGAGGTAGTTAGTAACAAGCCTGAACTATTGTCCAAGCATTTGCAATTAATATTAAGCCTCTAAGTGATTATTTGAGAGTGGGTGTGGGACAGGAAATCTCTACCTACAAGTGTTGGTTAAACAGCGCGGTTTGTGGCTGACCACAGCCTGCAGTGGCCATGCAGGCAGAGGAGAGTGCTGATCAGAAGAATCACAGCCATGGTTACCTTTTTAGAGATTTATTGGGAGGGGGGAGAGAGAGGGAGAGAGAGAGAGGACAGATGGAAGGAAAGAGAGTGGAAAGAGAAGAAGGGGGACACAGAGGGCCCACCTGCTTTTTAGGCTGGGACGCTGGTCACAGGATGGTGATGTAATTAAGGACTGAATCCTTACAAGTGGGTGGAAAAATTATAAGAACCAGAGGATCAGGGAGTTTTCCATAAGTTTGTGCTTCTTAGACATGTCAGAAGCTACACCGAAAAAGTATCACCTTCATGATGGCTTAAACACTGAGTTTAGCAAGGACAATAATAATAGAGATGCTGAAGTGGACTGGGGAAAGCCCAGAGTCCTCAACCCTACACAAACAACTGCCACCTGTGGAGCATATATGGGCTACAAAGATGTTGCCAAGAGAAAGTTAGACAGATGGAGCCCAAGTTGTTATGCTGAGATTAGATACAAATGGTGCCAAGAGGTAGGTAGCTCAAGTCGTTTACACTGAAATTAGATACAAAGATCAGGAGATGATGTCAGTGCATAAACAGCTTGTAAACAAGGATATGAGTATAGGATGACCTTTAAAATGATTGGTTGGTTCCTTCCATCCTCTCCTAGGGTTCTGAGATTTTCTGCTATAAAAGAGGCTTACTGCCTAACAATAAACTAGTTCTTGCTTGACTTGACTCCCTGCTGTGTCTGATTGTCTCCAGGTAAGAGGAAGGCTGGGAAACAGGAGAGCAGCACACTTACCTTTCCTTGGTTCCAAGCCACCTCTTCAGAGGTGACCAAAGTTCCCAGTGGGACAAGAACCCACAGCCTCCCACTTAGGAATGCTGAGAGTAGGATAGTCTTCTCCAGAGAAGAACACACCAATTGATTATCCAGTACCAATTGATTAGCCCTGAAAGCATAGCCATGAATAACATTATATAAACTGAGTAGCTTATTGCTGTGGGATGTTCTGTATGGCAAATGTGTTGCTGATTAGTCAATAAATAAAACACTGATTGGCCATTGGCTAGGCAGGAAGTGTAGGCGGGACAAGGAGGAGAATAAAGCTGGGAAGTGGAAGGCTGAGTCAGAGAGACACTGCCAGCCGCCACCATGAGAAACAGCATGTGAAGATGCCGGTAAGCCACGAGCCATGAAGCAAGGTATAGATTAATGGAAATGGATTAATTTAAGCTGTAAGAACAGTTAGCAAGAAGCCTGCCACAGCCATACAGTTTGTAACCAATATAAGTCTCTGTGTTTACTTGGTCAGGTCTGAGCGGCTGTGGGACTGGCAGGTGAGAGAGATTTGTCCTGACTGTGGGCCAGGCAGGAAAACTCAAGCTACAGCTTATTGTAGTAGAATATTATTTTAAGATGTAATACTTTTGTTTTTGTTGTATTTGTCTAACTCTGTGAAGCTGTGTTAATGTGCTTGTTTAAAGCACCTGAGGGTCTATTAAAGTCCTGGCCAAAAGCAAGGCAGGAGAAAGGATAGGAGGGGCTGGTAAGCAGATATATATGAAGAAAACTATGAAGAGGGATCGGGCAGCCAGAGAAGGAGGAGGACTCCAGGGGCCAGCCACCCAGCGACACACACAGCAAGCCACAGAGTAAGAGTAAGATACAGAAGTAAGAGGACGGGAAAAGCCCAGAGGCAAAAGGTAGATGGGATAAGTTAAGGAAAGCTGGCTAGAAACTAAGCCAAACTAAGGCCGGACATTCATAAGTAGAATAAGCCTGTTTGAGATTTATTTGGGAGCTGAGTGGTGGGCCCCCAAAAGAATAATGAAGAGTTAAAAAACCAACAATAGGCCAGGCGGTGGTGGCACGCCTTTAATCCCAGCACTAAGGAGGCAGAGGCAGGTGGATCTTTGTGAGTTCGAGGCCAGCCTGGTCTACAGAGCGAGCTCCAGGAAAGGCACAAAGTTACGCAGAGAAACCGTGTCTCGAAAAACAAAAACAAAACAAACAAACAAAAACCAACAACAGTTGCTTATATTTATTCATTTATTTATATATATATATATATTTATACAACAAATATATATATATATATATATATATATATATTTATACAACAGAAATTAATGAAAAGGGGTATAAATGTGAAATAGGACAAGCAGGGGTATATAGGTGAATTTGGAGGGAGGAAAGTAAAAGGGGAAATGTTATAATTATACATCTCAAAAATAAAAGAAGTTTATGAAAATGTTGTAATATGAATTGTCTGCTCTCCATCATATATCTGTGGCTTTTCTTTCTCTAAAATCTACATAATTTTCCTTGTTATTTATTTACTCGATTTCCCTGGTTACTCTTTCTTTAATGCCCAATTATGCTCAACATTGTTTTTAGAAATGCTTCAGATTTAAGTCTTTTTTAGACTTTTAAATTCTCTTTAAAATATTTTCCCTGTTAATTTTGAGTGTTTTTCTGCTTTATTCAACATGCAGCAAACATTAAAGAACCTAGAATAAAACAAAGGGATAATTTGAAATATAACTATGGAGAAAGGTTATTTTGTTTTTATTGTGAGTATGATGGCATTTAGGTTGTTATAGGATGAATTTAATACTTTACACAAAAGTCCCTAAATTCTGAAGACTGAATAACACAATGAACAATTTCAGAATGAATATTTTTGGTATGAAAATGGAAGGTAGATGAAGTTCAAGGTTCAGAGCCTGAAGGTTACAAAACGAATAGACAAAATAGGAAAAAAGAGCCTCTCTTCTCCAGGAAACAACAGGATAGGAAATAATAATATCATATGGACCAAGGTAGGAGGAATGTGTGACACAATAAAGAGGAACAATAACATTTAATAGAGGAATATATGGTCTTCGTGAATGAAATATATACACAGTGAAGTATTGGGTTCTTAATCAGTAGAAATAATTGTGTAGTTGTTTATTTGTGACTTCAATAAGATTCTCTAGAAAAGCGGAGGTCAATATGTTAGACAGCATAGTAAGCTTCTTGAATAGGTTTTATAGCAGAGGGAGCATTTGCAATCTAATTAATTGTCTATCTACACTTTAGACTGCAGCCCAGAGTCTCTCTGATCATTAAATGGTGTATGTAATATTTGCCATGTTTTGAGTTTGATTGGTGTTAAAGCTTTTAAATCACCAGCCATTTCCTAATCATCCCGTATATATTTTAAGTTCTTTCCTCTTTTCTGATTATGAAAAAAAAAAAAAACCCAAAAACAAACAGAAAGAAAAAAGAAGGAAGGGAGGGAGGGAGGAAGGGAGGGAAAATAAACCAGTATCATTAAGAAAGGTTATCATTGGTTTCCTGAAATAAAACATAAGTGGTATATGGAAATCATCCAGGGCTGTGGTGTGTGATTTTTGTTATTTTTCACTGTACTGAATTTTTGTAAGATCTTTGTTGATCTGATCTTTAGTGTACACTGTGCTTATGAATCTGCTCATTTGAGGCCCTTGACAAATAGCATCCAGCTCTCTTTGTGACAATTGCCAGAAGGATAGTCTGCATGATGCATTTTGATAACTTTTAATAAGTGATAAATGCAGCCCTGTGTGGAGTTTACACAGCACACCTGGTGGAGCAAACCCACACAGCTGTTACCAGGTGTGAACACTTGTTCTCTAGTGTCTCTGGTGTTTTGTTCGTTGGAGTCAGCTTCCCAGGTTTACCACAGCTGCTAAATGAGTCCAACTTATCTTAATAGCTGTGGTGCTAGTCTGTGTGCTCTCTGTTGCTGCTTAAATAGGAACACCCCAGCTTCACTGAGAAGCAACTTTTCAGTTCATCTGGGTTTGACCTTCCCAGACTGAGAACTTGATTTCCTGAACACATAGCTGCTGACTCTGGAGCTTCTGCCAAACCAGAGAGCCTGGCACCCAGAAATGCATTTATGAGTATCAGTCCTCGCTGGAGGGGAATATTCATGAATTGGAAAACTGCCCAGATTTACCGAGGAATAATATCTAGGGAATTGGAACAAAGGAGACACTTTCTCTGGGGCATCTGAGAGCACAGAAAGATCTGAATTCATCTCACAAAGTTCAAAATCCACTCTGCCCCTTGGGCTGCTATTTCTACCATACTACCCATACTTCTACACCTGGAGAATTAGGGTTTGAGATTTCTTATAATAGCTAAACTTTATACAAGCTTTTAGGGAAAATATACTCCAAGAACCTTTGATATTGATTCCTGTAGTTGTGTTACTCATGTCATAGGCACTGAGACAAATTAATGGCATTTAGGGTGTGTTTAACATAGTAGACAGCCAGTACTAGAGTCTTCTCCAATGCAGAGAAAACTTTGCTAGCCTTAAATATTCATCATGACTGATAAAAATCTCGACATGAGAAAATGAAATTGAAATGTGTAAGTTAAAACAGTTTGTGATTGTTAAGGAGAAGGATCCACACTATATGCTCAAATGGAATTCAGTTTGTTAAGTAGTGAAATATTAATAAACACATTGAACTTTCCCCATCAAGGCATATTGAGAAGGGAAACTATATTATGAAAAGTGTGGCTAAGAATATGTCCTTGAAAATGCTGGGTGCTGCTTGCCTAGCATGTACAAAGCCCAAAGTTCAACTGCTAACACCATAAACAAACCAAAAGCAACAAAACAATATGAAGTAGGCAGGTGACAAACTGCTGGATGCTAAATTTAGTATGTGTTCGATTAATCGGACTATTCCTACCCCCCAAAAGCAAGGAATAGAAGCTTATGAGACAATTATTACCATTTGTAAATAATTAAACCAAGTAAAGACTTAGTAAACCAAGGGTTAAGAAGATGAGGAGGGGTCTGGTTTCTTGACTGAACATGATCTTATTATTTTTGGCTAGCACCTTCTTTGACATGTTTACTATTCCATTATACAGTGTTATTTTTCAATGTTCTTAGAATCACCACAGACAATTAAGATCAAATGTTAGAACTGATTTTTAAAAGAACAATCACTTGCTTTTGTTCTCAAGCCAATTTTAGCATCCTTTTATGTTCTTTATAATTAGCATCTTGGCTCAGATTATAGCCTCGTCTCCCCTGGATATGTCAAATACTGGTGTCACTGTGAAAGAGACAAGCAGGTCTTAGCTAAAGCAAACAGCACCCAAGGACACTAGGGTTGTGGGAAAGAATTGACATTGTCAGTGGGTTACCTCCTTTAATTACAAAATTCCTTACCAAAGTTCCTTCTGCTTTGCCCTATTGTTAATATCTCACTATAAAAACAAAGGTCACCCACAACATAGTCAACAGAGCATCCTTCTCCTTTCCCTAGAGAAAGGTCTTTAGGTCTTCTTAGGCATAAGGAGACAGGGTGAGATACTGCTGACTTGATGACTGGTTAATTAGCTAGGGTCCAGAAATAAAAATCTTGAAGTTATGAGTGTGTGTGTGTATTTTCAAACACACTTTTTTTTTGTAAATCTTCCCCTAAATGTTTTCTCCTACTAAGAGATAAAGGAAGAAAGAATAATTTTAGAAATTATGAATATATTCTTAGTATTACAAGCACTTACAAGTGAAAAATATGATCCTCTTGAGAACATTTGAGCAAAGCCTTTTTGGTAAAAGGAAGTAAACATTAGAGATATACCTTCCTATTCATATCAAAGCTGGCTGAGACAACCCAGTAGAAGGAAAAGTGTCCTAAGAGCAGGAAACAGAGTCAGAGACAGTCACCACTCCCACTGTTAGGAGTCCCACAAGAACACCAAGCTACACAACCATAACATGTGTGAAGAAGATCTAGCTCAGACCCACAGAGGCCGGCTGTTTGTTCAGTCTCTGTGAATTCCTACAAGCCCTGGTTAGCTGATTTAAGAGCCCTGTTCTTGTGGTGTCCTTGAACCCTCTGGCTCCTACAATCTTTCTTCCCCATCTATTACAGGTTCCCAAGCTCCACCTAATGTTTGGCTGTGGGTCTCTGCATCTGATCCCATCAGTTGCTGGATGCATTATCTCTGATTACAATTATGCTAGGTTCTGGATTATGAGTATAGCAAAATATCATTAGGAATCATTCCATCGAAGTTTTTGTTGTTATTGTGTGTTTTTTTGTCTTGTGTGTGTGTGTGTGTGTGTGTGTGTGTGTGTGTGTGTGTGTGTGTGTGTGTGTGTGTGTGTTTTGGACCAGTCATGTTTGGTTTTATCCTAGGTCTCTGGAATATCCATCCTATGGTTCCTGGCACTCCATGAAGTGTCAGTTGTGGCCTCCCTCTAGGGGTGTGGGCCTCAAGCTGGACCAGTCATTGGTTGGCCACTCTTACAAGTTGTGTGTCACAATTACCCCAGCATGTCTTGCAAACAGGACAAATTGTAGTCAGAAGGGTTTGTGGCTGGGTTGGTGTCCCAGTCTCACTATTGGAAGCCTTGTGGCTATTTTCTGAAGGGAAATGGAGGAGTGAATTGGAAAGACAGTGGGAAGGGGGGGAGAGGATGAGGGACTGTGAAGGGAGAGGAAATTATAGTTGGGAGAGAACAGTAAATAAATTTTTAAAAGAGGAAATAAATAGGTTTCTTCTATGTTCATAAGAGAAAGGTCATTCACATTACAGTAAAGCAGAGAGATAGGTAAGGGTTGACTAGTAGAAGACTAGAGAAAGATTTTCCCCTTAATACTCCTCTTTTCTTGAGAGTTTTCTTGTCTGGTTCCATCACAATTGCCATGATGTATCTTATTTTGATTTATGTGCCAAAACAAATTACCCTTTACTGAATCTTTACAAATCTGGAAAGGACCAAAATTTATGCAAAGATTTCATCTTGCCATGTACTTTTCTCAGTGTCCACATTTCATTTTGGTCATAGTTCTTTTGTTCTGGTAACAGATCAGTTTTTTGTAGTTTTAGGGTAGGGAACTCATTCCAACTTCACATCTATTTGCTGCCCCCAGTGCTGTATGATTTTCTAGGCTGAGAGACCAGCCTCATGTACAGAGCAGAGAGCCCAGGCAGCTGATCTTTTGCAGAAGCAGTAGGTGAGTTTATTATTTAAAACATGCCTTCATTGGAGCATTACAATAATCATAGGGAACTATAAGGGAAATAGGCAAATATGTCAATACAGTACCACGTATGCTAATATTCATGCCAGATTTACTCTGAAGAGAACAATGAAACCAAACTCCTCCATAGGGAGACAAGCCTGAAGAATTATGCTACTAGTCCTTAAGAACTTGATTGATGACAAAAATTATGACTACACTGAACAAGCGTTGATCTAGCTCATTTCTAACTTGATCATACTTAAGACTTTGGTAGATTTTCCTTGAGGACATAAATAATCTTGAGTCTATATGTTGTTTATTCACAAAACCATGTGTGTTGTTTGTTAAAATTAACACGCCAGGCAGAATTCTATTCTTTTAGTTTCTCTGATTTAATTTACATTGCAAACTTATTTGAGATTATTTCCATCTTCACAATAAAGATACTGAATTTTAGTAAGTATAGATAATGTGCTCAAGTTTATGACTTGTAAAGAATGCATAGTAATTTAAGCTGTGTGCAAATTTAGAGATTTTCAGAATATTTTGACTAGGAAATATTTCATATATTTCTTCTCTAAATTCCTTAACTTTCACTAAATTGCACCAAATTGAGTCTGGGATGTTAATGCCTTGCCTTAGGCCATTTAAACAGCTGTGTTTCCTGGATGCCAGATCCAAAGCCACAGGGAGTGTTATTGACACAATTTTAATTTTACTAGAATACCTGTCTGTATAGGTCAATGTTATGATATTCCAGCTTAATTATTGCTTTTTGAGAGAGACATACACTCTTCTAGGGAAGTTAGGTTTTGATCACACTTTCTGTAGAATAGGGTTAGAGACTACAGTACTATGATCCGCCATCATTCCCATCATGAAAAGCATCTCCCCATTCTACCCTTACTAGTCAACAGCATTTGAAATTGTGTTTCCCACATTCTTGACAGGCTGGTAGGTTATAAGGGAGGATTAAGTCAATATGATTAACAGAAATGCTGTGGGATGTCCTGTATGTTGTGAATATATGTTGCTATGATTGATTGATAAATAAAACACTGATTGGCCAGTAGTCAGGCAGGAAGTATAGGGGGGACTAACAGAGAGGAGAATTGGAGTAAGAGAAAGGCAGAGCAGGGGAGATGTTGCCAGTCTTCACGATGAGGAGCAGGATGTAGAGTACCAGTAAGCCACGGGCCATGTGGCAAGATATAGATTAATAAAAATGGGTTAATTTAAGATAAAAGAACTACATCACAAAGAACCTGCCATGGCCATACAGTTTGTAAGCAATATAAGTCTCTGTGTGTTTACTTGGTTGGGTTTGAGAGGCTGCGGGACTGGCAGGTGAGAGAGATTTGTCCTGACCGTGGGCCAGGCAGGACTGGAGAAAACTTCAGCAACATAGAAGCATAATAATGTCTAGACTATCGTTTTACCTTTTCCTTCCACTAAGTAAAAAATTCATTAAAATTAGCTGTCTTAGATTAAAAGGGAAAAATTCATTTTCCAAATAGTATCTAAAAGTTTATATTAGCAATATTTTCCTAAAGGACTTTTAAAGTGTTTTAATTTTACTTAGAAATCTCAGGGCTTCCAAATAAATTTTCCTACCTGATATTGTCAACTGACAATTATATGAAAGATGAATATGTTAATATAGCATATATTCAAATCAATGCAAACTGTCATATTCTTCCTATTATTGTTCTTTTCAGGGAAAGGTGAGTTTGCAGAAATGCCATATCAACTCCAAAATCTCCTTATATTCTTATCCCAAATCTCAAACACTTTTTGAAAGAATGGATTGGCTCTGTTCTACATAGACTTTCAGGGAATCAAGCTGATGGAGGCTAAAGACCCTAGGACCATCTCCAACATGTCAGAAGCTTTCACCATTGCCACACCAGGAGGAAGAATGAGAGAAATACATTCAGACTAAAAACAACATAGCCCTTTGCGCAAAGTCAACGAATTAGAATGACTCACAAGGCCCCAAGTTCTTTTGTTGTGTCTAGTGAGTGTGGAAGTTAGGGGAAAGCATGTAATATACTTGATGTAGTATAGTCATTTTCACTGAAGACTGATTAAGTAATGGTTAAAATATGGACATTTAGTAGGAGTTTTTCAGAACTCTGCTGTTTCTTTAGTTGGGTAACCTTATATTGCACACTTCTAAAAATGGAGGTGATTTTATGTGTTTTGTGGAGCTTTGGTTGTCTATGATGGAATGTTCCATAGAAAAGCACCTTGCACAGATCTGTCATATATTAAGATTCTACTCGTGTTGACTAATTAAAATTTTATCTAAAAGATATTGTGATCAGTCACTAGAGATCTAAGAATTAAACCATAAAGACAAAAGAAATATGATAACACTTTCAAGCAAATCAAGGTGTGTTAGGAAAAGAATGTCTTCATGAAAATTCAACAGAAAATTTTGAATATTTATTTTCCCTAAAATGAATGCTCAGTCGTTACTATCAGAACAATGAGAAGTAGCCCAATCCTGCTTTAAAGTCAGGGGAAAATGAAACAGGAGGCTTCTTGCCTGCATTTAATGAAGCAAAGAACTCTAAAACAAGAGTTCTTGTTTTCACATATTGCCAAACAATAGTAATTTGATTTAACAGTTTTGAAGATATAGAATTTCTTCTCTCACTGAAATTTATTCTTCTCTCACTGAAATTTATGTGGTGAGTGTGAGAATTCTATACCAGTCATTGGTGTATCTCAAAGTAAGTGGGCAATTTCATTTATGAATATGTCAGAAACATTTGACCCACAGACTGACAATTCACCTAGGTACTGAGGTACAATTTGCTACTTTTAGAGATCTGCCTATCAGGGCAAACTCCTTTTATTTGTTTTAAATTTTTCAGTATGCCTTGAGTTTGAGTTGTTGATTTTGGGCTAAATTTCCCCCATTACAGAGTACAACAAAACAAAAATATAATAATATATAAAAACAACAGTGACGGAAAAAGGGCTCTGAAGTGATGATGTTTTCTAAGGCAATAGATTGAGTTATACAAACTTTATAATTACCCTCTAGAAGAAAAGCCAGGTCAAATTTTAGTTCAATTAACCTCTGGAGTGTCTCATTAATCAAAACCCACTTAAAGTGATTTTCTCATTCTGAGCACACCTCTGTGTGAAATGTACTGTTTATAAATACCCAAGAAGCTTGCTGTAGTAATGTCACAGCAGTCGATTTTTGTTGTTTCTGCTCATTCCATTGGTTTTGGTTTTCTTCCTTTCCTCTGTCTTTCAAGACTTTTGATGAGGAAAGGACTACTTGCTCATTCCATGGTATGTATTCCAGTCTTTAGCAGTCCACTGCTTTTAAGAAATATGAGATACATACAAAAAAGGGAAATGAGTTTGAATTTAAAATGTGTAAGTCATTCTAGGGAAGCAGCTCAGAGATTGTATCAATTGTATTGCATCAGTGACAGATTTCAAGTAAGGAAAAAAAATAATAATCAGATGAACACAGTTAGATCTGCCCTCCATCCTCCCCTAACACTTATTTATTCAGTTACATATGACTGAAGCAATAATATCACAGCTTTCTGAGTGTGTCCGTCACTGTACTTGCAAGGAGCCCTGAGTGTGTGTGTGTGTGTGTGGAGGGGGGGATGACACACCTAGAGTTCAAGACAATTTTAAAGAGCAATCTGTTGGACTGCATTATGGGTGAAATATACAAATTCCCAAGGCAGAGATAATTCAGTTTCTTAAATCAGAATAAACTAACCTTCTTTTTCTGAATCTGCTTTTTAGGTTTTCTGTATTTATTGCTATAAGAGCACATCTTACAGCAAAGTCAGCAAGACAGGCAAAGAGTGAAAAATTCTGAGGATTTAAAAGAAGAATGGGGGCATGCGGCGTGGGACACAGATCAGTTGGTAGAAGGGTCTTCCCACCAAAGGCGAGGAGCTGAATTTGAACCCTAGAAAATACATAAAAATAACCAAGCATGGTGTTGCAATCTGAGCTCTGAATAGATGGAAACACAGTATCTCTGGGGATAACTGGGCCACATAATGTAATCAATGGGGCACAGGATCTCAATCTTAGACGCTGTCACAATAAACAAGGGAGGCTGCTCTTACGTAATAATTCCTCCATACATATGTCCACATGGGTGTATGTACAACTGCACACACTTGTGCAATAAAAGGTACACATATTCATATATACCAGCACACACGTTAAATATATTAGGAAACAAACAAATAAACTGAATACGTAAGATTATAGATTAATGATAGATACCATATTTTCTCTAGTAATGCAATTCTTTCTGATAATTGAGATGGCCTGAATTAAATCTTAATGGGAATAGTATAAAAGAAAGAAAATTAGGTAACAAGCTGCGATAATAATGAATTGAGGTTGGGACTGTGGTAATAGTCATATCTTTAATCAAATGTGGTACATAAATCTTAAGAATAGTTGGGTACAGATCAACATTTTATATTTGCATCTACATGTTTCATATATATTTGCAGTTTACATTTTCCCCTTAATCTGACACCCAGGGTATTGTTTCGAAATTTAAAATGACTCATTGAATGTTTATCGAATTCATGACTAGGCAGGTTAATAGACTCAGAGAACCAGGGCAAGGCAAAGGAATTCTCTGTATCTCAGCAAGGTATCCTTAGTAGAACTGGGATGCCTAAGTGTAAAGTTTAGTGTCTACTCTTAGCTAAGGTGACAAATACTGACTTTAAAAAAAGGATGAACACTACAAACTAAAAGTCAGCTGATAAATCTGTGAGACCCCAGTGGTTGATTATAATTACCACTCCAGACTCACTGTAAACAGCTGTGCATTATTGATGCTAATTCATGATGCTCAAATTGTTAATATTTTCACAATAAAATTGTCAGTGAACTGTTGGGCTTGTATTAATTAAAATGAAGATGTAAAATATTTCTTTGTATATAATGTATGTTTAATCACTCATCCATATGTCTTGTTTACTACACTGTTTATTCTTAATCGCCAGTTCTAAGTAGAAGTGATTTGTTTGTACATATGTGAAAATGCATGAAAAATTATGTGCACACTCAAGTATATATGAATGTGTAGTTTTCATGGTAGGACATCTTTTGGGTTTGCAAAGTGTGTTTACACTCTCTAAAAGAAGTTATATAGATGATAAGCCTTGAGGTGGGGTGGGGGGCTTGGACCTGCTTCTATTGATTGTACCAGGCTCTGCTGACTCCCAATGGGAGGCCTTACCTTTTTGTAGGAGGGAATGGGGGTGAGTTGAGGGAAAAGGCTGGAAGGGCAGGAGGACAGAGGAGGGGAATATTTGATTGGTATGTAAAATGAATAAAAAATTTCTTAAGAAAAAAAGAGAAGTTCTAGAAATGATTTCACTTGTAATATCAGCCCTATAATGATGAAGTGTGGCTTATAAATCATTGCTAAGAATCACAAGGTTGTTAGCATTGTGAAAGGATTGTTATGCCTTTAGAATTTAATTTTTCTGGTCAAAAACCAAGGAGATAATCTGTATTTACTTACAGTACCATTTATAGTTATTGTCAGATGTCAAACAAAACAAAACAAGACAAAACCTTGTGGAACTATAGAATGTTGGAAGGTGTGGGAGATATACTCTAAATCAGCTGTTATAATTTCAATGATTTTGCCTGAAGAACTATTCTAGTAGTTATATGAAATGATATAGGCCAATATCCAAAGCTTTGCAAATTGTGACACGGAACAACAAAATATGACACAGAACAAGGCCTCGTAATGGCCTCATAGAAAAGGGTGAAGTCTTCAGCCATTGTCTCATCTGGCCATTGCCACAAGTTCTCAAAGTTCTCTTCTTCAGCAACTTCTCTCCCAGAAGCATGAATTCTAGAAAACCTTTTTTCAACTAAGAAAAAAGTGACAATGGTCCCCTCAGAAGATTAAATGTCAAGACAAATTATGAAAGAGGAGAAAAATCTTCTTAAGGCACACTTTGGTGTCTCTTTGATATATATACATAGTTTTTTAAATACCATCGCTTTAAAACCACAGTCATGGATAGTTGGATATTTTGTCTTTTTTATTTTATTTTTTATTTTTTTGTACTGGGCTCTCCCAGTGCATCAATGGAGACATTTGTCTCCAATGGCCACTCTTTAAATTTAGTCTTCAGCACCTTAACCATTAGTAATTTTTAAGTAAATATCAAACTTCACTGCCTTTGGCATTTCAGTTCAGCTAAGTATCCATTGGTATGATACAAAGACTTCCTTAAAATGAGTAGCCTTTTCCTGGTGTTTAAATCCATTAATTTTCCTACAACCTCATAACTTCCCCCTTCTCTGTTTTTAGAGTATAAGTGTTGTGTTTTCTACTAGACATGTCTTTCTTTTACATTGGTTTACTTTAATCACTGAGACTAAATAATTTCTGTAGTTATCATTTCTTCTAAAAAGTATATCTCATCTCAGTTCTACTCTTTTTTCACCTGAGTCCACAATATTCACTTAGTACTAACTACACTTTATCCTGGTTGCTCTTCTTTTTTACTGAGTTGTGCATGAAATCCCTAAATATTCCCTGCTTCGGTTACTCTAATTTAACTCTGCCTTACTATGTTCTAATTATATTTTTATCTGTGGAGTTTATGGAATTGTGTTATAATAAAGAAGAGGAGCTACCTAATGAACGAATTAGTAAAAAGTAACTAACTTCATTTCATTCTTTCTAAGGTAATGCACAGATAACTATGGCTGAAATTTTTATAATGATATTTTAATGAGTATAATTTGGATGCTTATATTTACAGATATTGGTAACTTTTAAAATATACAAAGTCTTGAGAACAAGTTCTGGATATTAAGTGTTTTTTGCCTCCAATGTTGGAACTTTGGTAAAATTATCAAATGATTCCTGTACTTTCACTTAAGATTGACTTGGACAGGGTTTCTAGCATGGCAATTAGGGTGTTTGGCCATCCTCTCACCAGAGTAGGTCAATTCGGGCTGTCTCTCGACCATTGCCAGTCGTCTATTGTGGGGGTTGAACTCAATCCTCAGGGGAGTCTTTGCCCTGGAGGAGATGGGAATGGGGGGGTGGGCTGGGGGGAAAGTGGAGGGGGCAGGAGCGAGGAGAACAAGGGAATCCTTGGCTAATATGTAGAATTAAATTAAATAATAAAATAAAAAGAAAAGATTGACTTGGACAGCTAAATTTGTCTTAGTTGGGTTGTGAGGACAAGCTTATTATTCTCAATAAACAATGGATCCTAGGAATTTTATATTGGTTTCTTACTTAAAATGATACTTTTTTCTAAGTACTTACAGAAAACCGAGGAGTCACTTGTTATTTTCCCACTGCCTTTCACTCCTGTGTTTTCCACAGACACTTGTCATGTGATCAATTTTAGCACTTAGAATGCACATTTAATGATTTTAAATTATCAAATCAGTCTCTAAACATGTAGCAAAATTCTCTAACATTATCTCTTGTTTGTCATCCAGATTTAGAGGACAGATTACAGATGCCGAAGACATGAGACATGGGAGAAGCATTTGATACTTGCAATAAAGTTAAGTGACTGGAACAGACCCACCACATTCCCCAGTCTTTTGGAGATTCAAATGAAAAAAAACATAAGCATCCCTTTCAGGATTCAGTCACTAAAATATCTTTATGATTTGAAAGACGGTGTTTGTACAACTCTAAACACAGAATATGGCTAAATGAATAGTATCACTATATGACAAGAAGAAAGATTAGACTTAGAGAAAGCTAAGGAATTCTTGAAAGATCAAGATATGCTTGTAGTAAGTGGGAAAGAGGGAAAGATTTAACTTAAAGACAGACTGAGGAAAAATTTAACATCTGTGGCCTATGCCATTTGTACCAGGAAATGTTAAAGAGAGCTAATAGGTAAGAGTCAATGTAAAAGTTCATGAAGACACCCCAGAGAGGGCACATAGTACCAGGGATGATCAGGAGACAAGGTTGTATTTTGTTACAACTTCTGAAAAGATGCTGAATCACTGGGAACTACCTGATACATAAACGTAAGTCAAGAAGCTCCCAAAGATTCCAGTTATCAGTGAAATCTGTATCCAGAGACAGTTCATTGTAAGCAGCATCCGACTGCAGTTAGTCCGCCACCCTGGAGGACTCGTACCCTGATTTCAAAAGAGATTTGCGTTGTCTTCCTTGTCTGTTGTAATTTATACAAGTATATTATAAGCCCAGCTCATTGTTCAAACACATTGCTATAAACTGTTTGAGTCAGTCTGGAAGTTCCTAAGACTGGTGTGTTTGTAGACTGTTTTCCTTTGCTGTTTACTGCTCTATGTAGCTCCATCTTAATTTAAATATTCGTTCAAACATTAGGGGTTACTTGGATAGTTTCCAGCTAGAATTATTACAAATAAGAGTACTTCTATAAATATCTTTTTCCAATGTTTAGGGGAGAGTGTGTACAAGATTTTCTTTTTTTCAAATGACTTGTATTTTTCTTGACATTACTTTTCTTAGATAACTCAGGGGAATTTTTATATCTGAAAAGTAAACATAAAACCCATCTCATCTGCATGTTCTGTTTATAATTGCATCCTATTTCTCTTCTCAAATTTACATTAAAACAATCTTTAAAATTGTCTTTCATGCTTACTTTTTCTTGTGATCCTTCTCTGAACTGAAATGAATGTTCTAAATGTCAAATTGCGCTACCATTTAAATCTTCCAATGTAAAAATTCCCCAATAATTTTGAGATACGACCAAGAAAGGGGCATAAGTATAGTTAGGGTGTCTTTATATACTCTTCATTCCACAAATGAAGAGGCTTCTAAATTAGATTGAGTCATCTCACACAATAATAAGATTTACATAAGGAAACAGCTTCATACTATGCCACATTTCTCTCAGACATTTTCCAGGAACACATACTTCATTCATACATCATTTCCCTGTTTGTTTACTATAGGTTGCAATCTCATTTCTAAGCAGTAATTATTAATGTGTTACACAAAGTGTAAACTGAATCCATCTGTGTTCACTTCTACCTAGAAATATCCCTCAGGTAAAGACAAATGAATGAATCACTCTTCCTCTCTCCCTATACTCCAAGGGAGATATTATTCCATACCTGTTTATCAAGACCGTTTATAACATCTTCACATGTTTAGATTTGTGATTAGTCCTCATTCCTCTTCCCCTGCTTGGTCTATCAGAAACACTTGACATATCTGTTATCATTTCTTACAATGTAATTTTCTACTTGGATTCCAGGACGTTTCTCCCTGTGTGCTTTCTCTTCCATTTCTCACCACACTTATCAATATTTAAGTTCCCAGTTGGCTCCTTCTCATCATGTGAATCTCTTAAGAAAAGACTACACCATCATTCTTGTAATTCTTTTCATCTATCCCTAACTTTAGAGATTCTCTTCACTTTAGGTCTCATCTACACCCTGAAATTTCTAAAAAAATCTTCTTTTCCAATCTTATCTCTTGATTTTCACTCTATCTTGCTATCCTTGTCCACATCTCTGGTTCCCTATAAATACCTATCTGAAACTAAATATGCCTCAAACTCAAAGCATGTTGTTCTTTTTTTCAGACCTTGTTACCCATGGACTTCTCAACCTTAAAATAAATAAGAAGCAAAAACAACCAACAAAACAAGTCAATCTGTTGCTCTTGTAACATTAACTTAAGCTCCAATGCATTCAAAACTTTTGTTTTTCCCCTCCACCCATATACAATTACCACCAAAACAGTGTTGCACGAATTTCTAAACGTCTTGTAATTAAAAAACAAAACAAAAAACCACAGCCAGATATTGGGGTAAATGCTGAAAGATCAGAGAGGCAAAGGAAAAAGTCACTGCCACATCTCCCCTCACCAACTCCATGAATCCTCTGTTTGAAAGCCTCCAAGGCCTCAGCTGAAAAGTTTCCTCAGCTGAAAAATCTTTAGTACCTGTCTCCCTACGCCTTATATACCTTTCTCCACCCAGCCGTATTGCTTCCTTCCTAGTGCTGGGATTAAAGGCTTGTGATTCCCAAGTACTGGGATCAAAGGTACTTGCCACCACTTCCTGGCTCTGTTTTCTCTTCTAGACTGAGTCAATCTCATAAAGTCCAGGGTGGCTTTGAACTCACAGGGATGCAGATGGATCTCCGTCTCCTTAGTGCAAGGATTAAAGGTGTGTGCCATCACTGCTTGGCTTCTATGTTTAATCTAGTGGCTTGTTCTGTCCTCTGATCCTCAGGCCAATTTTATTAGACTACACAATATCTCACCACAGAACAGGTTTGTGTGTCATTAATATTTATAAAGAAACAGAATAATTTTTCTCATCTACACTTGTGCAAATAGATTTTACTGGAAAGTAATAAGATCTAATCTCCATGGTCCCTCTATCAGTCAAGACCTTGGTTTTCCTTCTTGGATTTAGGTGTGACCTAGCCATGGGTAGGAGGCACATGATAAAGCATGCAGTATGGTATTTGTAGTGGTGGGCTTGAGACTGGAATTAGGAAACCCCATGCTTACAATACTTCATCTACATTCACAAAGTCCAAGGCAACCCTAGCTTCAAATTGACCTTGAGTAGGAAAACTAGCACCTAGAAATAGATATCACTGATATTAACAATTTCTAGGGTTTTGTGATACCTACTTTATTTGGCATTTATTTTTACATTTGTAATCCTTTCCCTTTTGCTAAATTTATATTCAATTCATGACTTTAAGGGCATACTTTGGCATGCATGATAATAATGTATATATTTGCTCTATCTACCCATAAAACATTTTATTCTATGATATAAAAGAGGGTTAGGGCCGGGCGGTGGTGGCGCACGCCTTTAATCCCAGCACTCGGGAGGCAGAGCCAGGCGGATCTCTGAGAGTTCGAGGCCAGCCTGGGCTACCAAGTGAGTCCCAGGAAAGGCGCAAAGCTACTCAGAGAAACCCTGTCTCGAAAAACCAAAAAAAAAAAAAAAAAAAAAAGAGTGGTTAGGATTTGCCCCATCCTCTCTCTACTCACAGTACGAATGGAAAGCAAGAAGGAACATTTTCTATCTTAATCCAGGCCATGCCTTTGCTTGAATGGATATACCACAACTATTATCATTTTCACCTGGATTCAAGACCAAAGTCCTTAACAATGGCCTGATTCTTCTCTTCCTTAGTCATCTCACTTTACCTAATCTCCTTTGCTCTTGCTCCTTCAGGGTCAGTCAGGTTAATTTTTCTGATGTTCCAGAAACATAGCAATAAGGTTCCCAACTTTAGAACTTCTTACATGAGATCATCTTCCTATAAAACTCCCCTTAAGATACCTCGAATCTTTTGTTCGATTTTCATTTAGAGACAATGACATTTCACTGGGAAGTCTTTGATCATCCTATCTGATATCAATACCACTTTTCCTCTGCTTTGTTTATTTTTTTTTCAATGCATATCATCATCATATTCTAAAATACTCTAAAAGGGAGCTAGTTTATTTATGCCTTTGCATTTTTTCCTTGTTCCATTAAGATAGGAATTTTTGCCTGTTTTGTTCACTTATATTGTCTTGTCCAGTGTGGAAGCCATGCTTGATAGGTGTTTATTCCTTGAAAAAACATTTGGTATGTTTATGGACGAATAAGTCAGTGTAAATTTCTGCTCCTTACATAATTGCTGCTTGGAAGACATAAGTAGAAACTTAAAACTCCTCAATTATTTTGTTTCTAAGTACAATAGGACTCATGAAAGTCTGAAGACTGGTCACATAACATCACTAGCTCTATGTCTATGGGAGATGGTTTTGGAAACATTTACAAAGGTACTTGATTTGCTGCAAAGCTATACACTCACTGTTTGGGAGAAGTGTGATAATGATCTACTCTGGAACAGAAAGAGATGCCGAGTTATCAATACATAAAACCTAAAACTTCCATAAAGGATTCCCTAGTTCAATTTTGTTTTCTTGCTTTTTTACATCTTTTGTCTAACTATTGGAATTTATAGGAAAAATTCCCAAATTAAATGTGAATAATTAACAAATGAGTGATGTGTGACCACAGCTTGAGCAGTATTGCTTGATTTTGCATACCTCTTGCTTTTCTTTATTGAAACCTACAGGACCCTAATGGCAGGCTCAGGGAGAGAGAAGTTGAGAGAAGTGGGAGTGTATCTGGATTTCTTTATTGGTCCCACTTCCCAATGTGGCCACATTAAACAAGTTTCTTCAAGGCTATTCTGTGTTACTTGCTCTATAATAGGTCTCTTCCTTGTTGACTCTTGAATGTAGCAGGATACTGCTGCTGGGTTATCAGATATGATTTTTTTTTTTTTTTTTTGATTTTCGAGACAAGGTTTCTGTGTAGCTTTGCACCTTTCCTGGATCTCGCTCTGTAGACCAGGCTGGCCTCAAACTCACAAAGATCCGCCTGCCTCTGCCTCCCGAGTGCTGGGATTAAAGGCATGTGCCACTACCACCCGGCTTTTTCTTTTTTTATTTTATTTTATTTTTTTTATGATCTTAAGTTCAGTAACCCAGGAATAATTTGGAGAGCAAATATCAACAGCCAGCTGTTAATAGATATAAATCATCAGGGCTCAAAAAGGAGACTACTCAGGATGACCAGAACTTCTTGGGATTCTTTGCATGTTTATGGCCAGAATGAAGATAGATATGTAGACAATAAAGGCTTTGCTAATGAAGTCTCAGTTATAAATGAGGAATATTCTAATGAATGGTAAATAACTACAACCGACCTTCCTCATATTTTTGAAATGTGTTGACACAAGGTTTTGTGGAAAGCAGAGCAGAAAAAAATGGCAGTTTATTTGAATAAATACATTTGATGAAATTTAGAATGTGTGGAGAGTATTACTTATTCCTGATTAGAGGAAATAGATGCAAGTCAGAATTAATTATTAAGAAGAATCCATAATGAAAAGATTTGTCTTAAAACAGTGTGTTCAGGAAAACAAGATAAAGGTATGGCAAGCAGTCCCATGCTAAGGAGATGGGGTGGATGGAGTGAAGCCAAAGTGTAGTATATTAAAGCCATGGTCATCAGGCCTTGGGGGCATCACATAAATCTTCCAGGAATTTTCTTAAATTCCCTGTCCAGAAATGTAAGAGTTCCAAATAGTTATGGGAAAGAGACCCAGTAGTATATACTGGAGTCACTGCCCGGAGCCACTGTGTAATTCTTCCCCCAGTCCTTTCCCATGGGATACTTTTTAGTGCTCCCAGCTCTAAGCAGTGGCAAATGATCATAGTTATGCTGCACAAGGCTACTCATAAGCCAAGCCAGCAGCAGATTGGTGCCATTTGTGAGGTTGTGATAATTCTGCAGTTTCATATAATCTAAGAGTTTTGGTATCATAGTATGTATGGTAGGAATCATTTATTCTATTGATACAAATTCTGCTGTTTAGAAAATATTGCTTGGTATATTGGTCCCTTTGCAAAGTATCCATCCATACTGATAATTAGATTGGAAAATTATGATCATGATGACTTGAATTCCTATGTCAGATCCATAGCTTTGGGCAAAAAAAAAACTTCATCATGGCCAATTTGACATGACTGGAATTGAAAGTTTGGATTCCCTCTCTTTATGTACTATTCCACTTCAACATTTAAATATTTACCTTGGTATCTTCATGGTGTGCACATCATGTCAACAGGAGAATGGAAATATATTTTCTTCATTAGAACTCAGAAATAATATCAGCTCCCTTCCCCAAATCAGGAGGTGTGAGACTGAGCAAGTCCAGGCCCCCTGTGGACAAATATCCTGATTCTACCCTTGAGCTAGCTGGCAACAATACAAGGAGTCTGTTGTTAGAATTTAAGGACATCTGTGAAGAGAGGTACTGCCAGCCACTGCTCTCTAGGAAGCCCAACTAAGACCATGGGAAAATAAAACCACTTCCAAAGATCACAGGCTTTGACTTAGGAGAACCCAAAGAAAAACACAGTGTGGTGTGAAAGTTACAGTCTGGGATGGCTCTGGCTGGCTTCATTTAGGTGGTGTGGCTTGTGCATTCCATGCAGACCAAACACCTTACTCTGCTTGCCATTAACAACTGTAGTCCTTCAGGTTTCCAACAGACTTGACTTTTCTGTGATGTGTTAACTACTCTTTAAGCAGCAAAGTAGGAAGGCAAAGTAGAAAGAAAACTCCGAGGGTGAGAAATTCTCAGAAGCCAGCTTTTAAAGCACAATGCTATGTAAGTCAGGCTTGAAAAAGAAATCCATGTTGCCCATGCCTGACTATTGATTTCAGTCATTACACGAACATATTCCTACTGGTTTGCTCTCAGAGCGACTGCAGAGGAATTTTAATAAAACAAAATAAGACTCCTAGCCCCTTCACCCCGTGCCCTGTCATCAAACACAGCCTTACTTTGTCTCCTGAGTGCTCCCCTCATCCTCTTTCATGTTGGTGATTTGGATGCTACTTCACCTGTGAGGGAAATGAGGGTGTTCTTCCCCCGAGCAACACTGTCCAAGGCAATGTTTCTTCAAGATCTTGAAATTTTGTCATTTGGACAGAAAGGTGCCATGCATGAATAGTGACAAAATTCACAAAGGCCCTGTGTGTAAAAGGACTTCCTGCACACTGGGTGCTAACTGCTAACATAATTTTCTTTTGCTTTGGTACAAAGCTAGGGAGACTGACAGTTGCCCAGCTAATTAGTACTGTTTTGTCCCCCTATGGCTTCTCTCGCTCAATCTTTAACCTTCAAACTTATTTATGTTTACATCCCTCTCTCCTAGTCCATCTGCCTCTTTAACAACATGAGTGTATGTTGAAGAAATTTCTGGGAAGCACGGTGGCCTGTTAGCTACAATGTTCAGTATTTTCTCTAATTCCAAAGAAAGTGATGAGCATGAAAACAGCTCTGTTACATCTATTGATAGGTTGGTCCTTTGAAGGGTGCTCTGGCCTGTTTAGAATTTCCCACCAGTCTCCAATGAAGAAGAGGATAACAGTACAACACACAATGACCCTTCTTTCGTTGTTTAATTCTTGAACAGAATCTCAGGAAATGTTTCCCACTCACAACTCTGAACAAGATCCTCTCTTCTCTTCTCTCCTCTCATCCTTCCCCCTCCTTTTTATTGTCTTGCTGTGGGATTCATTCTAGCCTCAGTTTTTCTTTTCGCGTGTTTCCCTTTCTGACCTTTCATTATTCTCCTCTATTAGCCTAGTACTTTAGTCTCTCTCACCTTTATTTTGCATCTCTGAATTCTTTCTCCCTATTCAGTATCCATCAATAAATACACGTCCTTATTCTATACTTGGGAGAATAAATTAAAGATCCTGGAGAGCTTTAATTTATTAACTAAATATTTACATTGGAAAATTATGTCCTTGGGCATTTTGTTGTAGACAACCTTACATCGTTTCTTTTCATCTTTTATTAATCTATAAAATAAAAATTTTACCAAGCAATCAAAAATCAAACTGAAGTGTCCCTTTTGGTATCTCTTAATAAGACTTCAAATTCAAGGCCAAAGAAATTATCCTGTCTTCAGTGCAGTCATTGAATGGCACAATGTATTTTAAATGACACAGTAGAGACAGGAAGTAAAGAAACTATGTAACTCCAGGGCATGGGAAGGTGTTAAACTAAGCTAAAAGCATTATAAATAGCAAATTCCATTTTTCAGGACAGACCTTCTGTTTCTGCCTCCTGGTCCATGCTGTGTACTCCTGCCCTGCCCCTGCTTTGTGATGGATCATTTTGTGAAGAATCTTGCAAGCCAAATAAACCTTTTCCATGTAAAGTTGCTTTTGGTCTTGGTAGCTATGACAGCAATTGAAAGCAAACTGGGAAACCAAATAAATAAATGGAATTGCCAATATTTATAAAAATACAGTAATATCTGTAAATATTTATATACGAAATACTTCTGCCTCTAGAAATCTTTAAGTTTTATGTTTATTAAAAAATAATTGATTCCAAATTTTACTTAAAACTCATTAACTTGTAATTTACTTTCTACTACCATAATCACAAAAATGTTTTCTTTTTAATTTTTAAATTACATTTATTCGTCTATCTAAATCTATGTATTTATGTGTGTGTGCGTGTGTGTGTGTGTGTGTGTGTGTGTGTGTGTGTGTGTGTGTGTGTGTGTGTGTATTCTGAACAGTGTGTTTGCAGAGGGTGAAGGATGACTTACTGGAATCAATTTTCTCCTTTCACCATATAGGTTCTAGGAATGAAACCCAGGTCCTCAGTTTGAGTACTAGGTATCCCTCACTGCCAAAGAGGATTTTTAAAAAATATTTATTCTAATTTTTATTATTAATCTAGACATATAAAATTTAATTTTGCATTTTCCACAGTATTAAATATGTGGTGTTTCTGCCTTGTGCAAATATTGTGCAGTCTATCAATGTGTAAAATCTCTTATAAAGACTCTGAGACTTTCATTTCTTGGGTAATGAATCAGAGTGTTGTTGAGAACCTGGGAAGTGGGAAATGTGAGCATTCCTTAGAAACTGAAGTAGAAAATAGTGTATAATATTAAGTAAGTGACAGATTCCTGTGAAATAGGTAAAACATAATATTTAATTATAAGTGGAGTCTTGCTTGGATCGCCTTAAGAGAGTTTTTTCTTTGTCTAAATATTTGAGAACTGTAACTGAAGTTGGAATATTATCAGTTACTGAAGAACCTTTAGAGAATGGTCAAGGCACTTCCAGTTCCCTGGGCAGCTGTGTGTTCAAACATTGAAACACATGTGGAGTCAAAGACTAGTCTCTTAGCTAAATTCGGTTCCTGATAAGTAGTGCAAGCCATGCTCCCTGATTCCTTGTGATAATGTAGTTTTATTGGTTATATTTTTTATACTGTCATGTAATTGGGAAACATAATTTCATTTGTATGTGTGTATTTCTTCTACATGATATTCATTGATTAATTATACATGTTGATTTACAAAGCAGAGGGCACATACTTAATGTCCTTGATACTACGATTATGATTTTACACAGATAGTTGAAAAGGCATCCAGTAATGCAGTTTTTCCCTGTTTTTATGCTTTATTAGTCCTCTTTTTTTCACCTAACAGCACTGTGATTCAAATTCCTCTGTGCTTCACATATGTAATAATTTGGAAATTGACTTTCTGCCCTACTGGATAGTGATGGAACCTCTAAGAAGTGGACATCATAGGATGCCTTAGGTTATTGTAACAGTTTCCTAAAAGGAGATGGTGGATGCTATCACTTGTTTCTTCTTTCTGCTTCTCACTATTCAAGAGATGAGCAACACTGTGCCACTGTGTGCTCATCAGGATGATGAGATACCTTGTCACAAGCCCAAATCAATGGAATCAACAGCTATGGACTAAAACCTATGAAACCATGGTCCCAATGAAAACTTTCCCCTGTTCAGTTAATTGTATGTAGGTTCCTTCACTATCCAATAGTGCAGCAAGTCCATTTCCAAATTGTATATAGCACATATTCCGTTGTCATAACCTGGCTAATGCAACCCATTGTGTAAACTTCAATCTGCCTTCTCATGCATACCAAAACCTTATTTTTTTTTTCTTTTCAGGCCAAAAAATATCACTGTACACTCTCTGATACCATTTTGCTATTTCATTCTTAACGTAACTTATTTTGAGGCTCCTCTGAATTTTCTCCCTAATTTGTGCCTGAATGTGATTTTTCTATTTTGTTTTTCTTCTTCAGTGGGTTTGTTGCACTAAGGAGTAACTTTTCATCACTAAAAAAAACAATCTAGCTGGGCAGTGGTGGCACACGCCTTTAATCCCAGCGCTTGGGAGGCAGAGCCAGGTGGGTCTCTGTGAGTGGGAGGCAAGCCTGGGCTACAGAGCTAGTCCAGGACAGGCTCCAAAGCTACAGAGAAACCCTGTCTGGAAAAACAAAACAAAACAAAAAAATCTAAAAATGTTTAGAATCCAGAGAGAAAAAGTTATATACCACTTTGCCCATATTTATGGTAAGAATAGTGTTTTGATACACACACACACACACACACACACACACACACACACACACACACATATATATATATATATATTTGGAGATATATATATATATATATATATATATATATATATATTTGGATATATATATATATATATATATTTGGATATATATATATATATATCCAAATGGAATTAAGAAGATGCCAAATCCAACATTTTACATTCTGATAAATGAAAGATCAAAATTGAAATTCTAGGTGTGAAGAGAAGGCATAGACCAATAATTGCTCTAGAGGATTTAGTAAACTTGAAGCATGGTTTAACTATAATAGAGGTAAAGCTATGCTTTTACTATCTGCATCTCAACATTTTCTGTGTCGAAATGTTGCAGATAATCACTCCGAAAATAGTGCAGGAAATGCCCATTTGTTTCCTGTAATCATATAACTATGAAATGCACTGGTATGCCAAACACATGGGAAGTTGTTTTACATGCCCAGAAACTGCCAAGCACATGGAATAATTTGCAAACCACATTTGGGAGTGTGATGTGGATTTTTAAAAAATAATCCATGTGCATTTATTATAAAGTCAGTAGCTTTTATGATACATAAATCAAACCAACTTGTGTTTAAACGTTTACTGAACTTATGGCAGAGTTTTTTTTTTTTTTTTTTAACATAATGCACTGGTGACACAAGGCCATACTTTTCCTAAATGTCCTTTGTCCACATGAAAACTGGTATCTATTAGGGTCCTGAGCATTAGGGATACCTGAATTATTTATTATTTAGGAAATTTTGGAAAAATCTTTCAACTATTTATGAGTGTATGAAGGTTTCCAGAATCCATTACTTGTGTTTATATTCTAAACTCTCCTGTTCCCTCATGTGGTGCTACTACTTCTCCAATTTACATCAAATGAATTCATTTTTCTTTCTCATTATCTGGTAGATTAAACTGATTCACTTAACAGTGGATCATTGTGTCTCTCTTGGAGCCACACTTTTCTAGAAGTTGGTATCCCAAATCTGAATTGACTGTTCCGTACACACATGCATAGAAAAACCTACATACTAGAATTTCACTCCCCTTTTAATCATGAAGATGAAAGTCAAGACACAATTATGAGAGTATTATTATGTGATTCTATGATATTTTAAGAACAGACCACATGAAAATCAGACCGAAGGCATGTGGAGAAGAGAACACAGATATTTTTTGACTTCAAAGAAAATGGTAAGGAATAAATAAGTCACTCTCTAGCCATCACTTACAACATATTTATTTCGTTTTAAAAGTAGCCAGAGGTACTAAAATATAAGTGAAAGGAACTGCTTATCTCCTGCAAGTACTCAATAGTGCCCTTTTAAGAACATTGTGTATGCTTGTACTTTTTGTGTAGGTTAAATTAGCCAATAGAGGCATACTTGCTCAACCAGTTCTAATAATGTATACATATATAAATATATTACAAAAGTGTAAAATAGCCTCTGTGCCTTCTTTACTCAGAGATTTTATGCTTATTAAATTTTGAGATTTTTTTCTTAGTATGGAAATGCATCCATAAGTTTTACTTCACTCTGTTTGGGTCTTCGAAAGAATATGGTATGAGAATCATCATCCTGTTCCACAGTCTGCTGTTTTATTTAATAAAATCCTAATGCAATTCACGTATTTTAATGGATGCTTAGTTTTCCATTGTTGGTCCTGTATGATATTTCAACCCCCTCCCTGTTATAGAAACACATGAAACATACACACTACCCCACAATCTTTGGCAATGCAGTCTTTTTTAATTTCCTCAAACATACATTTATATATGAGCTAAGGCATTTTGTAAAATAAAAATGGAGTATATATATTGTTTAAAATTAAGAAAAAAAGCATTTTACAGTGACTAAGAGACTTGGATCACACACTTATTTTTTTACTTTATCTCTGGAAACTCAATGTATTATTAAGGAGGGCATTTGGAGCAGACCTTTGGAGATTTATAACAAAAATGCTAACATGTTAGTTATTTTATCTGTTGCTGAGATAAAACACGTAACAAAAATAAAAAAAATAAAATTAGAAAAAAAGAAATGATTTCCCTCTAAACTTGAGGGTACAGTCTGCCATGATAGGGAACTCAAGCAGTGGCCTGAGGCAGCTGCTCACATTGCTTCTTTAGTCAGAAAGCAGATGGAGATAAATATTCCAACTCAACTCTATTTTCTCCTTTTATAATTCAATTTAGGCCCTCAAAATATTTATTGACAGCACCCACATTTAGGATAGTTCTTCTTGCCTGAATTCACACAGTGTACAGTCTCCCTCGTAGACTTGTCCAAATGGATGTCTATTACGTGATTCTAGATTCTCTCAAGATGATTAACGATTAAAGCTAAAAATGCTACAGTATAACCTTCAGTGATGGAGCATTTGTATATATTCTCTCATTTGCATACTTTACCTTGTCTCTGAGTATTCCCTGAGATGCTACTTAGTTTTTTTTTCTTTTCAGTCTGCATAAGCATCCATGGTAAATTTGCTTTGTGGTACAGTATCTTTCTCATTTTGATATTCATCAAACTGTTGTTGATGCTGTTTTATTTTTGTCTTTCCTTCAAGCAATTTTTAGCATCAGCTTCTCTTTTCTATAAAGAACAAAGCTACAGTGAAATGACAGCTTCCCTAGAAGCCATCTAAGTAACTTCCTACGCTCGGGTTTGTTTGTTCTCCTTAGAAAATCAAAGAACACAAAACACAGTCTATGTCTGACAGGATGCCGAGTTGAACTCATTTATAGCAGACATGCTGTGGCAAACAGTTTTGTAGGCAGGAAAGTAGATTGAAACAGAGGGAAGGAATTGATCAGATAGTATTATAACACTATTTAAAAATACATCATCTTTTTAAAAGGTAATATCTGGTGCTGTAGTAGAGATGGGTACTATTTGTGTTGAACAATTTTGCTCCATGACATTTTGTTGAACTGACACTGATGTTATGAAGAGAAGATGAACCAGCCTATTGGCAAAGGATGGTGAGTACATATATGTGTAGCCCTGTTGAGAGTTGGGCATAAAGACTAGAAAAGTAAAGGTAACTCTTTTGACTCAGATTTGCAGGAAAAAGGCCTTTAAGTATAGCTAAATAAAGTCAAGTTCTCCCTAGGAATATAATTATTGCAGAATCTAAAAGGAACAAACCATTTTGATTGAGTATTAATTTCTAAAGAATGCTTCATTTTTTATATTACACATTTGCTAACAGTGTATTTTAGTATACCAAACCACCTGTATATGTACCCATGACAGCTAAGAAATTATCACAATTAAGTTGTTGTTTATAGGGATAATACAATACCATTTGCCAATCAATCAATAAATTGACACTGTTAGCTTATTTATGCCCGAGAGTAAATAACTATCGAATCAGATCAACTGTGTCAATATGCAAGATATTTAAACTCTTTATGCTAAAACGGCACTTATTTCAGTTGATAGATAGGTAACCTGCATGATATCCCCTGCTGCTTCATGTTGTTGGAATCATTTGGCTTCTTTCCCACTTCAGGAATATTACACAACCACCACCAAGTCAAAGCCAAAAGTAAAGCCATATTCACGCAGGATATCTAAAAGCCTTCTAAGTGCAAGTCATTTAAATAATACAAATTTCAAAAATTGATGAAATTTAATATCGATAAGTGAAATAATATATTGTGTATACTTGATATTTAGCAATATCAAAAAAGATCTGTTTTCTTTCCTTCATATTTGCCTACCCTGTACACCCAATAAACCATGGTAAGACCAACTATGTTTGTCTCTAATTCCTACTAACTATATACTAGATGACTACGAATATTTTTTTCAAGTCTGAAGTTATGCCAATCTAAATACAGTATTTCCATTTACTTCCTAACAACTCGAATTGCTTTATGAAAGGAGCAATTTGCCTAAATACCTGAGCATCTGGAATCCTGTCTTTTATTTACAATTTGCCTAGCAGACAAGTGATTAAGAATTTCCAGAAAATGCCAGCTAGGTTTTTAAGAGAGAAAGTAAGTTATGATTCAGAAAAACCATTTGGCTGAAGTGAAATTTTATGCAATTAAATCCCTGCAGTAAATATATTGGCAAATTATTTAGACTCTTCCTCCGAGTTAGGACCATGGCCAAGAAACTAAGATGGAAGGTAATTTGGCTTCTTAGAAGTGACTGTTTCTTCCTCCATAGAAGATTGTAGCTATGACTCTGGAAGGCCCAATTATGCACTAGACCTAAGGTTTATAGAGTGTAAATAATGCTTCTTAAAAGTTTTATTAAATTTTTAACATAAAGATACTCATTTATTTAAGTTGGCTTCTCTGGAGTCACTTAATATATATATATATATATATATATATATATATACATATACATATTGTAAAACTCAAATGTGGATTTAAGGCCATTATTTTCTCACTTGCCACAGTAGTATGGGGAAAAGAAAAGGTCCTTTTGAAGGGGACACAAGCTGAACTCTCACTTTTTGTCCTCATCTTCTCACTTGAACCCTATTTCATAACCTCAATTGGTTCAACTTTCTATGTCACCTCTGAATCTTCAATTAGTCTCTCAATCTTAACCTTAAACCATCCCAGAATACTCTGCTCTTTTCCCAACATTTCTTTTATATTTTGATGTAATAAATTATTTAGGGTACTTGACGCATATTTCTTCAATCACCTCTTGGTTTCCCACAAATGACTCTTTACCCATCACTTTCATGTCTTATGGGAGGAGATATCCTTCCTCCCATGTGGATGCTCCAGTGTCTTCTTGGTTTTACATGTTTGTACTTCTTTTTGATAGAGACTTCCCGAGTTTGTTTGCAGAGCTCTGCTTTATAAACTCAATGGGCTTACTTTCCCACCAGCTTCACCTGGAAAGATATTCGCCATTTCCTTTTGCCAGAGTCATTGATCTAAAAAAAAAAAAAAAAAAAAAGAGAGAGATGATAATACCAACTGTCCCCAAGAATTTTCCATGAAATGAATCCTTCTCCCTTGAAGTCCTCTTAGAAATTTTTTGAACATACAATTGAGCCCTGTGGTAACTGTACTTGCATGACCTTCAATAAATGTTGTATGCATGCATGCTTCCTCTTGACAGAAGGAACGTATCTTTCAGGGAAACTCATATGTACTTTGGCTTATATTCCCTCACACAAAGAGTGGAATATCATGCATCCACTTAACACTCAATATGTTTAAATTAATTAATTTTGTAACACTTCCTTCTAAAAGTGTTTTTGATTTATTTAAATATTTTAATCCACTTTATTTTTAGAGTACATTTGAGATTACAGAAAATTTGACTAGAAAGTGCAAAATATTCTCATCTGCCTCCTGCTTCTGTTTGCTCACGACCACCCACTCCAAAATCTCCTGCAACTGGTTATATTTTTGTACCCACATGAATGCCATCTTATCGTCTAGGGTCTAGAGATTACATGAAGTTTCAGAGTCACGCATTTGCAAGAATAAAACTGGTTTTTAATCCTGTCATACAGAAAAGTTTCAATGCCTACAGTCCTTTTGTAGTCCACCTACCCAG
The DNA here is from genome assembly GCF_007827085.1 of Peromyscus californicus insignis. NCBI lineage: Eukaryota > Metazoa > Chordata > Mammalia > Rodentia > Cricetidae > Peromyscus > Peromyscus californicus. Next base: position 42,598,410 of record NW_026294447.1, read on the forward strand.
CCTCTGTACCCACAGTTCCTGGTAGACATGGGTTATTTTATTGTCTCCATATATTCACATTTTCCATTTCCATAGTTTTTATTATTATAGATTTATTTCTGGAGTCACACATTATAGCTTGTTTCACCTGGCATTATGCACTGAATAAATACTGTTATATGACTTAAGAATTCTTTATTTTTTTTTGTTTGTTTTTTTCTAGCTTTAAGGAAACGTTCATTCCTGGATATTCCAGAGATTATCTATGCATTTGCTCACTAAGTAAAATTACTTTTGTTATCTCCAAAATGTTGATGAGTTGGAATAAATCCACCATAAATATCTATATGAACTCTATTATAGGGTCAATATCAAGAATTGTACTTCCTACCCAGTGTGGCAAACATATGTTTAATCTGGTAAGAACTAACAAACTTTGAAAGTGACAGTACCATTCTAAACTCCAACCAACAGTGAAGTAAAGGTGCTATTTTTCCATATTCTTTCTTGCCTACTGTATTGCAGGTGTTCAGTGTTAGCCATTCATTAAAAGGTTCATAATTGTGATTCTGAAATTTAACTTGAGTGTTCTAATGACACATAACAAGGGACAGTATTTCATACACTAATATGGCTTATGTAAATTTCCTTTAGCAAAAAGTTTTAAAGTTTAGGGTCATTTGTAAATTAGGTTATCTTCTTATTTTTAACTTTAAATTTTTCATTGTGTATATAAAAGTAGAGCTGTTAGTTATTTTCTAATTTGTTTTGACTAACTAACTCATAAAAGCAACTTAAGGATAGAAGAAATTTTTGGCTCATAATTTGAAGGTATCTTCTTACATCTTGTCAATGGTGCTTCTATAGCCTCTGTTTTTATATAACCTCTGGTTTTTTGTTTTTGTTTTTGTTTTTCCTTTCAGTTCAAAATCTAAGTCATGGGGATGGTGCTGCCCCAATCCAGGATCACTCTTATTTCCTTAGTTAATCCCTCTGTAAATTTCCTCTCTAATGAAATCAAACTTGTTATTTTTTTTTTTTTTGGTTTTTCGAGACAGGGTTTCTCTGTGTAGCTTTGCGCCTTTTCCTGGAACTCACTTGGTAGCCCAGGCTGGCCTCGAACTCACAGAGATCCGCCTGGCTCTGCCTCCCGAGTGCTGGGATTAAAGGCGTGCGCCACCACCGCCCGGCTTCAAACTTGTTATTTTTAAATGCTTTCAAAACCAATCATACTGACAATGAAGATCAGTCATCACAACTCCAGCCATTTTGGAATTGACACACAAACGTATCACATGAAATCGTAATGTTCTGTTCCCCACTCCTGGTGTCATTTACATCTCAAAATACATTTAGCCCAGCCCTTAAAGCCCCCAGTGAGAATTTCATATTAACAAGTGTTCAAAAGTCTGGAACATTTTCTAAGAATCAAGGTAATTTCCTGTGCCTATGAACATCAAGTAATTCCAAAATATAATGTCATAAGATAAATGACCCTTTTTCAAAAGGAAAAATAGGGCCTTAGAAAGAAAATTTGGGCTAAAGCAAGAGTGAAAAACAGCGAGACAATTACCAAACCCAGAAGCTGTCTGCATCTGGGATTCTTAAGACCATTACATGGGGTCCAAATCCTTGGGTGCCTGCACTCCTCCAGTTATTTTTCTTACAGAACATGTAGTCACTCACTCTGGCAAGCACCACTTCCTGTCTACAACTTTCTTTGTCAGATATTCTACTGTGAGATCATCTGCTGCATCTTGGAAACTCCACTACAATTTACTCTTTATTTTCACAGCTTCACACATGGCCTCTTCGGGCTTCCTTGCAGGGATTCCAACCCTACCACAAATTGTCTTGCCTTATTAGCTTTTGGAAATTCTTGGTGCAAGTTTTCGTGATCCTCAGATCTTGAATCTTTAATACCTACAATGTCAGTACTGTGTAGATGATTCTGTCAAGTTCTGCTGCCAGCTTCGGTGTAGTCTGACTTAGTTCTACTCCAGCTGTGGTGGCTTCTGTGTGTCTTGATCAGAGAACCTGGAAAACACTTTTCTAATGGCTGCTCTCAAACAAGGAACCCTTTTAATGACAATCTTAATTTCAATTAACTCACTTTTATATATATATATATATATATATATATATATATATATATATATATATATTCATTTTTACAAGTTTGAGCCTTCAATGTGTGAGATATAGTAATCAGGGCACTTTTTCTAGGGTCTCACTGAAGAGCCTCAGGATTTTCTTTAAGGTTCTAAACTTTGTAAAAAAAAAAATATAGCTTCATTCTCTGACTCCAGGTTTAAACTGCATCAGAGTTCTTTCCCAAGCAAACTATACCTTTTTCATATCTTTCTCTGCTCACTGAAGGGCTCAGTAAAAGCAGCTAGTAGTAACCATACTATGGCTTAGATGTTACACTATCTCAAAAAAGTGTAAGTTGTCCATTACTTTTTAATTTTGCTTCACTCATACTTTCAGAACATGAACAGAATGCAGCCATATTCTTTGCCAGAATGTTAAGATAAACAGCAACCAACGTAGTCTTCTATAAAGTTTGCTTTACTGCCTGAAAGTGTATGCAGCCCCCCTCCACTGTCCATATTTTTATCTCTATTCGAGTCTTAGGAACTCACACCAGAATGGCCCAGTAAGTACAAACTATAGCATCTCATGGCCTCTATAACATAGCTCAAACCCCTTAATGTTCTTTTCACACACCACAGGATGTCCAAAACCCATTGTGAGGTTTATCACAGCCTGTGATGATCCAATTTCTGTTATCAATATTCTGTTTTGATTGTTTTTCCTGTTGCTTGGCTAGAACTTGAGAGAAACAACTTAATAGAAGAAAGACTCACTGTGGCTCACGGTTGTGGATACAAATTTCATCGCAGTGGGTGGGTATGGACAGATGAATGAGATAACTCATCACATGTTCTGCAGTCAGGAAGCAGAGCGAGACGGATACTTCTCAGTTCACGTTTCCCCCTTTATTCAGTAAGAAATCCCAATTCATGGTACTGCACTTCCCACAGTTAGTGTTGGTTTTCCATCCACAGAGATATTTGAAAGCACCCTTAACCATATACTCAATTATGACTTAGAAGTTATTCCAAATCCGACCAAATGTAAAATGATGATTAACTATTAAACAATTATCAGATGAGTCATTGGCAAATATTTTCTCTCAGTTCTCTGTTAACTTATTTTCTTAAAACTTAGCTTTTTTGAGAAAGAGAGGAGAGAGAGAGAGAGAGAGAGAGAGAGAGAGAGAGAGAGAGAGAGAGAGAGAGAGAGAGTAGATTTTTAACTTTTACCAAGTCCAGTTTATCAATGAACTGTGAACTGTTTCCTGAATCATTTCTTTGCTGTTGCATAGAAAAAATATCATCATCAGACTTAAGGTAATCTAGAAATTCTCACATGTATTTCTTCTAGAATTTTTATAATTTTGTGTTTATACTATGTCTATGATCCTTTCTAGTTATTATTTAGCTTCCACGCTTTTAATATTTTAGTTTGATCTTCATATGCATTTTAATCTTTCTGTGTTAAAAAAAAATTAACTCTAAGTCAGTCAGTGGTAGTACATGCCTTTAACCCCAGCACTAGGGAGGCAGAACTCTGTGATTTCAAGTCCAGCCTGGTCTACAGAGCAAGATCCAAGACAGGCACCAAAACTACACAGGGAAACCCTGTCTTGAAAAAAAATTAACTCTAAACAGTGTATATATATATATATATATATATATATATATATATATATATATATATATATATGGAGGAATGGAATAAGTTTATTGATAGATTTAAAAGAAAAAATAGATATATTTTTTAAGGATGCATCTGAAATATAGGATCTGTATTAGGTACTGCACTGATGTCTTTAAGAACACAGAATATCACTTTTACAAATGTAAATAAAATTTTCTATAAATGTAAATGAAAGTGTAATTGTTTTTCTTGGTAAGATATAGATGGTCCTGATTTCAGAATGAGGCAACACTGACTTTCTTACTGCAATTAACTGCCTCTGATAATTCAGGCTAATTATATGCTTCCTTATGTATAAAATTAGATTAATTAAATCTGAAGGAACCATTAGATGTTTCGAGCAATAATGTAAACAAACCATATGAATGTAAGGTGTCATAGCCATCATGTATTTACTGAGAATATACAAAAACAGCTCACAGATATTTCTGGTATTCACTTACATTTATTGAACAATCACTGTTCTTGGTACATGCCTTTCAATGGTGAAAAATTAATTTTTTTATGAAAAATATTCTGACCCACACAAAGGATAAACACTATTTACATATAATTTAATTATAACTTACACAGTTTTAATTTCCATGAAAAATTGAAGCATAAAGGAGCATGAATGCTCACACAAATAGTACCTACCCTACAGAAGATGCATTAAAGGGAAGGTTGCCTAGAAACTCTTTTCTAATTACAGAATACATTATACTTTGAGGGTCATAGATGAACTGGATTACTTTTACTTATGTTCTGATTCAGTAAAAAATTTTGATTTCATAAAAAAATTAGTGTGTCTATAATTCATGAGTATTTATTAGGCTTTAACAAATTTAAGATGTTACTTGGGTCAGGTGGACAATTTCAGAGCTTCTGTTGAGGAAGTCTTACTGCACATGATGGATGATGTATGGAATGTCTCCTATAGAAGAACCTTTAAGATTCGCAGCACTGTAAAATGATGAGCATCAGGCTTTTTCTTTTTCTTCTCTTTCTCTTTTTTTTTTGAGAGATTTTAATAAAAATGGATTTGTGAAGAGAAGCGTGAATGTAGTGAACATTTGCAGAGGGAAACACAGACAGACATGAGTCTGAAGACAGAAGAGAGTAATATTATTCTGTGTATGTGGATATGTACTGTGGCAGATTAAATTGTTTTCATAATAAAAATGTACATCTGTAACTCTTCGGCCTTTTCTCTACTTGGAATGATGAGTCAGTGCAAGAGTTGTCTCTATAAATTACTGAGAACTAGTTCGGAAAAGTCAGCCATGGAAATACATAAGACTCAACAGAGCGCTGGAGTATTTTGACAGCAATAAGCTGCAAAGAGGAAGAAGCCAGTTCCTCCTGTAAAATGTAAACAGGGATTGTTTGGGTAGAGGTGAACACAAGTGGGTATTCTGAAAAGAGTACTCTGAATGTTCATTAGAGACAAGGGTATCACTATGACCAAATGTGCATAAATATTCTCAAAATAGGAACAATGCAGGACACATTTTCTCTTTGATGTTTCCACAGTTGTCAGAAAGTATGTTTCAGTTGGACTGCCCTACAAAAGCTTATAGATATCATTCTGTAATGACTTGTATTTTTTCAATTTATAAAGAAGATAATTATAATTTATATATAAATCAAGTAGATTTACTGAATATGTAAATATTCTAATCATAGGTATGTATCACTTAGCATTACAAATATTATGCAAAAAATGAGGGAAAATAAGTCAATCTTCTTAGGTCAAGATGTTAGAAATTGTTTCAGATTATAACTGTAATTTGTTCTAATCAGAATAGCTTGTACAGGAAGCTAAAACATTGCTGAAAACTATCATGTATGGATACTAGAAAATAATAGCACAGAATACAAATTCTAAAATTAGAGATATAATTTGAATACAAAAATTGTATTAAAAGCATTAAGGAAGATGTATGATGTTCTGATATCAGAAAAACCTACGTCCTATTGCCTTTTGGTGGCATATATCACACACACAAAAATCTAATGTATGTACCAGAACAAACTCTGTGTGCTTCTGAATACATATAAAGATTGACAGCGCTCAAATTTCCCTATGAATATTAATGATTGTTTCTCAGTTAACATCAAGCTCCTATTTTTTAGCCAGCTGGTTCAGTGAAGGCCGAAGGGAACTTCTTGCCCAATGGATCTCTCTGTGGATATATAAATGGATTTTTAGCTCTGAATTAACTTAGTGAAGGTTGCCAAACCTGAAAAGTTTTTATCTGCTAGTATGAGTGACTGGCTCTCAGGCTTCTTTTCCTAAAAGTTAAAAAAAAAAAAAAACAATAATTTTATATCAATAGAAAACTGGATCTGAAATTAAAAAAAGAAATCTACTCAAAATGTGCCCAACTACTAGAAAGTCCCACATCTCTCCATTAAGTAACAGCTCAGCCACACAAACTCAGGGAAGCACGTTGTCCAGTTTGAAATGTATGTATACTGTGGGCAATGAACAAGGCAGGAAGGAACTTTGAGACATAAAAGAGACCCCGGAGGCTCACGCCCAAAGAAGTTTTCAATCACACTTTAAAATTAAGTGTCTCAAATCAGGATTTAATTTACAGTTTAAGATTTAATAACACAGTCATTTCATGTTAATTGAACAGCAATGGATCATTTACCAACCTGTTTAATGAGGTGTAACAACTATTGCATATAAAACATACCGACATTATTATTACACTGCCATTAAACTTCAATAAATCTGTTTGAATAATTATTGGTATTTAAGTGCTATAAAATAGCTAACATAACTGGCTATACCTATTTATATTTAATAAAAGAGGAATTTTATTGTAGGAATGATTAAAATCCCAGGACCTCATTCCTTTTTTTTGTTTAGTGAACAAATCCTTTTTATAAGAATTTAAAGTTTCAGCTCCACTGGAAAAAATGGAAGGGCAAAATTCATCCCTTGGTAAAAGAAGCCATTCTTGTCATTGGTTTTGCACCATCACCTTTCCTTAAGGGCAAAGCTCCTCTTTTAACGAATCAATATAACTAGAAGAGGAGCCTCTCTCCTATTCTTTTGACCAGAGAAGATCATAAATCCATACACCTCCTCTGCACTTCCCCATAGAGAACATTTGAGAATTTCTGCCTAAGAATGCAACTCATCCAATGTACACCTTTATGTTGGCAAGACTTTTGCTACTAGCAAGGTACAAGGGGCCTGCTGACAGAAATGGGCACACACGGGTACACTGTGTTTGGTGTATGTGTCACTAGCAGACCTTCTCATAGGGAACATGTGGTTCTACGAAAGCTTACTCTGAGTAAAACAGTAGCTATGATGCTGATCTGTACAGTAAAGAACAATATTAAATGCATGTGAGTGAGTGGAATGCAGGAGAAGTTTAACAAGCCTATGGGCAGTAATCGTATATAGGATAATCTCCACTATCAGTGACCTGAGATATTAGCATTCACAATATCTCATTTTCAACAGCAGTTTATTTTTACACTATTTCTCCTGCGCTTTTTTCATATTATATTTGAGATTATAACATAATTACTAAATTTCTTCCTTCCCTTTTCTCTCTTCAAACACTCCCATATAGGCCTTTTGACTTTCCTTCAAATGAATGGGTTCTTTTTCCATTGATTGCTACTACATACATATACGTATAAGTATATGCATATATATTCCTATCTATAACCTGCTTAGTCCATATAATATCACTTCTATGTATGTTTTCAGGGCTGACTTCTTGACACTTGACAACCAATGGTGTGTTCTTTGGGAAAGAACAGCTCTCCTAATCCCAGCTTTCCTCAGTTTGTAGGTATGGTATCTTTTACATTTGAGTTCTGTGTGTTACCAGCATGACATCAAGTGCCTGTAATACCTGTACTAACTTTTTACAATGAAAAGAGGAGTAAGAGCCTTTCTGTAAGCTCAAGAACAGCTATCCTGTAGTATGTATCAGTAAAGAAATAAACCTGTCTCAAACAAGATGTAATGTGAGGAACAACATCTAGTATTGTTCTCCCACCATCACAGGTGTTATAGTGCCTGAGCCCACACTCATGCATAGGATCATAAACATACTCATCAGACACAAGTGCATATGAAAGATGCAACAAAATGTCTATATTCTTATTTGGTAGATACAATGATCTCATCATTAAATGTCCTCTGACTTAACGAAAAAAGGTTTACATTTGCTAGTGAAAAACATGAAGTCCCAGACAGCTTTTAAGCCAATACAAGTCTTGTCAAACATGACCTCCCACCCATATTCATTTTTTGTTATCAATGTATGAGTACAAACTCAGGTGACCCGAGAGTACTCTTCATGTTTATTTCCTCTGTCTAATTAGTTTTTGCAAACAGGTCAATATGTGTATTACTTTACATTTGTCTATGAAAATTCCTTATCACAATATGCCCTTGTTATTTTGGACATTTTGTTATTTCATTTTTGCCTTCACTCAAAGGCAGGATTTCCCCCACATCTCTAAAGGAGTCTCTCAGAACGATGCCTAAAAGGCAGGCATTGTGTTTGTATTAAGATAGAAATGAGAATTGAAAAAATAACTTTCAGGAGTTGCATAATAGAGATAGATATTTTTGTGACATGAATGAATGCCAAAGAAGAACACTCCAAGAGAATTATAAACATAGAAGTTATTATGTAGGAGTTCCAAGGAAAAGATAGATCTTTTCCCATGCAGTATTCATATTTACTAATCATCAATATTCAAAAACCCAATGATCATATATCATCAGTTCATTATTCATGCTTTATTCATGACACCTAAAGTAGGTATCAGCTTTAGGAGGGTGGATAGGAGCTGGGGAAACACACAGCAGAATTCTTGCCTAGCATGCCTAAGGTGCTAGTTTCAGTCATTAATATTGTAGCAAACTAATGAATGGATAAAGAAATATGTAAACGAGATTCTGTATATGAAATGCAAACGGTTCTGAACAATTAAATATTCTAAGTTTTAGGAAAGTTGTTTGGAAACCTAGGTCATCCTACTCAAACATGTCAGCATTAGAAATTCTAAGACGATAGAAGGGATTGGAATGAAAGAAAAATTTTAAGGAGGGAGATGCCATCAAAACCACAGCAATGTCAGTAATGTTCTTATATACTCAAATACAAAGGTATAAACACACACAGTCATTGGAAGGGAGGAGAAAGAGGCAAAGGAGGAAAAAGTGTTGTAGATTTCTTCCATGTATAATACAATGTTCATATTTTCCTTTGAAGAAAACATCTTATGCATAATAACATGCTTAACAGGATGAAATAATTTTCATTATGACTGTTGGATAAAATTTACTGGACTCTGATGTGTCTTCCCTTATTTCTCTGGACTAGTGTCCAGTGTTTCTAATCCAGTGGCTTAGGAAAGCCTCTATTAACAACAAAGACGGACACATGTGCACTTCTTTTAAGTGAAAGCATATCAAGATTCCTATCAAATGTGATGTGAACTGATGCTTCACAAAGGATGATGATGAAGACAATATATCAGAGAGGAGGAGGAGATATTGCTTTAAAGAGAACTCATGAAAGCGTTTAAATAACATTCATCCTGGTGCAGTAAGTATTCACTTTGAAGATCCACTTTGCTCTAAGCATTTTTGAATGGCAGGTAACATTTACAAAGGGAAAGGCAAACAACAAAAGCTGGAATCAAAAAGATTTCTATTCCCAAGTTCAAGAAAAGCAAAGAGATGGATGAAGCTGTGGGGGGCGGAGGTAGCAGATGGGAGTTCAATTCCTGAGGAAAAATAACAATGAAAATGATAAAAAAGAATGGTGGATCTGAGTGCCCACTAGCTATATGAAAAACTCTGTGCAAGTTATGAAATCCTTCTGTGCTTCCTAACTAGGACTGAGTGGGCAGAATCTAATAGAAGTTAAAGAAAAAAATTTTCTTCTGAGTAAGTACAAGGGTTTAAGCTTTTTTTCCATGAACAGTGTGAAGTTATCAAGTTATCCAGTGTTCATGTGCCCGGTGGGTGGTAAATGAGTAGAGTTCTGTGTGTGACTTGGGGTTCAAACTGAAAGGAGACTGTATCCCAGAGAGCAGAAGAACCAATATACAAATGCTAATTAGGATCTGAGCAAGGATGGTTGCATACCTGGACTGATCACTCAGTATTTCCAAAATCAACCATCAACATTCAGACAAGAAACAGAGTTTATCAGTAGGAAAGCTGGTTCTAACAAAGACTGGAACAATTTGTGAACAGTCAAAGAAAAATAAGCAAAGAGCAGTAACTAAATGAAGAATTAAGAATGTAAAAAAAAAATTATAAAAATGAATCAAGAATATTCAGAAATTTAATGAATTATTAACCATTAAAAGAAAACATAAACATTTTGTTGTGATTTAACTGAGGGTGAGGGTGTCTCTTACTCTTTAGCTTCCTCGTGAGACATTTTCCCTCCGGCTTGTCCAGCCTTGATATGAAGGTTTATGTCTAATGTTTTTGCGGTTATGTTCCACTCCGTTGACATCACTGGGATGCCTGCTCTTTTCTTGAAGGGGAATAGAGGGACAGTGGATCTGGGGGAGAGGGGAATGGGGGCCGTGACGGGGAAGAGGGAAGACTGCGGTCTGGATGTATTGTATAAGAAGAGAATAAATTTAATTAATTAATTAATTAAAAACAGGAATAAGAGACAATTATGGGGCTCATTTTTCTGAAGGCATGGGAGTCCAATACAGCGATACCAGTGTCATAGCTTAATTGAAAATACTACTTGACAAGAAAGGACAGGAGGTTGTGAGAGGCAGGAACAAATAAAAGATCAAGGAGTCAAACTTCTCATCATGACAGAGCCACTTCTTTAATTACTAAGTCCTGAGATCACAGACTGAGGATTTACAGGACAGTGACCTGCATACCTTTTAAAGATCTCACCTCTCCAAACACTCATAATAATTATCAAATTAATTAGTGTTGGAGGAATTATGCTAACCAACCAAGAAAATATTCCAGTCCAACTTTTGGCATACAATTTATAGTAGATGCATATAGTTTTCATAATAGAATCAAGTTAAAACAATTCTTGAATTGTTAAGTAAGAAGCCTTCTGTAATAAAAAATCTGCAAAAATCCTAACTAAAGAATTTATAAATATTATGAAACTTTCATAAAGTACAACTCTAATCAACAGTGAAATTTAATGAACTAGAGCTGCATGAATCAGAATCTGAAATTATGGAACAATATGAAGTTAAAGCCAGTAGTTTGTAGAATGGTAACTATCAGAGTGTAGAAGTGCTTATGAAAATTTTAAGGAATCATGCCAGGCAATGTTGTTGATTGTAATTTTGTATCAAAGATTAAAGCATGGAGAAAAAATAGTTATAATAAAGAAGGATAGTTATGATTCTTTGGAGTAAGCTTGAGATATGTTTAGGAAATAACTCAGAGGGCCTTAACTATATTTATAAGGTTTTACTTTCTCCAGAAATGCAATAATACCATACACAAAACAAATATAGCATCTAAGGGCTATTATTCTGAACAAATGACACATCACTGTTAGTGATCTTAGTATTTGAATTTTCTGCAATCTGAAATAATTTGTGATTAAGACAATCAGCAAATGAATAAATAGATATTAAGGAATGGAATAAAGGGTACACTGGGTCTTTAGCATAAAACCCCCTGCGTTTTTGTAGAGGTTAATAACTTCCTGCCTTTTACCCTCTCCCTTAGCTAATTGGACCACAACTTCATCACAGTCCTCTGTCCCACACATATCTGACTTTCTTTCTTCCCAAGTCTGAGCAAGTGATTGCATGTCAGACATTCCCTATAAAACTCTGAGAAACGGCTAAGCAGCGAGGGTGAGTGAGAGCGGGAGCCATGCTGTCTGACTTCGGAGGCCATTGTCCATTTCCTGTGGAAGTTTCTGCATCTGTATTTTCCTCTTGGAGTCTTTGGAGCTTTATTTTTTTTTTTGCCTGTTACAGCATTGAATAAAGTGTTTCATTATCTCAGTCTAGATTTGTTTTCATTTTTGACTTTTTTTTTTAGCAATTGACCATAAAACATGGCCCATATGCTTGAGTCTCCTTTCATTTACTTTTTAAACTCATCATAGGTCAATTTTGTATAAGAAAATTTTTATCATTATTTTAAAATAATTTTTATAGTTTTTAAATATAAAGTTTTAAAAATAATTTTTATCATTCTGCTGGCAAGCATGCAAAAGTTAGTGAAAATTTTGAGTATATTTGGAGTTATTTATGGGGAACATATCTTAGAATATATATATAATATATGTATAATTTGAATACATATACTAATTAATATAATATATTAAATATATTAACTATGTCAACATGGTATTATTAAAAATATAATATGTAATTAGAATATATATTATATTTAATATAATATATAAATTATATATATTTTCCCCCTATGGACTGTCTTTGATGAATAATTTCATCGGAGTAAACAGTGCACAGACTTTGGAGTAAACATTTTTCCTCAGCATGAGGACCTGAGTTATGGCCTCTATTGTCTATCACTCATGTAGGAGCAAAATGTAAGTGTGTGCATCTTTGTTTAGCCAATGTTTAAGCAGTCATGTTGGTGAGACTTTATAGACATAATTTCCGATATTGCTAGGGGACACAATCCCATAGCAAATCTCTTATCCTCTGGCTCTTGCAGTCTTTTTCTGCTCCCTCTCTGATGATGATCCTTTAGCCTTAGGGATGGGAGTAATATTGGAGACTGGACTTCCCCTTTATGCATTCTGACTGGTTGTGGTTTTTATTACCACACACAACACCAACAATCAATAAAAATTATTCCATGAATTTTGAAGAGAACAAGGAGTGTTTGGGTGAAGGAAAAAGAAGGAGGGAATTAAATAATTGTATTAAAATCGCAAAAAACAAAAGAAATAATTTAAAATTTTATATGTTCAAATGACACTAATATTTTTAAATATGAGGAATTTATTTTTTTTTCTGTTTTGTTCAGTAGACTTTTAAGGAAACAAAGTTTTGTAACAACCTGCAAACTGATTCTTATGACAACTGAGATCACTGAGGTTGGGTATCATTGACCCTGACTGGAAATGTGTTGGAACTGCCTGTTCAGCGGCCCCTTTCTTCCTTATAATTCATGGTTTGAAGTGTCTGATTTGGACTGTGCTTCAGAGTACTGGAAGTTAAGAACAGCTGGAAGTAAATGTCTGGGATTCTTCAGTGTCCCATCTATAAGCCAAACTAGGGCAATGCCTGTTCTTCAGGCCCAGCTGTTACACAGCTGCACAGCTAGCCTGCTCTGCTCTTCTTGCTGCTGGAAAGGCCTGGGTGTATCAGCATTTATTAATTACATAATCAATAAACTCTGTAAATGGTGAGCATAATTATCCCAGAAGGTCACTGAAATCAAAGGACAGTGAGATCCCAGGGCAACGGGGTCTAGACTCAGATCTATTCATCTGAAACGACTTGACAAGATAATATTTTTTTTGTCTCTGCCTTGAATTTCAAGTTAACATCCAATTGAAAAGATTGTGTGAAAAAATGAATCTAAAATAAAGGGATTTACATCTTTTTCCTTGGAGCTGTTCCTTTGCTGATGGTGGAACTGATGAATAGGCTGTATGGACCTAAGGGAAAAAGCAATAATTTTAGTCTAAATTCTCACAGTGGAACCTTAGTACCATGTGAATCAGTGTCTTCTGGTTTTAAGCACTAAATAGTCAATCAAGTATTTTAGAAACTGTATAACTTAGAAGACACAGAGAAGGGTAAAAACCAAGTTTATAGCATATTCCTAGTTATGAAAAGGGGACTCTGTGCACTTACTTGTGTGCTCTATCTGAATTTCTGTTTATGAAAAAAAAATATAGTTTCCAAAGAACTGGATTGATCCTTGGGTATTGACAGATACAAGGTAATATATGATAATGTTAGGTATATGTACTTTCAAGTGTGCTTTTTGTAATTCTGAGAGTGCACAGAGAATTTACTTGTTTGGGCAGCAATTTTACTCTTTCTTTTTCCAACATTGTTCGGATTAAATTTTCCTTTGAACAATTTTCACACAATTAAATGGATAAACTTAAGCGCACCATTTTGATTTTTGTGAAATCAATTCCAACCTCAGCATGGGGGTAAATCACCAATATAGACACATTTTCAGCATACATTGCATGTGTGATCTGTAAGGATCTGAAATGTCACTAGGGAATGCTGAGTATGATTGCAAATTTTGCAATTGATACCTGGTAAAAATAAAATTGAAATCTTTTTTCTCCAATGGAGTGTTATGAGATAAATCTGCCAAAGTCCAGGGCAGGAGTCATGTCCAGTAGTAGTTGGGTCCAGCAAAAAGCCAACTCACCTTTCTGATTTTTGTTTGTTTGTTTGTTTCTGTGTGTGTATAAGGATTGGTTTTATTTTGGTATTTTCTCTTACTGACTTTCTTTATTCTTTGTTTTTATGATTTTTTTCTGTTTTCTTTCCTTCCTTTTCTTTTCTTTCTTTTTTTTTCATGAGAGAGAAAGAACATAAAATTGAGTGGGTAGGGAGGTGGAAGAACTAGGAAGAACTGGAGTAATAAAGATTATCATCAAATGTATAAAAAAATTTTAAAGGAAGTTTAAAAAGGATAATTTTAAAAGTAAAATACCCTAAGAAAGAAAAAGAAGTGGAATACAGCTATAACAGTAATCGAAACATTTGAACACAGTTTTAAAGTTGGTGATGAGTTGATACTGGAATAGTTTGTCAAGACCCTACAAAAAATAAATATGAACTCTAAAGGGAATTTTGGTGAGTCTTGGTAAGATTTTTTTTTTTTTTTTTAGATTGGGCAAGGTTATAAAGCATTAAAGAACATGGCTGGACTGTGTCCCAAGTTCTTGTGGAAAGTAGTGTTCGCAAAAAACTAAAATTGATTGTATATCTGAGAAAAAGATGTAGTTGGAATGTGTAAGCATATGTTTGGGTCTCTCCCTTCTAAACTTAGCACAACATAAGAGAAATAAGTTTTTCAGGAATATTTCAGCAATCTCCAAATCTGTTACTGGCACTTTATTCTCTGGTCTTCATTTTCGTTTTTTTTTTTTTAATTTTTCGAGACAGGGTTTCTCTGTGTAGGTTTGCGCCTTTCCTGGAACTCGCTTTGGAGACCAGGCTGGCCTCGAACTCACAGAGATCCTCCTGCCTCTGCCTCCCAAGTGCTGGGACTAAAGGCGTGTGCCACCACCGCCCGGCTCGGTTTTGGTTTTATTTGTCTTGATTATTATCATTGCCAGATAACTACAAAACAAAACATACAAACAAAAACAACAACATTCTCACTGACAAAATACCTGAAAATAACCAATGTGCTTGGGGATCAAGGAATTTACCAAATATATCAAGTAATGATGATCATCTTGACAAGGATGCTAAAGAGAAAAAAAAAATCAAAGTTGAGCAGTCCACTGTAGTGGACATTCATGGCTACTGAATGTCTAGTCTGTTGTGGAACTAGAGTCAAAGAGGTAAGTGGGAAAAATCTGGTAATATTTTGCCTACTTCCTAAAATCCAGCAAAATTCTTAAATGAATAAGTGGTCCCTGGATTATTGGAAGCTTTTGCTTATTTTCCAATATTCTGTAAAATGTCCATTTTAATCTACTTTTGCAAGGTTATTGATTTTTTATGACTGCATAGGGGCTCTGAGTAACTACTCCCACAATTTTGTTCATTTCCTCTCCAACACTTGTTAATTTTTTGAACATCGCTCTTTCGTTTCTCTAAATGAGTGAGTTTTCCTACGTATCCTATACTATATTCCATATTTGTGATGCTTTACTAAATTGTAATTTTATTTCAGCAAAATATGAGCTAATATTACACATTATGTTAGATTTTGTATATTTGTTTTAGACCTTACAATCATGCTAAATTTACTTACTAATTCTAAAAATATTTTTCTGGTGATAGGTTTTCATTGATCAATTTTTAGATATGAGATGCCTATTCTTTATTATTTGTCTGGACTTTTTGAATAAATCCAAGTTATTTATATTTATATTATTTATATTATATTGTTGGATGTTAGCTTTCATCATCTTAAATATTGTTGTTCTTCAATCTAGATATACGTTACTTCCAGCCAGTTTGATATCTTTAAGTCTTTTTCTTTATATATATATATGTAAATAAAATGTAGTTTAGAACACACAAAGAAGCATTTTGATTAGTAAGGTGTAGCCATTCAAAAAACCCTACTGATAATATCCTTTAGATTCTGAGGTCTGTCAATCTTGACTGCTTAGAATAAAATCTTCTAGTGTTAGCTCTGGAATTGGTTGCATCTGCTTCCCAATGTTTCTTCCCCCAGTGACAGGCAGGTCAGCATCATGACTGGACAGATCAATATTCAGTCAAAACCTCGAGAATTTTCGAAGGCTGTGTATCTCTCTTTCTCCCTTGTCTTAACACCGCCCCCCCTTTTCTTTGCCTTTTCCACTTAGCTGGTTTTTAAAGTCTTTCTTTAGGTTCTTGCTCAGAATTTTGACAGAGAAAATAAAGTATAAATACTAAGCTGAGGGAATGAGATGATTTTTTGCTCCTTGCTGTCCTAATCACTCACCTCTTAATTCTCAATGTCTGAAAGCTATTCTTCATATACTTAACTCAGTTTAAATATTTCAGTGGATATTTGGCATTTATTAGTATGGCCCAATAGAATAAGCTACTTAATTGTGGTTTTAACTATCTTTCCCTAAATGATGTGACATCAATTTACTTTATAGTCCCATTTTAAAACTTTCATATATTAAAAAGATTAACAGCAATATTTACAAAGAAAGTCCATGATTCATTTTCATTATATCTATATCTTATGTGCAAGAAGTTCGTGCTGTCTCCTTATAAGATCTACATACAGGAAAATAGAGCAGAAAGAAGGAAATACTAAATTTCTTCTTCTTCTTCTTTTTTTTTTTTTTTTGACATTTTTTGAGATAGGAATTATCTGTGTAGCTTTGGTGCCTATACTGTATCTCACTATGTACACCAGGCTGGCCTCAAACTCACAGAGATTTGCCTGTGGTGATATTTTATTTGTATGTTAATAAATAAAGTTTGCCTGGAGATGAGAGGAAATAGCAATCCATTAACACAAAAGTCAAGCAGTGGTAGCACACGCCCTTAATCTGATCACTTGGCAGGCAGGGACCCTGTGAACTCAAGGTCATACTAGGAAACAGAGCCAAACTTGGTGACACATGCCTTTAATCCCAGTACCAACCATAGAGACCTGGAGGTCTGTATAGACAGACAGTGACAAGGAAATGAGGTAACTGGGCTAAGAGCCAATGAGAAGGCAGAACAGCAAGGCAATAAAGGTGCTGTTAGATAGGAAGAATCCCCCTTTTGGAAGCTATGGCGTGGTGAGTTAAGGTTAGTTGGTGGCTCTCACTATTTCCCTGATCTCTAAGGCTTTCACCCCTATATTTGGCTCCGTGTTTTTTATTAATAAGACTGCTTAGAAATTTGGCTACATTTGCCTGGTTCTGCCTCCTGAGTACTGGAATTAAAGGTATGTGCCACCACTGCCAGGCAATACTAAATTTCTTAAGAACCATGGCAATAGTGCTAAAGAGTTCAAGAACTAAATACAGAAGCCTGCCTGGATATTGAGGATAACAGCAAAGAGAAAAGAAGGAGCAAATGTATTCTCACAGAAATTTTAAAGATTTCATAAGAGGATTAATAGGCATGTGGTGAACACCGGTACTTTAAATGTTATATAAATCCAATAACTAAAACTACTGAAGCATATCCTATTATAAAAAATTTCAAGGGGCTGGAGAGCTGGATTGTTTGGCAAATTATTTGCCAGGCAAGCATGAGGAACTCAAGGAAAACTCAGCACTCAAGGAAAACCCTGGAATGGTAGATTATGTCTATTATTGTTGTTTTGAGAAAGAGGAGACAGGATGATTCCTGGAGTGCCTGAGCTTTAGGTTCAAAGTAGGACTCTGCATAAAAATGCAAGGTTTTTTTTTTTTTGGGGGGGGGGTTGCTAGGGCAGAAGGCAGATATAAGGGGACAGGGAGAAAAGTAGTATCAGAATGCATGATGTGAAATCTAAAAAGAATCAATAAAATAAAAAGAGGAGAAAAGAAAAAAAAACAACAAAATGCAGTATGACAGAAAAAGACCCTCAATGTCCTCTGTATGCATGCTTATGTATACACAAATATATAAATACTCATATATGAGAGAGAGAGAGAGAGAGAGAGAGAGAGAGAGAGAGAGAGAGAGAGAGAGAGAGAGAGAGAGAGAGAAAACAAATATCAAGATGGCATACAGCTAAAAAAATTCCCATGAATAAATGGGAAAAAATGCATGGCATTTTTGCAGTTTCTCCCAGTCACCCCCACCCCCAATCTGAATATCTATCTGCCAATATAAATTGGAGACTGGTGTCTTTATAAATTTAAAGGATATTTCTTTCCTAAGGCAGAATGAACAGTTTCTGTAACATTAAGTTGATTTCTGATTTAACCATTACATTGGAAAATGAAAGAGCACATTTTAGATGAGAAGCCAGTTCATACCTTAATGCAATATCTACTGTTTCTCTGTGGAGTCCATGGACATTTTCACTGTTGACTTGTACTATTGCTGAGGTATTTGCATATATTTCTTTCGTCCTTCAGTCTATAATGAATTGCAACTCCAGATTTTCACCATGCTTTAATTACTTACTGGAAATGAGTCAAAACTATGGGTAACTGATTTTGTAATTTGGAGAAAACACAGTATTTTGGAAAGCTATTTTGTACAATCTGATAATTTTAGGCTCTTAAATTTATGTTTCTTACAAAAGTACTCCATTTAATGCAGAAAACAGTGAATTATATGGTTTCCATGAAATGAGTGATTAGCATTTTTTTAGCTTAATATTCCACTTCTCCAGACAATGGTAAAAGACCTCAGGTGGAAAAGAGTGTTTGAGTTCAGTGATGGGGAACTTTATAAAGTTACACATCTTCCAGTATCTTAATTCCTTTGTTCTTCCTAGGATTCAACCATCTGCACCTTGTAGATGTATAACTCCATGTCTGTGTCCTTCTATTTCCTTTTCTAAGAATAACTACACTGATTATTTTCTTAGAAACTTCAAGGGTGTTGTCTTCTGGAATGCACTGTTTTCTTCGGCGAGTGCTCCCAACATCTAAATCATGTTCACATGAAGTGTGCTTGCTAACCAGCATGTGACTTCAAGGTCACAGAGTTCCTCTTCTATTAGATGTAGTTACAAAACCTTCAGGTCTTCTGACTTCCCAGCTCCCAGAAGTTTACAGCGGTTTTAGTGAAATAATTTTGGCCACTCATTTCTTTTCAAATTTTTCTGATGAACATCTTTTCTACAGAAGAATCAGAGATAAGGAACAGCTAAGAAAATTGAAGACAATGAAGATGACACAATTATCCTAGGATCATCTTCTGACCTAGCAGGAAATTTTCTAGAAATCTGTGTTGAGTGAATAACAAGAGATTTGAAGAATCTTTATTCTGATTAAGCACAGCTTCCATTCAAGGCGGATATTTTGCTAAGGGTGTGCTCAGAGCAGAAGGACATTTTCTGAGGGTTAAAATCTAACTCCCTAATCATTTCCAGTGTGCATGTTGAATTGACAAGATGGGAGGTAACTTAATTAGCTACAACTGAGCTATTTTGATTCTCCGAATCACATGAGGTATGACCTTTTAGTTTACAGCTTTCCACTGGCCTTTTCAACCGCTGAAGCTTACATATAATGTGATCTTTAGCAGCTTCAAAGGCAGGTACTCTCAGAGGAATGGTAATAGGAGTAGCAAGTACTTCATCATTCATGGTAAGAACTCTGTTACAAATCACACAGTAATGACCTGGTATGAGAATCTAAATTATCAAAACCGGCATACCTAATAATATATGCAAATCACGGATAAGCTTAAAATGTGATAAATAGCTGTCTTTGAAACAATGATAATTATTTTCTATCCCTGAAGAAAAAGCACCTAATTGTTGAATGGTGGATGTACAATGCACTTTGACCCTGAGCTGCCTTACTTTGAATTCTATGTTGCAGAATCCTTGTGTGTGTTTTAACCACAAATTCCATATGAGGATGAATGAAAATAAACAAAACTGAGTACTTCATGTATTTTAATGTATTTCTTCTAAATTTGTCTAGAATATCATTGATACTTTTCAACTAATGTCTGTTGAAAAGTAGGTATTATTAGGTATTATTTAGATTATTGGACTCATTTGGGTTGATAAAATTTCAGCTTAATATTTGCTAAGTCTAGTAGAAAGCGCCTACATATCCTACTTTAACATTTAGAAAAACAATTAATATTAAATATACAGTAATTCTACTTTACATCACAAGAAAAATATGAAAAAAAATCATAAAACAAAAGGTGTCTGAGCATGCAGAGATGACTGGCCACACTAGTGGAAGCCCATGAACTGTGGACTGGTGGCTGTGGAGCCCCCATGGGACTGGACTAGGCCCTCTGGATACGGAAGACGGTTGTTTGGCTCGGACTGTTTGGGGGGCACCCAGGCAGGGGGATCAGGATCTGTACCTGGTCTATGGGCAGGCTTCTGGAATCCGGTGCCTGGGGTGTGACACCTTGCACAGTTTTGGTGCAGTGGGAAGGGGCTTGGACCTGCCTAGGCTCAGTGTGCTGGGCTCTGCTGACTCCCCATGGGAGACCTCCATTTGAGGGATGTGGGGATGTGGGATAGCTTGGGAAAGAGGGCTGGGGAGTTGGAGGAGGGAGGAGGGGGTCTGTGGGTAGCATGAAGAGTGAGTAGAAAGTTTCTTAATAAAGAAAAATGAAAAAAAAAGGTGCCTGGGGAATTTAACTTTAAAGTGTGAAGAATGTAAAAAACACGGGCCTAGGAAGTTTGATGACTTGGCTGTGTTTGCCATGGTTTCATGGGATGACTAAATTTGATATCCATAGTCTATGTAAACAAGTTGGAGGTGGGGCTAAACAGATTTCTCAGACAGAGGTTAAGAGCACCTGTTGCTCATGTAGAAGGACTATGTTCAGCTACCAGCACCCACATGGTGGTTAACAATCATCTGTAACTCCAATTCTACCAGCCCAACCCTGCCTTTTGACTTCGGTGGCCACACAAAACATACACACAGTGCTTATACATATATATAGGAAAAATGCCTATACAAATAAAATAGAATAAAGAAATTTCAATAAATAAATTGAGCACAATGATATGTGCTTAAAATGCTAACATTTTGGGGAGGCAGAGATAGAAGGATTTCCAGAGCTTACTAGCCAATCAGACCAGCCTGATTAGTGAGTTCTAGGCATAACAGAGAAACCACTGTAACAAAAACAAGATGAGAGCATCTATGGAATGATACCGAAGATTGACCTCTAGTCTTCAGTGGATATTTATTTTCATGTACCTGCATACAAATGTATTACAAATTCATGCACACAAAACAATGGAAATTGTAAAATAAATGCAAAACTTAACATTCAAGTTTCTTGGTGTCTATAAGAAATAAATTACTTTACTTTAAAAATAAAGTGTAACAATACAAAATGGATCTGTATGATCTGTGCTACACAGCTACCTGGGCACTTGGACTGAAGTTCATTTACAGTAAAATGAAACTGTTTTCAACTGAAATGTGCATTAAAACTGTGCTCATCTTACCTAATTGGGTTCCAAAATTGCCTTAGTCATTAAAGCACATATTTTGAATCCCTAGAAACCCAAAATATATTTATTTACCCAGTACCTTTGCTTGTATTTTGACAAAGAAAATTTAAAAAAAATACTTGGCCTTCTAATATTTTATTTATTTAACTGAAATCACTATAGTACTGTTTTGTAAAATGTTTAAATTTCAAGAAGCCTTTCTAAAAATTCTATAAATCAGCATCTTTCCTACAGTTTATTTGTCTAGTACGTTTACACCAGTGACATGTGAACTTGAACTTAAAAAGTTTCCATTTGGTGGGAAAATTCAACTAAAAAGTATAAATCCATTACCTTTACAATTGACTAAATATTTCTGCAGTATTGAAAACAGCCATGTTGGTGAAAAGGGGGATGCAGGAATTTATAGTCAATCTTCCAACATAATGGGTTTACCGTTAACATTGCTCATAGTCATTAAAGACAATCAACTACCATACACATGTCACATTCAAAATTAATACAATGCAGAAAAAAAAGGAATCTTTCCAAACAGGAATTGTTGCCACTCCCTGCCAGCACTCTTATCCTGGTTACATTGACGATATGTATTCTGAACACTTGTCTATTTACAAATAATCTTGGCTGAGAATGTAGGTAACTGTGGTAAAGAACCTGCTTAACTCATGAAAGTTCCTGAGCTTAATCCCCAATGTAAATGGATTTTGTGTGTATGTTTTGGTAGCCAGGCTGCTAGTTCTAATCCTAAAGGTGAAGTTATTTTAAGATGGATAATTCAACTGTTTAAAATAAAACAGCTAAAGATGTTAAGGAGTTTTGGCAACTTGGAGAAGATTAGAAAAGTAAGATTAGAAAGGTAAGATTAGAAAAGTAAGTTCATGGCCTTAATAAATTGCCTCTTTAATTTTCTTTTAAATTCCTGTCTTAAAAAAAACAAAACAAACAAAAAAAAAAAAAAAACTTGAGGCAGGATCTCAAGTAGTTCAAACTTGTGTCTAACTTCTTGCCAATTATAAGTAGAGAATGACCTTCAACATCTAATCTGCCATCCTCTACCTCCTTAATGCATAGATGACAGCCACTCACCACTATACTACTTTATACCATGCTGAGCATCAAACTTGGGGAATCTGTACAATGAGCAGTATTCCACCAACTGAATGCTATCCCGATTCTATAAAATAGCCTGTTATTATACCTAATAAGCGTAAATACATGTTTGAGAGAATAACATAATCTTAACTGTAAAATTTTTTTTTCTGATTTGTTATGGTTCACAAACTTTTCTACAGAAATCACCAAAGAAGAATATTGAGTCCATTTCAGAAGCAGATAGAAGCTGGAAAATAGATTTTATCACTCTGTTTCCGTGTCAATAAGAACATGTCTGTTGTTCTTTTGAAATGCTGGTATATTTTTCCCCAATCTGGATTTACTTACAGGAAAACCCTTTTTCAAAGCTAATAACAAGGTCACGTGTCACTGAAATCAATTGTGTGGAATTATCTTTTCTACTTCAAGAGCAGTTAGTCCAGGCTTTTGTCTTCAACCAAAAAGTCTACTTTTTGAAATGACAGCAGGGCTTGCGACTATGGTGCCCATATTAAACCACCATAGTTCTTTTGAAATGACCTCTGTGCTTCAGCAACAGAGTCAAGAGTAAGATATCACACCTAAGCTCCACAGTGAAACACACTTTTTATTCTGTTTTCAAATAGAGAGAGTCAGTTGTTGGTTCTTCTAAAATTTTTCAAATCTATTTTGAATAGTCTGTAGCCCCTTTTAAGTAGTCCTGAATCTGGCAACAGATAGGTTTCCTGGTTGTTTTGTTTCATTTTGTTTTCTCAATTGAACCATATTGTACACCACTGGAGTTTCCAGAGTTCAAGCAGGAAATTTTGAGTTAAAAGGAAAATAATTATATAATTATTCTATTACCCATTTCATTGCCTTCAATATTACAGGTCAAAGTTTGAGATATAAAAGAATATTTATGTGTCTTGGTTTATAAGTGAATTTTAATTCTTTGCATGATATCTCAAGAAAGTACTTAGCTTATACTTCATAAACATATTTCACAAAGAAATCATGATTCCCTTGAGAGCTTGTGTAGTACAATAGCCATTCTCTAAACCCCAGACTTCTGCCTGTACTGAAAAATGCACATGACATTTCCAAGGATGCTGTTCTACACTTTCATTAATGACAGATTTGCTAATGAAGACAAATGTGGTAAAGAGAAAGTAGAAACCCTTTTAGATGTCTTATTTTCTTTTCATCAAATTCTGCCACATGTGGTGATATATTGATAAAGAAAGCAAATGCCACACACATATCCTTACAGACATCCATACAAGTGTCAGTATTATTCTCATTGCTATGTCTATAGCAATAAAATCAATGACATTAAGCATGGAAAATATTAATAGCACTCACAATCATATCATAGTAATTTCACTTTATAGCCTTGAAAATTAGCTTTTGATTAAACCTGATGAACATCAATATAACTATATGTTTGAAGGGATAACACATAGCTCATCAAGGATATTGGCTCAGGAGAGAGACATAGAGAAAGGAGCTGACTGAAACAACTTTCATGTAAATGATACTCTGGGTAGCATATTAGGTGGCTCTTATGTCTGCAAAGAGTAAAGTGAAACTGACAATGATTTACCTGTAGATTTTAATGTGGTGAAATACTGTGTACCCTAATAAATTTTGCCTGAAGATCAGAGGACAGAATGAGCCACTAGATTAGACATAGAGGTCAGGCAGTGGTGGCACACACCTTTCATCCCAGCACTTGAGATTTCATGCCTTTGCTTGGGAAGCACATGTGCATTTAAAACAGGAAGTAATATGGCAGGGCAGAGAGATGTATATAAGGTGTGAGGAGACAGGAATTAAAGTTTCTTTGGGGCTGGG
Source organism: Peromyscus californicus insignis (assembly GCF_007827085.1). Taxonomy (NCBI): domain Eukaryota; kingdom Metazoa; phylum Chordata; class Mammalia; order Rodentia; family Cricetidae; genus Peromyscus; species Peromyscus californicus. The sequence continues at coordinate 42,622,828 of NW_026294447.1, forward strand.
TTCTTTCAGGTAAGGAATTAGAGACTTTCAGTTTGATGATTCATGGGAAACAGGATCAGCTGAGGAGTTGGCGAGGTGAAGTTGGCTGTGACTTTCTCTGCTTCTCTGATCTTTCTGCTTTCACCCCAGTATCTGGCTCTGGGTTTTTTTTTATTATAAGACCTTTAGAAATTTGTGTTACAGTTTGATGATCCATGAATAATATGAAATACTTTCATTACTCTAGGTACTACAGATATAGCAGAAATAAAGAGAGAGAGAGAGAGAGATGTGTTGGAGACCATGAATATATCTGTCTGTCTGTCTCTCTCTCCATCTCTCTCACACATACACACACAAATCTAATTTAAAAAAAAAAATACTATTCCGAGCTATGTAATATACTTTATCACCTTAAAACTCTTAGTTGAAGCAAAATAATAATGTCCTGAAATAACAACACCAATAATAACTATATCTGTGATGGTCATGACATCAGTCTTATTTAATAGAAAAATAGAACATATAATACCAGTTCTAGGAACTATTCCAGCAATTTACATATTACAATTCATTTGATAGTAATGAAAGCCATGTATTAGGGATTAACAACCTTTAGGAAAAATTATCATGAAGTATAAATGCTATCGTTATGAGGGTTCACCATGTTCTAAGCTCTGTTAGGCCTTTTAAAACTGCGTTGTTTCTTCAATCCCTGCAGCAGTCCTGCTTAGTAGCTAACTCATTTTCCATTTAATGAATGCAGAAAGTGCTGATCTCAAGGCACAAATAAATTAAGTAGTATGTTGCAAATTCTAGACATAACAAAGAGCATGTTATGGCTCGAGTATGAAATACCTCTCAAACTTCGCATGTTTGAACACTGGTTCTAAACCTTCAGTGCCAATTAGATTGAAATTCCCTGAAACCATGAACCAAAAATAAATATTTCTCTCTTTGGTGCTACTTTTATGTGTTTTGACACGGAGTGGAAAAAAAAGCTGTAACTGACACAGAAATATCTTCACCAATCTACTTGATTCCATAGATTTCTTAACTATTATAAATATGGTTTCATAAATAATCTTTCTTTAGAGTAATTATAGTGATTCAAAGCTGGCCAGCTTAAAAATAATTAGGTGATAAAATAATTGCAATTTTATTTTTCAAAATTATAATTGTGTATGAATTGGTGTTTTGCCTGCCCCAAGTGTGTACCTAGTGTCTACGAAGAGCAGGGGAAGGAATCTGAGTCCCTGGAACTGGAGCTAAAAAATGTTTTGAGTAGCCATGTGGGTGCTGGGGATCAAATCCAGGTCTTCTGGAAGAACAGCTAGTGATCTTAATGGTTGAGCCATCTCCCTAGCTCAATATTTTAGAATCATTAATCACAATTCAAGTCTCTCCTCATGTCCAGGAACCTATTTCCTTTTTTAAAATATGTTGTACAGATGGTCCATAGCTCTCAGTTGATTGTACAACCTGCATGATAACATGAGTCATGTGAAACTGCTCATTCATAACCATTTTGGACTCATAAAACAACAATTTCATGATTTAGCCCAATACGTGGTCACTATAAGAGATTTTGAACAGTAGTTTCTTAACCCACTAGAATATTAGTAGATGACTGATTGACAGTGAGTAAGCTTCTTAGCTGCTAATGTATTAGTAATACACTCTTTTATTATGTTAGAATTTAGATCCTCTTGGCAGTATTATGATTCATGAGTTTCAAGCCAAACCCTGCCTGTTCATTTACCATCCCTTATATGAATATTTCAAAATTCCTAATTGCCACAGGGCTTCTGCCTGTGTGTTGCCAGATTCTGTGCATTCAGTATTCTTGTTTTAATTCAGATATAGGAAGGGAGTCCCATGTGTAAACAAGCAGGAAAAAAAATATCTCAGCTACCTGGTGCTGTATCACCCAACAGTTTCTGCTGTGCCCTCCGTGAGGAAGTTCTCATGTGCAGCCACACACTCTGTTGTTCTGTTTATACAGATGTTGTCCCCAGTCTATCTGTCTTCCCTGCTGTGTTCAGCTGCATGACACTCAAATTGAAATTTTGCAAGCTACTTCAAAATGGAGCCTCTTTCTTAGCTTTTTCGAGTAGAGGCACTGGCTACAACTGTAAGACATAAGCATGGGGAAAAGAGGTGGGTCTTCTCGGTATTACTGTTGAGGCTGAATCACTCTTCTTAAAAAGTACTGCTTACCAGGGAGTTGCAATTGTTAATAGGAGAAGTTGGGTCCACTTTGAAGTTTCTTCTATCAGAACTATTACTATGAAAATAATTCAGAGGAACCAACAGTGACAGTGTCTTTCTCCTTCAGTAAATCAGGAATCTGGAAGCCTTCCCTCCATATCTACATGTCTCAGTGTTTCAAAGGAAGGTGTCTTTGCTATTCTCTGTGCTCTGTGGGGCCTTCTCATTTGTTTTTCAATATTCACTAAGCCAATTTGTTATTTGGGTATTCAAGTGCTGAAATAACGTGCTTTATATATTGGATGTGTGATGCATTTTCAGGGTTTGGACATAAGTGGATAACAAGCTGGTGTCAGTGTGTAGTTACTTGTTCAAATCCTGACAGGGGAGGTGAGGAAGATATCTAGGAGTGGGGCATACATTTAATAGATACCCATATAGTTGTAAATAAACATGTGATAAGCCTGATGCTCATTATTAATTTTTGAATCATGATTTTAAAGAAAAGTAATGAAAAATAAATTTAATTAAACTTAATAAATATATGAATGCTCTTGAGGTAAGAGAACATGAAGAAAACATGCTGGTACTCATCTGAAAGATTCCACCTTTTTGTCTGACCAGGATGGTGCTTGAGGGGCCATGCTGCTACCAGAGAAGACAAGTAAACATCAGTGTCATCCATCTGTGAAACCCAAGAACTATTGAATGACTGTCCTAGCAAAACATGCCCACAAGTGTTATAGGGTAACAAATATCATGGGAATAGCAACAACTTTTTGATTGAATTTATAGTCTACTTCACAAGATTAAACCGATACTTAGCACCATTATCAGCCCATGAATCTATGACTAGAGAGGTCAAAGGTCCTAGAGTAGAAGCTATGACATTTGTCCTACTAAATGGATATAGTATGAGCTGACTTCTAATAACTTATATTTACATTTCTAGACTGATATGTTTCTCAGCCGATGTCGGAGAAGCTTCTAGTTGATGTAAATGGTAAGTGATATGGATACCCACACCTGGTAAACGTGAAAAAAATAAAGAGACTGTGGGGTGCTCAGCCCTAAATGGGGCAACTATATTACATTCCATCTATCCAAAGCTCTGGGATCTTTATGAAAGTGGGAGCAGAAAGAGTGTAGGAGCAGAGGTGTACCTTCCTGGAAAACACTGCTACTTCATATCATCTTTCCATCAAAGAACCACTGCCCAATTGGTGGGAAACTGACATAATACTCACTTTCCAGTAAACACTTAGGATTCCTTTGGGTTTCTCTACGGAGTTGTTAGCATAACACTCTGAATTTTCATGTCTTATACATGCTTAGTCAGCCTATTATAAATGAGGATTTAAGTTTTTTCAGAGTCACAAAAGAATAGCTGCATCTATGTGCATAATGAAAATAGAACTCACCAACACAACCAAGAGATAAATTAATATTTAATATTCCAATCATGTGTTGCCTTTTATCATATCTTCCTTTTTAAAAGAACCTACTGTATTAATTCTTTTTCATTTCTATTTTCTTTTAAAAGTGTACAATTCTAACCATTATAAATTTTATTTTCCTTGAAAATGACATCTGTCAAACACATACATGTATATTATATTAATGAATCTGTGTAAATAGTCAGAAATATTTTGTTCAACATTTTTGAGATGGACATATACTTGTGCATGTCTAAAATCTTACTTCTTATACAAGTGAATTTGTTTCTATTGTGTAAATATCTTTTTAATTTTTTGAGACAATCTCCTGTTAATGGGTATCTAAGTTTGTTTCTAGTTATATAATACTGCTATCAACAAGGTTCATTAAATGTCCAGGTGGGTGTATTCAAGATAATTCTGTATGTAGGTTATATGTCTAAGTCATAAATCTGAGGGTTCAGAATAAGCAAGTATTTCAATTTTCAAAGTAATGTTTAAATAAATATAGAATACTTTTTTTTATTAATTGATATCATCATCACTCAGGACTCAGGTTGAACAGCTCACAAATGCCTATAACTCCAGCTCCAGGTCATTCAACACCTCTGGAATCTTTTGAACTTTCACTCATGTATGCATACATGTACACAGATACATATGTACACAAGCAATTAAAAATAATAAAAAATAAATATTTGAATGATTTTCTTCAATGACTATTCTAAATCAGTCAGAAATTTTGACAAGCAAGTATTCTTAGGTCTGGAGAGAACCAGAACTGGGTTCCTAGTGCTTGGCTGGCTTTTGTAAGATAACATTCTCTTGCAATTTGCTTGTTTTCTTCATCTTCTACTCCTTTCTTTAAGAGGCAATTAGTCCATTTATTTATTTATTTACATTATCACTTTCTTTTGGCTTGTTTTCGTATGATAAATTTCTTTTTTGTGTACAAGTAGATCCTCTAAGACAAATAATCACTTTTTACAATAAAAAGAAAATCTTTTTATTTTTTATTTTAAAGAGAGATATTCTTCAAAATAATCTATTTTCTTCTTAGTAATCTTATATTTAATTGATACTGTGTGGACAATTGGATTTACAGTCATTCTTGGAATGTGTGAAAGGATTCATTTACTACCTTGCAAAACAAAAACAACAAAATCAAGCAAATACCCACAGTATTACTTTCAAATGAATGAGTAAGTCACACTTTACATTAAGAACAGGGCAATGATTAAAAATGCACACTAATAAACAAGAAACCTTATCATTTAGGCCTCCACTTTGAAAACTAACATTTCCCAAAATTCAAGAATCTTATATTTGGTATTCATTTCTCTACTGTTACCACCAGTCTGTTTGTTTGTTTTTCTGATAAAGAAGTCAATTAAAAATACTCACTTAAAGGAACTAAGAATTTTTATTTTTTTTTTAGTACTTGTCTCAATTTTTTTCTTATTGCATTTATGATGTTTTGTTTTTTTTCACAGAGACACTGTGCATCAATGAAACATTTCAAAACTTATACCAACAGGTGACACACTCTCAGGAAAAATACAAGCAAGTTTTTGTTATGAGGAGATAATATTTAACAACGATGAAGAAAGTTTATTTAATTACAATAGGGAGTTTCTAAGATAAATCTGGTCAGTTTGATCACTTCACTTGAGGAATGAACCTGATTTTTAGGAGTGAGTGCTGTTAGCCACATTGATTTTATCATTGAAGACAGGAATCTGGAATACCTCATGATAAGTAAATGCTGGGTACTTAACATCAGCCATAACTCAATCATATTTCCAAATACAGTGCCTTTTGTATGATCACGTTTGTGCAACTGGTATTTATGGTGAATTGTCCCCAATGCACACAACACAAACTTCTATCAGGAGCATGTATGTTATTAAATTTGCTGACTCTGTCTGATTCACAGAGACACCACTGTGTATCAGTGAAACATTTCAAAACTTATCACCATCAGGTGGCACACTCTCAGGAAAAATATGGGCCAAGTTTTTAATTACTGTTTTCTAGGACGCCTAAGATGAAGGTTTGTATTTCCAGTATTGTAAAGATTCTCATATGTTTCTTGTATCCTTTTTAGCTATCTTTGAGTATTCTTCCATATAAATTCCTTAGACTATGTATGTGCTGTCTTTATAATGTAGTCATCAGTTTCTGAGAAGTGGTATTTGTTCATCCCAAGCCTGATGCCTTTGTATTCTCTTGTTACTTCTGAGCCTGGAATAATTACACACGTGTGTGTGTGTGTGTGTGTGTGTGTGTGTGTGTGTGTGTGTGTGTGTGTGTGTGTTGTGTGTTGTCTTAAAGTAAAAATACATCAATTTGTTTCCTTTGATTTACTCTACATCTCATTTCTATGCTTATAACCTCAGGTGTCTAGCCATTGTGAGATTTAAAAAACAATTATAGTAGTAATTTGTGCAGTTGCTCTTCTTAGTAGAATGTTTTCCCGGCCATTGGATATGGTGACATTTTGTTTGTGATCTAACAAATAAATCTTGCCTGAAGATCAGAGGGTGGAGCTAGGCATTAGTTAACCGTAGAGGTCTGGAGGTCTGTACAGAGAGAGAGAAAGTGATATGGCTGGGCCAAGAGAGGAATATAATATGGGCAAAGTCATGAACTTGGCCCCTTTCAGTAGGAGGATTCAGAGAGGTAAGAGATGACTTTGGCTGCTCCTTTACCCCTCTAGTCTTTCAGCCTTTACCTGGATATCTGACTCCAAGTTTTTATTATTAAGACCAATTAGAATTCAAGCCACAATTGGATATTGAGAGAAACAAATTGTATTATTTAATTGCAGTGCATACATTTAGCAGTACTTTGATCTCCAGAAGTTTGAACTTTTCCTGCATGGCAATAGGCTACAATCAATATAACATTTATTGTATCTTTCTGAGACTCTGAGTTACTGTGATGAAATAGAAACCATGAACCCAGCATTAACTCCATGCTACTAAGTTCCTGATTGGGCATGTGCTACAGCAGCACATCATTATATTACCTACCATAGATAACTAATATACTAATAATCAAACCCAATGATTTGAAACTTTTATAGGACAGTCATAGTACAAACTTTCTTCTTTTCTTTGTTAATCTGCGTTTTAAAAGGGAAATTTTAAACAAGATTCTATTCCTACTTTTTTCTTTTACTACTGAAGACCATCTGCTTTCATAATTCTCAGGGACAAAATTCATATATTTTAACAAAATCTTTTTTTTTTTTTGGTTTTTCGAGACAGGGTTTCTCTGTGTAGCTTTGCGCCTTTCCTGCAACTCACTTGGTAGCCCAGGCTGGCCTCGAACTCACAGAGATCCGCCTGGCTCTGCCTCCCGAGTGCTGGGATTAAAGGCGTGCGCCACCACTGCCCGGCTTTAACAAAATCTTTTTACAAACTTTCAGTATTTCTCCTTCTTGGGTGGTGACCTCTATTCTTTTGAGTCTAAAATTCTATTTTGAGAATAATGTGCCCTCTCTTTCAATTGACTACAGATCTTTGAACCAATGTTATATGAGACTGTATGGACAATCTAATTTCAATAGACACATTCATTTTATCCCAGAATAGCAGCAAGGATTTTAGAAAAACAAGGGAGTTTTATGACATAGGATAAATTTTGTATTATAGAATTAGTTTAGAGTTCTAATTAACGTACCTTCCCTAGAGGTTCTTAAGTTGTATCAGATACATGGACAGTGGCCTTTTCATTCCTCAGTGCACAGCACACTCTTTCTGATAGCCACTGAGGCTAGCTTTGGAGAGCATCCCATTCTCCCCTCCTGAATTTTATGGCTACTTTTCCTTCAGAGTAATCTTTGATCATTTTAAACCACCAGGAAATTCTGACAGATCCACTTTGAACAGCCTTTTGAATCTTTTCATGTTTTTTTAATCAGCAAAGAAGACAATGGGAGATGGACATTATCCTGCTTTTCACTTAAAAAAGGCATGTGTACCAGATTTGCAAAACGCATCTGTAATGAGAAGAAGATGGGAGGGGAGGCAAGAAAGACTCTGGGAGTCACACCAACCCACTTCAGTGGGCAAGGTCTCCTTAAAACGTTTCATCTGTCTCCTTTAAACTATGATTGTAAATTCTTGAGGGAAAGGAAAAACAGCTTTCTGATGCTTTGTGTTCTCTTTTTCTAGCAGATAAAGCAGTACGTAAATTTTAAACTTCAGGGACATAATACATATATTTAATGTAAATATGTTCTTTGAAATATTTGGACCCTACTTATGTGAAAATCATCATTTCTTTGAATTTTGAATGCAACAGAATATTTTGTATATTGCCTTTTCTAGCTCAAAACATTTTACTGTAGGCACTCAAGGAACACTTTGCAAACTGAAAGCCTGACTCAGACCATTGATAATTGATGTAGACTGGAATTCTATCTGGGTTTTCTAATGTCTTTCACAGAGATCTTTGATCCACATAGACCTTTGTGTCTTGAGGGGCAGAGGTTTACTACACAAGCTTTGGAAAACTCTGTAAGTTTTAACTATCTGATCTACCAACTATTACTTTTGTTTCTAGTTTTAATTAATTAATGTCCTTTTGTTGTCTTTCTGCTTTTCAGTGTTCTCATCTGTGAACTAAGAATTAAAATAGAAGGCAAAAGGTGCTTAACTTTATTTGACATAAATAGGACTTGCATGCAAGCACTTATTTCCCCCTTTGTATTCAAAGTTATTTGTCAAAGACATCTGAAATCTAAGGAGTTCTCAGAATTATGTGCTAAAAATCATCTTAACAATTTCAGAAGGTCACAGAGTCTCTGAATGCCAACTTCTTTGAAGACAGAATAAATCTACTGTAAGTTTTACATACATTTTAGAGCTCTTTGTATTCAGAAGAAACCTAAATGAGGCAGCCTCATAAACACAATAGTCTGCTCTTATACCAGAGAAGTGCTATAATTTCCTAACCTTGGGTTCCCCAATAATTCTTTCTTGTAAGGGGCTGAGGAGGTAAACTGGGCTGAGTTGATGGCATTTTTTCTGACTGATGTGCTCTCGAGAGGCCTTCAAATTCACTTACAGCATTTTGCTAGTTGGGCACACATTTAATTTTCTTGCCACTATATTCAGTGATCTGTAGCTTTGAACTCCAAAAGTGGATTTTTCAGGAGTATTCCATCATGTGCTATATACAGCAGAAAACACATTACAAATAGTGGCATTCTTCACAAAGTGACCTTAGAGCTTAATTGCACAGCAGGGCATAATTTTTTTGACATGCATCATGTTATATTATCTAAATACAGTTTGTCTTGTCAAATAATTATAATTCACTCTCTAAATTTGCCAAAATATCTACATTATCCCACCATTTGATTTATGCCTGCACAGAGATAAGATAAAACAGAGGATACAGAAAGATGTAGACATTATGTATTCACTTAAAAATACTACTAAGTACTTGGGTTACACTAAATTGTGTGAGGAGGTGCCAGAGAGGACTCATGGGTTAAGAGTCCTTCCTGATTTTCTAGTAGACCTGACTTCAGATCCCAAAGTTATTATGGGAAATTTTCAGTCACATGTGACTGCTGTTCCACAAGCTCCAACTCCTCTCTTCTTTCCTCCAAAAGTACCCACATATACATGGTATTACACAGAGACAGATTATACACATAAGTAAAAATAAATTTATAAACATAAATTTATATATGAACCTTTATCCTGAAGATGTCTAGAGTCAGGCCCATATGCTGGGTGAGCCTCACAAGTCACTTTTAACAGCGTCTGATGACTTGTTACCCAAAACTCATACTGAGAGAACTTACTCCATGGAGTTGTTCTGAGTTTTATATGCGTGTTATGACATGCTAACAGGTACATTCACACTCATACCCCTTCCTTCCCACACAACACAAAAGCACTGAACAATTCCAATTCCAGTTAACAACCTAGTGTAAAGGGCAGAAACCTCACAAAGTCTCATCTCTAAATTAATAACTGCAAGTAATTACCAACTTATGAGAGAGAGAGAGTTAATCTCTCCTGATGAGCACCTTGATTAGCTATCTAATACTAAGTTATCAGGAAGGACTAAAATAATATTCATAAAGCTAACATTAAATGTTCCCATAAGTAATATACATACACAAACGTATGTATAAGCAATATAGTTATAGAAAAAGATGCTGTGAATTTGTGAGGGAATGGGAGTTTGAAGGAAGGATTGGGAGTAATGAGTGACAGGGTAGAAATGATATAACTATACTTAAACTTAAAAAGATTAAGTAATAAAAACACATACACACATTAAGTAACTAAAATCCATGCCACCTCATCCATATGGAATTCTTATTGTGGTAATATTCCATTAGCCATGACCCTCCCATATGAATATGCTATGTAAAACAATCAATGTCCAGTTCTCACTAACAGAGGAAAGGAACATGGCTTCTTTATTTAGATACTGGTTCTACTTAATTGCCATGGGAAAACTTTCAAGCTCATGTGAAATTATGAGATAATATTATCGAGCACAGTGAGGTTCAGCAAATTTTCCAAGCAAACAGCCTAGTAAGTTGCAGAGCAGAGCTATGAGATAAACACACTAACTCTAGTATAAGTTTGCTAGTGCTTCTATAAGAAGCCAACATTTTATTTAGATATGCAGTTTAAACTCAAATTTTATCACATCACTAGTTTTGCTTTGGGCTGTGTGTGTGTGTGTGTGTGTGTGTGTGTGTGTGTGTGTGTGTGTGTGTTGAGACTGGTTTTCATATAGCTCAACTTTGCCTTTTGCCTTGACTACTGGTTGACTGAGGATGACCTAGATATCTTAATCCTCCTGCCTCCACTGCCAACATTATGAGATTATAGGTACTCACTACTATATCAAGTTTACCATTAGGTGTGTGTGTATATATATATTTAATTCTTTGAGAATTTCATGTAAATAATTGAGTCATGTTTGCCCACAAACTGTTTCCAGATTCACCAAACTCTTTTCTATCAGGCCAAATTTGTGATCTCATTTTTTTGAACTCATAATTCAGTCCAATTTGTGCTGCCCACGTACGCTTGAATATGTGGCCATGTACTGAATCATGGTCAAACTACCTGGGTACACACCTTAAAGAACACTGATTCTCCCTCTCCCAGCAGCTATCAATTCTTTACAGTCCCTATACCTCTACTATCCCTGCTGAGATTTTTGTCTGCCTCTACTCTCCCTGATGGGATTTTCGTCTGACTCTAGCTTTCTCAGATTTTGTGTATTTTGTCATTATCACTGTGTGTTCATTGTGCATATTTCCTGATGTGTAGGAAAATATCATTTTTATCATAGTTACTACCTCCTCTGGATCTTACAATTCTTGCACCAGCTCTTCTTCATAGATTCCTGACTCTCAGAAGAAGGGGCTGTGATATAGATTCATCTGTCAAGGCTGAGCACTCCACAGTTTCTTGTTCACTGCCCGTTGACTAGTTGTGACTTTTTGTGTTAATAGGCATTTATTACAGAAAGAAGGTTCTTTGGTGACAGCTAGGAGATGCATGAAAATATGGGTATAACACTAAGTCCTCAATAGTTGCTTTAATACCACATTTAAATCCATTTAGCAAATTCTTTATAATTTTGATGCAATATATTTTGATCACATTTACACTTCTTTCACTTGTACCCTCTCCTCTCTGCCCTCCATAACTACCCAATTTAGAGTTTATCTTCTTTTGTTTTCTTCATCTGAGGTGAATTTATGTTGTCCTCTTATTGTGCAAGTGGAGTCTGCACTGGAGTGTCGCAGACCTACCACAAAGGTGACATCACTGAAGTAAACTGACTCTGCCTCTACCAGCAGCTGTTAAATATCAATAGCTCCTGAACTAGTAATGGGATTTGTGACTCCTCCATATTTGGATTTTGTCTGGCTTAAGTTTTCACAGATCTTGTGCATGCTGTCACTACTCATGTGAGTTGATACATGCAGTTGAATTCTTGTGTCTGATAGACACTGTTTCCTTTAATTCATCCACCACGTCATACTCTTAACACACACTCTAACTGCTCTTCTAGGAAGATCACTGAACCTTATGGAGAAGGGTGTGATATGAACACTCCACAAACTTATTCTTCAAAAATTGACCAGTTGAATGCAAGACATTTCCTTTGATGGCAGCTCTAAGGAAATGTTGGGAATGTGTTCTTAGGCCTAGAGTCTTTGACTAAGATGTCCACTGAAGCATAGGCAAATGTTGGACATTTCTTTTATTGTAGAAAGATTAATGTATTTAATTACACTTCTGGATAAAATATACTATCTTATCCAAAGAATCATTTCATTACTCTTTCTCATTCAATTGATTATTCTACCTTAGTTTCCCCTACCTTTGTGAAGTATTTCATTTTTTATTAATTGAAATCAGTTTATTCTAATTACCTAAATATAGTATTAGTGTTTTGAGTGAAAATGCCCCCTCGTAGTGTCATATATTTGAATACTTAGTCCCCAGCTGGTGGAAGTTTTGGGGAGGATTGGGAAGTATAGCTTGTTGGAATAGTCGTGTCGTAGTGGGGGTGGTGAGACAGTAGTGAGCCTTCAGCTCTTTCTCCACCATTCTCAGTCCTCCACACACCACCTTTCGCTCTCTCCCCCTCTTGCTTTCAGATCAAGATGTGAGTTCTCCTGGCTCTTCTTTCACTCCGCCATTATGGACTCCAAACTTCTGAAACCATAATTCACAAATTAAATGCTTCATTTTATAAGATACCTTAGTCATGGTATTTGATCGCATCAATACAAAAGTAACTAGAGTACCATTCAAATATTTTCCCAATTGAAAACTCTGCACATCTCCTTGAACTTTGTTCTACTTATAATGGTTATTCTGAAACAATGGAGATTAGTTTAGGGTTTTACACTTATACTGTCAATTTCATTTTTCAAAGATTTATTTACTTCCTTTTTAAATACACCAATATTTTTTATGTCAAATTACTGCAAAAATTAAAATTAAATTTTAAGCTCTGTAGCAATCTTTTTTTTTTTTTTTTGGTTTTTCGAGACAGGGTTTCTCTGTGTAGTTTTGCGCCTTTCCTGGGACTCACTTGGTAGCCCAGACTGGCCTCGAACTCACAGAGATCCGCCTGGCTCTGCCTCCCGAGTGCTGGGATTAAAGGCGTGCGCCACCACCGCCCGGCGACTGTAGCAATCTTTTAAATTCATAATTTTTTTATTAATATTCAAAGATGTTTTTAATTGTTCTTTACAATCTTAAGTTGTGATGGGTGTTCTTGAAACCTCTATTTCAAGAACTCAAATATCTAATTTTTTTTTTTACATATCAAACAGCATAAAGGATAGCATGGGAAAAACTAGGATTTGGAATTCTTTGCTTAATAAGGTACAAAGTTTGTTTTTTTCTTTTTCATTTTTTTCACATCACTGAAATCAAGATTCATTTTATGATCACTTGCAGTCAGACAACACAGTTGACATAGTCGTCAGTGACAGTCTGTGATTAAAGTTAGTCATAGACACTTTCAATGTCACCCCTTTAGTTGAGTTATATCCATTGTTAAAACAGCAGGTGCTGAGTGCAATTGCCACTTAAAATGTCTTCAAAGAGAATACATTACCCTGCAGTTCAGCACTAAAAGCTGTGGTTTGGTATAGTTTTTCCTTTCAGTGGAGTACATAAAGTAATAGTGGATTTAATAATTGATGCACTTAGATTTCACAAGATCAAATAGGCATGTTTGGTCTCCAAATGCTGAAATAATCTTCACAGCTATTTGTTCTTCAAGTTTCTAAGTGTTTTTTTTTTTTTTACCCCAACTCAATATTATACAAATTTTTACAGATGTCATAGATATGTACATGCTAATTATACTATTTAAAAGTAAACAGGCATAATTACTCAAAAAAGTATGGCATGTATTTTCAGGTAGTATAGAATAAGTACACGCATACCGTGTAGCTGAACAAAACATTTTCTCTTCCAATGTTCTCCTTTTGTTGCTTAATAAAAACCTCAAACTGAACCAAGCTGTGAGTGAGCTTTGTCAATTATGCAAAAATCTTGCCTTAACCACACTTTAACCACTTTTTTGTGTGAACATGAAAAATTCAAAAATAAATGAAAGGAGTTCTTTCCTTCTCCTTTACAAGTACTATGGTACTTAGAAATGTTGTCCACGCTTAAAGAGGATAAATTGACCTTAGAATTTAAACAAACTAAGTTCAGTCTAGAATTACTTCAGGCAGATTCACAATAATAAAAAATGCACATATTTCACAAAGAATTAAAACAAATTCTCAATAATTGTATATCAAGTGCTGTTTTTCTCTGTTCTCTCTGCTTAGAAAATTTCATTAACAGCCTCTCCCATTTTCACATTACTCTAATGATACTGTCTGGTATTGATAATTAATCTAGATAATGACAATGCTGAATATGATGCCACATCTCTGGACACTGAAGTGTGTCCAACATGTCATTAAAATCCTATTAAAGCTTTACTTACCAGTCTCAAATTAAAAATAAACATTGGTGGCACAGAAGATAGAATAATGATCTCATTGACCTTCTGATGTTCCTTCTCTGAAGCACAGGGGCCAAAATAATGGCGAACTGAGGCTGGAGCACATGGTAAGAGAAATCTAACTAGCAGTTCTGTCAGGTTTGACACATCTGCAGCCCCTTGTTGGTCAATAGGCAAATATGCTTTATGGTGTCCTGATATTAAGAACTTTGTCAAGACGGAATATTTTATCTTCTTTTCAGAAATCATGCATGTATAAAGCATAATACGCATATTACATGTAGAGGTGATCTTTAGGTATTAATAGACTTCTTAAGTCTAGAATAGTCAAGAGATATCCCATAAATTAGTAGACTAAGTATCCAGAGACTTCTATTTTGCAACCTACAGAACATATGCAGCTAATTTCAAGCTCTACTCTCCCCTGAGCTTCACCCTCATCTTGGAGTTACTGAACGAAACTACCCTGAATCGTTGTTTATAAAGACACAAGGTCATGATTCTATGGACAAATTACTGAGAAATAAGTGTAGATTGTGAGTTTCAGGAGGAAATTAAATCTAGATTGTGTGAGGACAGAGAGTCATCCTCTGCACAGCTCAACAACATTTACTGAAGTGTGTTCTTTTCCTCATCTTGATAATGAATAATCCAGTCTTGAGAAGAGATGGCACTAAGATAACATACTGGGTACTCTTTGATTAAGCTGTGGAATATATCAAAACACAAGCTTTCATTGACTTGACTCATGATACCATATTTTCACATAAAAGGATTGATGGACTCTTTCTACCTCTGTCATAGAACATTCTATGGTTTGATGACTCAGGTGTACAATGGGTCCAGAGAAAAGCAAGAGAAAGTATCCCACTGAAGAGCCAATTAAAAAGCAATAGATGTCACTGCTATGAAAATAAAAGTTGGCACTGTACAGGGACCTGGGGCTACATAAAGCGAGAAAGGGAGACTATGATCCTCGGGAGATGAACATGGAAGAATAATGGTTCCTAACAAAGCAACATAAAAGGTTTTCCTAACTCATACCGGGAATTTAAATGTGCTCTTGGAACAGGATAGAACTTTACAGGGAAATCTGCTGGCAGATGGTGTTGTAAGTCAGCACAACTATAATTTTAATATTAATAGCACAATACTTTCCATGGATTACTGACATCTGATCTAACAAATAATCTTACACCTTCCTTCTTCAGATTCCCTTAATGACAATAGCATATTACACCCAAACACCATATTTTTAATTTAACAACGAATCCCCAGAAATACCTGAAAGTGGTTCAGCTTCATGGTGTACTGCACAAAACTTTTGGAGTTTGGGTTGTGAAAGCAGAGCTAGGAACTGAACTGCTTCTGATGGACACTGAATGTAAAAGTAAAAATGAAACTGGAGCTTTATTTGTAATAGTCTAGAAACAATGCACAAGGTGCCAGACAGTGTTCTAACAATGTATAGCCCTTACTGTCTAGAAGTTTCAGAAGATTTTGGATATTCATTTGAGGCACATTGTCTTGGCTATATTGTCAAGCTATAAACACAGGGGGAAGAATAATAATATACATATACTCTCCTTTAAAATTGAAGCTAAAGCTATAAAAGTTGTGTGTGTGTGTTTCCAAAGGAATAAAGCTTTAAACAAAATTACCCCATATTAACAGAATGTCTAACAACACAATTCAATTCAATCATCCCATTAAGTGTCTAGATTTATACTGGAGTCCACAGTTTAGGAGCTCAATTCAAAAAGCTGGTTTCACTTGGCATGCCAGTTCCAAGTACTAGCAGCCAATCACATTGACATTTCATCTACTATAAATTTGCATATTCTTCTTCAACTTTGATAATTCAGTACAATGATTCACAGAACTGAAGTAGTAACTTTAATTTAATTGGATTATTACTAACTCTATGTGCAGAGGACATGTAGGGAATAGTGTACAGCTTCTTTGTTTCATACATGTTTCATGTTCACCAACACTGGCACAATCTAAGACCTCTCATTTAGTGGTGTGGAACGGAGTTAACACTACCATGATTGATTAAATCATTATTCCTGGAGTGTAAAGGTCATTTCTAACATATTTGTCCTTGACTGTCATGGTTGCTTATAATTCCTTATGTCAGATATCTCTGTGATTTACTTATCCATCCATCCCTTCAAATTTTGGTTCAGATAGATAATAGGTAAGTGTACATGTTTGAATACAATACATACATTCTCAAACATACTTCCTGTATAATTCATTTTTATTCTCAAAATCAAGCAGATCAATTTAAAACACCAGCAGACATTGCTTAATGCCTCAGTGATTTCCAGTTACAGAATTAAATTATATAAATATAGGAAAGATTATAGGGGTCATGGGGGTGGAGGACACCAGGAGAACATGGCCCACTGACTGCCCCCAAGAATGTAGATAATTTTTAAATGAACAACAGAGAACATGACACCATGCTTTACTCAGTCCAGTGTACTTCCGTTGAATGTAGAGATGAATTCCTAGATCAGCTTTATGGAGACAGGGAATCTGGAGTTGGAAAGTCCTACTATGAACTGACTGTTAGCCAACAACCTGGCATTGCCATTGCTTACCTCAAGTCAATAACAGGCTCCTGAGTGTAACTGTCAAATGAAAAGTGTTCTGTGTGTACATAGCTAGTAGATTCACTTCCCTCAACCACAGGGCTAGGAACTCATGGTATTGCATCACAACTATGAAGTTTGGGAATCTAAGGGATCTTGCTGTTAGTAGAAACAGGGCAATAGTTGTAATTTAGTATGAAACAAAAGAACATAATTACTGCCAGTTTAATAAATGGAAGCCATTTAGAAGATACTCAAGGAAGCTTTATAAGCCATAATTTCGGGATTTCTTGGCCTTTTTAAAGAATTCTGAGATATTATAGATGGTTTTCCTTTTAAGAACAATTTTAGATTCATAGAAGAACTGAAGGGATAGAATAGATATTTCTTATCTATCCACCCTCTCACTATGAGTAAGTGTCCCTATTATCAATGTTGTTGGAGTTGCAAGGAGTTAAATGTTGCAGTGTTCACTGGAGTTGCAATGTGTTAAAACATTTGGAATTTATTTTTACCTATGATTATTATCTAGAGTCCACAGTGTACATGATGGTACATTGTTAATGTTATGTATTCGGTGAGTTGGGCAACATTTTAATTAAAAGGAGTTGTCATTATAGTATCTCACAAAATAGTTCTATGGCACCAAGCTCATCAATGTTTCCCTAATCATGCCTTTCAAAGTGTTAGCCTCACATTACCACTGATCTTTTGATATCTCCCCAGCTTTCTCTTTTCCTGATGTCATAACATTGTAAAAATGTAGTATGCAGCCTTTAAGGTTGAGTTCTTTGACCTAGTGATATGTACTTAAATTTCCTATGCATCATTTCACAGTTCGATAATTGGCATTAAACAATCCTCCATTCTCTTGATTTACAAGGATATTTCTATCATTCACCTAATGAGGAACACCTGTACAGCTTCCAAGTTTTAGCAATAATAAATATGCTTGTCTGAATATCTAAGCAAATTGTTGAGAAGCTAAATCTTTAAATGGCTTGGGTAATTAGCAAAATGTACAGTTGTTGTACCATAGCTAAAAGTATGTTCAATTAAGAACTATCAAACTTGGGGCCTGAAGTAATGGTTCACTAGTTAAGAGCACTGACCATTCTTTCAGACCTAGGTTCATTTTTTTTACTACCTATGTGGTGTCTCACAACATCATTTCCAGAAGATCTGATAAACTCTTCTAGCCTTCACAGGCATCACATGCACTTGTTGCACAGACATACATGTAGGCCAAATATCCAAACACGTAAAGAAAAAAAAAACATTAAAAATAGAAACTACCAAACTGCCCTCAAAAAGCACTATACCACTTTAGATTTTGACAATCAGTGAGAGTTATTAGTGTCCTTTATGTTTAAGATCTCCTCAGTGTTCTGGGTTTTGGCTAGTCTAAGCATGTAGTGATTACTGTGTTAACATATATTTATTTTATGAGAAAAGATGTGGAGAGGAGCACAGTATTTGGTGATTTGTTGCATATAAGCCACATATATTCTTTTTGAGATGTCTGGGTATTTATTTCATTAAAAAAATCAAACTCTTTATGTTCTTATTGTTGAATTGTATAACTCATTGTGTGTGATGTATATCAATCTTCTATGAGTGTAATTTTTATTTCATTATACTGATTGTATTTGACCATCTCATGTATGTATATAAGAACATTTTAGTATCCTTCTATATATTGCTACCTTTAGATTTGCACCATTCCTCTCTCATTCTACCTCTTTACTCCTTCAAAAAAGTCTTCTTTCATATCATCTATCACATATGATTTAATATATCTATATAAAATCTAAGACCCATAATTAGAGAAAATGTGATATTTCTCTTTTTGATACTACACTTGCAATACATATTTGTCTCCAGTTGTATCTACTTTTCCAAAATGTTATGGATTAATTTTCTTTATGACTAAAACAGCACTCTAAATATGAACTACATTTTCTTTACCATTTGTCTGTTTATGGACAACTGAATTTGTTCCATCATTTAGCTGTTGGAAAAAATACTGCAATAAATTTGGATGAGCAAGTATCTATGTGACACTTGGACACTTTGGGGGATAAATCAAGGGATGGAGATCATATCACACCCCCAGTCAGAAAGACAGTTATCAAGAAAACATCACAGCCTTCTCCACAAGAGGAAACATATGCCTAGTACTTAGCCAAGGATCCATGTTTAGCATGCTTATAAGCCCCAGTAATGAACATGCTGCTAATGTTTTGCTATACAGACATCATATCAAATTGCCATCTGTATGTTTATAAGTATGTGTTAGTGCAACTGTTAGATGTCATCAGACAATTTTCTTCATACAGTGGACAGCAGTAATGAAGAAACTCACAGCTGGCCAGTGTGTAGAGAACAAGAGATCATGGAGTACTCAGTCCTAAATGGGCATGTACATCACATCTCTTCATCTCAGTAGTGGTGGGCATAAAGATTGTAAGAGACAGGGATAGTGGATGACTGTTGGAAACCATGGCAGGGTTTTTGCACACAGGAAATCAGTGACTACAAACGCATGCACAAGACCTGCACCAAATCAAAACATTCAACTTTTCAAAATGGAGAAGGAAAGAGTTTATGTGTCCATCGTTAGCTACGGATCGATTTGTTGATTGGTGGTGATTTCTGGGGGAGGGCAAGTCAGTTTTTGTTAAGATTGTGACCCGTGAAAGGTCAAGTCACACTTCTCCGTATGTCCTAACCTCCTGAATTTATGGACTGCACACAATGGACTCAGTGTGTATGAATAAAAATAGAAGTGGACACAGAGTTAAGGAAGTGAATATTGAAAGAGAGAGGGAAAATATTTGTTAGTAAATATTATCAAAATGCATTGTATGCATGTGTAAAATTCTCAAAAAAATAATAAAAATATGAATTTTCACAAACACATGCAAAAGACAACCATCAATGTTGGAAAGTTTTGGATACAGGTAAAAGGGAACCATTATGTTCTGCTGGTAAGAAATTAACTAACCAAGTCACTAAGGAAATTAATATAGAGGTTCTCAAAAAGCTGAAAATAGAACCACATCTTACCCTGCCATAACACTCCTACAAAACAGTATTCCACTGAAAAAGATTTTCTCCCAATATTCAATGTTTCACTACAACCTCTTATATTGTCTTCCATAGAAATGAAAATCTTAAACTAATGAATTTCAACTGACTAAATTTTCCTTCAGTGATTTATGTTTTGGTGTTCCATCTTATAACATTTACCTTTTAAGCATAGGATTACCTGGATTTCCTCAACTATTATCATTCACTTTTATAACTTGGCAATTTAAAGTTTCCATGAGCACAATGAGTTACAAAATTCTGCAAGGTACAAAATAGAAGTCTATACTCATTGTTTTTACATGTAGGCATCCAGTAGTTCCAGTATTACACATTAAGAGACTGCCTTTTCTCTTTTATTTTGTCTTCCTTTTATTCCCTGCAAATGTCATTTTACTGTACTCACTTGAGTCTATTTCTTGACTTTCATCCCATCATTTATTTTTCTAACCATTATCAGTATCATACTTTCTTTTGTGTTTACTAATTATTTTTTTTTTTTTTTGGTTTTGTTTGTCTATGTGTAGGTATATATGCTTGAGTGCAGGCAGACAGAAAAGCCAGAAGGTGGTGTTGGGTCCACTTCATCTGGAGTTACAGAAGGTTGTGAGCCATCTGATATGAGTGAGTGCCTGAACTAAACTCAGTCCTTCAGGAATAATTGAAAGGGCTCTTAATTTCTGAGCTATTTCTCCAGCCCCTCACTTTCTTGATTACAATTTTGACATCAAGTAATAACAGTTTTCCGAATTTATTTTTCTTTGATGTTATATTGCTTATTTTGACTCATTTATATTTCTATATAAACTTTAGGATAAATTTGTCAAGCTCTAGAAAAATCACCTCCTCAAAGGCTGATTTCATTGACTCCATAGATCAATTTGTGGAGCATTGACAATCCTGACATGAAGTATTTAAATATTTGAGCAAAGCCTATTTCTCTCTTTAGCTTATTTTGAGGTTTCAAACATGAAGGTAGGACACTATTTGGAAGAACATTATCTCGTTTTCAGACACTTGGTGATTTTTCCAACTATTGATAGCTAACTATTCCACTGTGTTCAAAAGCAAAAGTATGATTTATACTTTTTCAATTTTGGTAAAATATGCTTTATAGCCCAGAATACATTCTGCCTCAGTGAATGTTGAATTGAGTTTGGAAAGAAATGTATTTTCTGCTCATGTTGGGTGAAGACAACTGTAGATGTCCATTGTATCTAGTTGGTCAATGGGGTTAAGCTCATTGACGTTTATACTGATACTCTATTTCTCCATCTTAAGATTCCTGATAGAAATATGCTGGAGTTATCTAGGCAGAGTAATGAATTCATGTTCATGTCTTCCCAGTTCTACCAGTTGTTGGTTTATATATTTTATTTTTGAATGTTAAGGGTTATTTTACCTCTTTGCCAAATTGGTCCTTTGGTCACTTTGGAATGCCCTTCTGCTGTGGGATGGTCTGTATGTCAAATGTGTTGCTGATTGGTCAATGAATAAATCACTGATTGGCCCGTGGCCAGGCAGGAAGTGTAGGCGGGACAAGGAGGGGAATAGAGCTGGGAAGTGGAAGGCTGAGTGAGGAGACACTGCCAGCCGCCATCAGGACAAGGAAGATGTAAAGTACCGGTAAGCCACAAGCCACGTGGCAAGGTATAGATTAATAGAAATGGATTAATTTAAGCTGTAAGAACAGTTAGCAAGAAGCCTGCCACGGCCATACAGTTTGTAACCAATATAAGTCTCTGTGTTTATTTGATCGGGTTTGAGCGGCTTGGGACTGGCGGGTGAGAGAGATTTGTCCTGACTGTGGGCCAGGCAGGAAAACTCTAGCTACACCCTTCCTCCCCCATACTCATAATTTTCCTAACTTTGAAGTTTGCTCTGTACAAAACAGTATAGCTAATGTAAATTCCTTTCAATGACTATTTCCTTCAAAGTTTTCCTCAATGATTTTTCACCTGGTGGTCTTCTTTGATTTTGAAACTTTAATGGTATTTACCAGGATACAATAACAGTTGTTTTTCTCAAACTCTCCTTGAGTCCTTGAAGTTCTGATATTTAGATGCTTTAAAGTGACTCAATACACAGTGAATACTGTGTTTCTGGTGGTCCTTATTTTTTGTTTATTTAGCTCAAAATAAAAAGTTCCTTGCAAAAATAATTTAGACTCAAAATTAAAAATTTTTTTTCATGTTCTTTTACTGAACAAGCTAGATGAAGGTTCTATAGCAAGCCCATTTGTGTTATTGAGATGTGGTACAATGATAGATATGTGAACCCATGTCTTCTGATACAGCCCAGTATATACATCCCAATAAAGGAATTGCAATTCCCAAGAGTGCCATCAAAATGCCAAGAAATTTTGAGGAAAGGTATTTACATGTTTATTTTATATAAAATATTTTAAGGAAGCAAAAATAAGTATATTTTCAAAGATCAATATTTAGTCAATAAATTTGAAAAATAAGATTCCTCTAAAGTTGCAAACATTACAATAGAGATAACACAGTTTCTAATTTCTACACCCTCTCTTCTCCTCTCCTTCATGCATCAGCTCGTACATTTTCAAGGTGTCCAAGGTTGGAATGCAGATATCAGTGTCAAACTCATGTGCTCATCACATATATCAAAGACTGAACAAGGAATTCCTCACTTTAGACTATGTACTGTTACAAAAATGTACTTTTTTTTTTAAGGTCACATGAAATAAAACTCATATGGATTTTTATCTCTCTATTATTCTCATAGGTCCTCTTATGCCAGAAGGCCATTTTTGACCTACAATTTAAGACAACATTGAGTGATACAGAAACAAGTTCCTAATTGGAGCAAATTGGAGAAATTTTCTTCTAATTTGGTCTGTTGAGATGCAACAACTTCAGCCACTGTCAGCTGTATCTCCTCTGCAAAAACCAAACATCCTCATAAGTGAGCTTTTACATAGTCACAGAAGAGTAATTCATAGAGAATGTAGAAGCTCATTTCATTCTCAACAGAGCTGCATTCTCAACCAGCCTTTCCATAATGCAGGTGTTATATTTTCTCTATCTGATGCTTCCTTTGAGGTATGTCTCAAGTTCAAGATTCCAGTGGCGAGATTAATTATTTTTTTTTCACAAATCAAGAATGCTCATTTTCTTTTCCAGCATAGTTGTTGGGCAAAATTAAAAGCATGTGATGCTTACTGTCATAATTTAGGAGTTCAAATGCCTGAAGTTGATTATATTAGGAACTTTGCTGATCTCTACAACATGGGATACCTTGGTGGTGTTTGTGTTGCTGTTTTGGAAAAGAGTCAGTATTAAAAGCTAACTTCTAGCTCACAACATTCCGCTGATCTTTTCAGAAATAAAAATCAAAGTGGAAAAATAGACTGGCATCATGCATTTTACAAAAGGGCACAAAGAAAGCAGGGCATCAGCAATATTCACACATAAAGAGACTGCATTAAAAGTTGGGTTCCTTGTATTATTTTTAATATATTTCATTTATAGTAAAGTTGCAATTGTCAATGTACTTTTAGCATAGCTGATAAAAATGAGGCAGGCAGTAATTGAAGAAACAAAGAATCTGATGACCTCTGTTGCTAAAGTCCATACAAATCAAAAATAATCCATAGCAATTTACTGCTTAGGTGTCTTCTCTGTGGTCATTATTCTCCAGAGATTACAGTGCAAATCACACTTTAATATGGAAGGCACATTCTCAATGCTGGGCTGAAGTCCATATTCAAAATGTGACCTGAGCACTGACTGATATGGCCTTCACTTATACTGACAAGATATTCTCTTAAGGTATTGGTTTTTTCCTTAGGATTATATACAAATAAGTTTCTTCACACACACGCACCAGTAATAAGACTGAAAGTTGGAAGGGTTCAGTAACAAAACATGTTTTTGGTTTATTTTGACTTATTTAAATGGCAAGTATTTTCTTGGATTTTCTCCATACTAATGCTAATATAGTCATTTATTATTAAAATGTGACCACCATCAGTGAATTTTATAGCTATTTAATTAGTTAAGAATCCATAGAAATTGTCATTATGATTTTATTGAGGTTTTTTTACTAATGTATTTATATTTGTGATCTCAGTTCATACTCAGAAATTAGACTTCTAGTGTTACTTTAATTATCCTGAGTTTGTCAGCAAAATCTGCCCCTTAGAGAAATTAAGCAGCTTCCTTAATTTTACACAACTTGAAAGCGTTTTAGGCAGGATGAAGCTAATCACAGTCTCATCGCTCTAAAAATAAATGTTTGAATGTTAATAAGCCTCTGTATTTATGTGAATATATGTTCAAAATTGGAATAGAATCTATAAATGTAAACCTGCACATTCACTTCTTGCAATGCCCTTTTTCCCCCCTACACACACTGTAAAATGTATAGAACATTATTTTTAGAATCAGGTTGAGTTCATGTTCCTGAGCCACCAAGCGTTACCATCTCATTCTTCCTGTGTTTTCTACGCCTTCTTTCTTATGATTAGGTTTGGGGTGAACGATTGTGCCCGTAAACAGTTTTCTGACTCTCCGAATTGAAGTCAAAGGCAGTTTTTACTGGCAAAAAGCATTGACTATGTTTATTATCAAACAGGCACATGGAATATAATGAATCACTTTTTCTGTGTCCTTTACAGAATACCTGAGATGAGGAATAAACAAAGTAAGAGAAAAGTACAGACACTGGACTAACTAGGGATCCTGGAGTTTGGAACAAAGCCCAGGGGAACACTCAGTGTTGTCAATCCA
Source organism: Peromyscus californicus insignis (assembly GCF_007827085.1). Lineage (NCBI taxonomy): Eukaryota > Metazoa > Chordata > Mammalia > Rodentia > Cricetidae > Peromyscus > Peromyscus californicus. The sequence continues at coordinate 42,647,437 of NW_026294447.1, forward strand.
GAGGAGCACTGCCACACATGGAGCAGAGAGACAAATAAGGGCTCCCATCAAAGCAGGAATTAGGGACAGGCATTGGTGTATGCAGACATAATTATATTTTATTTAAAAACAGAAAAGATCAAGACAAGACACAAGGTGTGTCATAGGCTTCAATTTTCCATGTAGGTTGTAGAAAATGTTCACTCCTCCTGTCTAAGTGGGGAGGTTATTTTGCTTGGACTTCTTAAGCATATTATAATTAATTCTGTGGATTACATATTTACAAATCAATATGGAGTTTTAAGTCTTCTACAAAATTAAATTTTCATTATTTGATGATGTATGGAGGAGGGGTGTTTAGTCATTCACAATAAACACACACAAGTGTGCATGTGTGTGTGTGTGTGTGTGTGTGTGCATGAATGTGTGTGTTAAATCACAAATACATAGTACTTTCATTTGACAATGAAATTTGAAATAAGCTAACAAAAATTTAAGTCTCCCTGAAGCATGTAGTATGGTATTAGGGGAATAATTTTCAACATCTAATTGAAAATGTAACTGTAATTCTGTGATTCACCATCACCAGGATTTGTTTTGCAAATGTTCCTGAAAATTCTAAGCTATGTTCTCACCACTTGCCCTTCTCCCTTTAAATAACAGCTTCCTAAAAGGAGTGATAAATGTAGAATGTAGCCACTTTCTACACAAATAATGCTTAAACAAAATAATTGGTGGACTGGCGTCTTTATTGGTATCATATATAATTATTTGTGTTGCCTATCATAGGAAGACAAATATGCCCAAAAGTTAGCAGTCAAGTGGAAACATGATAGTCGCTGATTTGAAATTATAAGCACGCCGGGCAGTGGTGGCGCACGCCTTTAATCCCAGCACTCGGGAGGCAGAGCCAGGCGGATCTCTGTGAGTTCGAGGCGAGCCTGGGCTACCAAGTGAGTTCCAGGAGAGGCGCAAAGCTACACAGAGAAACCCTGTCTCGAAAACACCAAAAAAAAAAAAAAAAATTATAAGCAGTAAAATACATGTGAAAATCAAACACATTTCACATTAAAGATATTTTTCTGCATTCACAGTGGCAGGTGTTGACATTCACCTTTATTGACACATAAAAATGTTATTGTAGATTGTTATGACACATTATTTCTTGATGCCTTTTTCTTCTTAATGACTTTCCCAAGACAATAGGATATAAATTGCTACCAGCACAAAACACATCTAGTAATAGATAAAAGCATTTTCTTGACTCCAAGAAATAGATATTTCCACATCTGCTTCAGGCAGAATACATTGAATTTTATGCCTTCCATTATTATTTGAGTAATGTTAGCCTTGCTATTTTGGGGAGGAAGCTAAATTACTAATATCGTAATTTTTGAGCAATCAATATCAATTTAATGAGTGATAAATAATTGTAAAACCTGCAAATAAGCTACCATCTAAAAAAATCTTTAATAAAGTAGCCACATCAGCAACTTAAAACAAATTCTAAACTGTATCCTGAAATGAATATCCATTTTTCCAAGAGTCTTGGACAATAAAAATAAGTCTTTTCTCACATTAATTCACTTTCTGTATTTTCACAATCTGGTACTTCTTTGTGACAAATAGTTCTATAATGTAAAACACTGAAGAGGTATAACACTTTAACTGGAATTTATTAGCAGAAAATAAATATTAAGTTGTAGCTAATAAGATGATATTTGAAACTATATAGAAGTGATTCAACCATGTACATTTCAATGTCAGTTTTTAGGGGACCATTCATGGACAGTGAAGGAGAAATATAGAGAAGGTCAGTGAACTCAGGAGGGCATTGGGAATGAATTGTATGATGGGTGAGAGGAAGTTGCCCAGGACAATGTAATGACCAAGTTGACTGGGGTAAAATAGTGCCTATGGATTCATAGAGAGACATGGCTATAGAAGTTCTGGTCTAACAGAACACCTGGTGTCTCCATGAATGTGAAGTTCTGTCAAACTTAAGTGTGGATGTGAGTGGAAAAAGCAGGTGAGAATTTCCCATGAATACATTGGATATTGTTTTAAATAAATTGGATGTATCCTAAAAGTTACAAGAAGCACACAAGACAGGGCTTATGGTAGGCCACTGCTGTTGCTCCAACATATCAATGGGGTCTCTCACAGCACCACTGATGTGACTGATTTGCCACATATGTTGGGGATGATAGCAAGAAGAGATCCAAAAACCTGAGATTTGACAGGTGTTATATAATTTCATGTAGTAAAGAATAGACACAAAATTAAAACAACACAACTTGTCATCAGAAATAAGACCAAAGGTGTTCAGCTTCCCAAACATGCTTAATACATTCAATATATAGAATCATTTTCATGTGACAGAAGAAATGTCAAAGTGTATACATGTGAAAAGAACAGATGAATAACACATGTATTTACAAAATTATATTATTTCACTTCCATGAAAGATAAACACTTTGAGCATAAATATCTATTTTTTTAAATAGGAAGGCTAAATTACCACCTTTAATAAACAACTAAAAATCAACAATGTGACATATATTTGATACTTGGGCTTTGCCTCATTTAATTCAGACACAGTATCTATTAGGTGAGTGTGCTTGTCCTCTTCACAGTGAGGAAGACACAGAAGCACATGTATATGAACTTCCAAGGTGTCAATCATTGCATGACTTAGACTCTAAGAATATGTCTTCAAACATATTAGTTTTAGTCATGTAAATAGCTCTTCTTCTTAATCATGTACTAGAATTTCTCTAAAAACCACACTGAAGCAGAAATCACTAACAGTAGGTAAGGTTTCCATTAGTTTCTGGCTAAGGGTCGGGCAGTGGTGGTGTACAACTTTAAGACCAGCACTTGGGAGGTAGAGCCAGGTGGATCTCTGTGAGTTGGAGGCCAGCCTGTTCTACAGAGCAAGGTCCAAGAGAGGCACCAAAATGACAGAGAAACTCTGTCTCGGAACCACCACCACCACCACCACCCCAAAAAAAAGAAAGAAAAAAAAAAGATTCTGGCTAGTGCAAGGCTTTAGGCATAGATACCGACTAGGCTTCAGGGAGCATAGGGTACATACTCTCGGCTTAAAGTGCAAGTGGGGGCTGATGGGCCAGCTGTAGTGGCAATTGGTGCTTGGAGGGAAGGGGACAGAGTTCTGTGAGGTGAGGCCGAAGTGACGAGCACAGATTCTATCAATATTCATGCTCGTTGTAATGAGCACTTCGTACCAGACAGGCTGGTGAATTAGTCACCACGAGAGGCTAACAGCCACAACCCACCATCCAAGGACAAATGTTAAGTGATGTTCTGATGAGAAGTGAGAGGAAGTGCTGACTGGGGCGCAGCTGAGAAATAGCCAGGCATGTGTGGTGGGTCTTGTCAAATACAATGTCCTCTTAGAGGAGAGGAAAATACAGGAGAGGGTAGAAGGCAGCTCATTCCCCAGAATCTCCTGTTTTGATTGCCAGCCCAGCTACTAGGAAAGAAAAAATGTAACAGATATTTAAACACGTTTACCGTATTTAATAATGTTTAAAAATTACAGCATTTGGTTTCTTCAAAGAGAACTCCGGAGCATTAGGATGCAGTGTTTCTCCTTACGGGGACTTTATTACTAAGCGACTACAAGAGTAACTGTGAAAACAATTAAATTGTGCTGATTCCCCCACCCATTTTTCTTTGCTTTTAGCAATTTAGCTACAAAACTTGTTTTTTTGTTTTTTTTTTTTTCAGAATGGTTATTCTGACCAAATTGTAGCATGAGTCCTTTGAAAATGATGAGACTCATGGGTGGCTGCTAGAGTAAGAGTTGGCATTTGATAATTTGTGGATAATAGAACCATTTCTGAAACTCTCCGCTCACAGGACAGGGAGAAAGAAGCTTGTTTTAATGGTTTCAAGGCAGTATATAACAGTGTGGATGGCAGTATGTTTAACTTGTCCCTTCCCCGTTACTGACAACAGAGTGGAGAATACCCCAATGTTGGCAGCATCACCACTCAGTAAAATTGCTGTAACTTGTATAGATCATTCTCTCAGACAAGAAATTTTATCATATTTCTGAATACAGTTGTAGTTATTAACAACCTTATAGCAGAGTGAAATACTTTTAGAAGATAATATGAAATGACCCTTTCAGGTACCAACAATCTAACAGCTAATAGTAAAGCATCCTAAAAACTTGGAAGAGTACCGACACTGACATTGAGGATAACCCCTGAACAAATGTAGTCTCCTCATAGGGAGGTGAAGTATGACAACCTGGGATAAACCCTTCGGAAGGTAAGACGTACAGTGACGCTAAGTATTGCAGCAACTGTGCTTGCTTTCTAAGCTGAATGCACACCACATTTGCTTGACATATTAAGAACAGAGAAAACATGTGAGACAGAAAAGCACAGGACTCATATCAGGAGATAACAAGAAATAGAAGACAAAGGCACAAAAGCATGTTAATGCTCACAATGGTGAAAGTACAGACATGGGTCTTGAACATAACCCATATGTAGATTTAAAAAAAAACAAACAAAGGGGTTGTGAAGTTTGGTAAGAGGAATTAGACAACAGCATTTTCTGAGACTTGTATGGCTCTCAGCCTGTCTTTTTCTGTCTGCACCATTTATTTTACTAGTGTCTCTAGCTCATTCTGAATACTCACCACAAAGATGTCTTGTGCCAAAGTAGTGACTGCCATCTAGTCAGAAGGAGACAGGTATTTCTGCAAGCCTTTCTATTCTTACCTTTATTTCTAATTCTCACTTCCCAAGTTGCCTGCTTGATTCTTGTATAAAGGACTCAGGATCTCTCAATAAGTTTATAATCTTGTATAGGGTTATTTCTGAATATTTTAAACCAAATTTACTGAGAACCATTTTTGTTTCTATGTGTATAATCAAATGCATTTTGTATTAAAGCCATTTAGAATTCTTGTATTGTCTATATTTTTTTCTCTCATATGAATATATGGATATTATATAATCTAAATTCTGCATCTCCTGAAATTCATACATGAAACTTAACATACATGTTGTTGTGAAGTTGGGCCTATGAAAGGGATCAATTCAGGATGATGGAATCTTCCTTAATGTGACCAACGTTTTTGTTAATGATCATTAGAGAGATAGATTGCCACTTCTATATAAGGACACAGAAGACACTTCACTGATGAACTACGGGAAACAATTTCTCTGAATATACATACACATTCCTTGATCTTGTACTTAAGAGAAACCAAAAAAGTAAAAACTAAATATTGTTTATGATTCCTCTAGTTTTAGCATTCTGCTATAATAACACAAAAAGACAACATTTTTTATATATATATATATATATATATATATATATATATATATATATACACGCGCACACACACACACACACACACACACACACACACACACACACATATATGTATATATGTATGTGTGTATGTTTGTGCAATGCCACACTAAGTTTCTTCAGAACAGGAAGATGACTATTTTGTATTTGACATCTTCTTTTTTTTTTTTTTTTTTGAGACAAGGTTTCTTTGTGTAGCTTTGGAGCCTTTCCTGGAAGTCACTCTGCAGCCTAGGCAGGCCTTGAACTGACAGAGATCTGCCTGCCTCTGCCTCCCAAGTGCTGGGATTAAAGGTGTGCGCCATCACTGCCTGGCTTATTTGACATCTTCTATAATATTATGTACTGATACAGGTTCATAGTTATCAAATCAATCATTTACAAAGTCTCTGACGACAAGTGGAATTATATGAAAATAGTTGAGTGTCATGTTGCACCAGTAAGACCTCTATATAGTACTGGCACTACAATCTTTGGTTTCGAACTTGCACAACTATAAGCATAATAAATCCATATTCCTCATAAATAGTCCAATGGATAATGTCCCATAATAGGAGCAGGAAAAGGGATAAGCTATTTCCTTACCAAAATGCTAAAATGCGAACTTGTCCATGGGCATGCACTTCAGTTCCAAGGGATTTAATGAAAAGTTTACATAGTTATCAATTTGAACTTTGAAGTTTATATACATAAATATGGCCATACAAATTATATATGAAAAAGCATTTAAACTAGTGGTTCTGAACCTTCCTAATGCTACAACACTTTAATACAGTTCCTCATGTTGTGGTGACACCAAACATAAAATTATTTTCACTGCTACTTCGTAACTGTAATTTTACTACTGTTGTGAATCAAAAGTAAATATATATGATTTCTGATCATCTTAGGCTACCCCTGTGAAAGGGTTATTCAGCCCCGAAAGGGGTCTTGACCCACAGTTTGAGAACCACTGATTTAATCTGTCTTCAATTGCTGATTCCTATCATAGAACTTACACTGTGCAAAAATGAAATGTACTTTTAGATTTAAATGTATCTAATTTGTCTTTTAAAATGAAATGAAATTAAAATCACCAGAGCATGTTATCAGTTTTAGGAATCAATTTTAGTTTAAAAATTTATTGTGAAGCATGTTATTTTTCGTATTTAAAAATTTAAACCAAGTTCACACGACAGGATTTTCTCAGAACTTACACTTTTTTTTTTCTTTTACATGTAAGGCGTCATTTCTCTATTGGTAAAAATATGAAATGATTCACAATAGAGCCATCTGATTCTCAGCTAAGGTGTCAAAGTAGAAAAGTCATTCAAACCTTCCCACATGTAATAATCATGAGAGCTGGCTTACTAAAATAAAATATTTAAAGGAACTGGAAAGTATCCCAGAGATGATAGAATAGAGATTGGGGGGGGGGGGGTTACTCTTCTAAAGATACAAATAGAAGGAAAGCTACTGAGATCTGAATACTAGTACTTTCAAATTATTAGCATATTAATTGACAAAGTATATCTGACAAAATAAAAACTAGAGGAATCTGGAACCAGTAGTGGGAGCGTATTAAAAATTGCTAAAGTTTAAATGTGACACCAGACGCCAACAGGGATTTCAGGAGACAATGGTCAATACTAAATGGTAAATACACAGGAAAACAGTATTTTGTGGCTCAGTGTTTATAAGGTATTTTCTTACTATCCTTAAGATTTTAACTGGTGAGAGGAAAACCTGTAATATTTTTAAACTATTAATAGCATATTATTGCAATAACAATACAACAATGTTTAAAGTAGGGTCATAACTGGGAATATGCTGCTTTTTTTTCTTTGTTTGCTTTTCCATGTGCAAATTTATATTAAGGAGATCAGCATATGTTAAAAATACATGCCTTAATTCTGTTCACTAAAACTAAAGAAAAGTAGCTTAAAAAACAAGCAAAGGGATTAAAGCTGGAAGTTCCCAGGAATCCACAAGGATGACCCCAGCTTAGACTACTAGCAATTGTGGAGAGGGTGCCTGAACTGGATTACTCCAGTAATCAAATCAGTGAATAAATACCCTAACTGTCCTCATAGAGCCTTCATCCAGTAAGTGAGGGAAGCAGATGCAGAGATCCACAGCCAAGCACCAGGCTGAGCTCCAGGAGTCCAGTGGAAGAGAGAGAAGAGGGATTCTATGGGCAAGTGGCATCAAGTTTTTTTTTTTTTTTTTTTTTTAATGAAGAAAATATCTTTATTCATTTTTACATACCAAAGATCCCTCTCTTCCTTCCTCCTGCCCCTCTAGCCCTCCTCTCCCAAACCATCCCCCATTCCGTCCTACAAGAAGGTAAGACCTCCCATGGGGAGGTACATTTAGTAGAGGCAGGTCCAACCCCCCCCCCCCCCAACCTCAAGGCTCAAGTTTATGAAGGGGAAACCTACATAAACATATAAATATCCAAACCAAACTAGAAGGAACTCACGAACTTCAGACTGACAGGTATGGAGCCTTCATGGGACTGAACTAGGCCCTTTGACAGTTGTGTAGCTTGATCTGCTTAAGGGGCACTCTGGCAGTAAAATCAGGATCCAACCCTGGTGCATGAGCTGTCTTTTTGGAGCCCACTGTCTATGGTGGGACGCCTTGCACAGCCTTGACACAGGGTGAGAGCCTTGGACCTGCGTCTACTGAATGTATCAGGCTCTGCTGACTCCCCCTGGGAGTCTTTACCTTGTTGGAGGAGGGAATTTGGGGGTGGGTTGGTAGGGGAAGGCTAAAGAGGAGGGAGGAGGGATGAGAGGGGGATCTGTGGTTTGTATTTAAAATGGATAAAAAGTTCCTTAATTAAAAAAAAAAAGAAAAAAATTGAATACTAAAAGCTGCTAACTAAAAAGTACAGTCAGGGAAAAGAACATAGGAAACTGAGAAAGAAAAATGTAAAACAAATAAAAATAATAACTGGAATATTGTTTTTTTACAAATCATGTATAGACTAAATGCCCAATCACGAAACAGCAATGTTACAGATTGAATCCAAATTAAGAATCAGTCATACATTGTGTAAAAGAGACACACTTTAAATACAAAGGAAAAATAGATTTCTGTGACATCATGGAGAAATGTGTGCATAGTAAGTTGAAGCAAGTTTGAGGATTCCAAGGGTTTAAGACAAACCCACTAACATAAGAATTATTGAAGAGAGAAGGGAGCACTTAGTGTTAATAGTGAAACCAGTGCATCCAAGTATAATTATAAATCCATCCATGTCTGGAAGCAGAAACATAGAGTGTAAATAGGAAATGAACACATTTACAAACACCAATATTAATAAATAGTATTTTATTAAAGACATTGTCGAAATAAGAAAAGCAGCAAGGCTACCATACTCTAAATGACCATGGTGCCCTATTGACATTTGTAACTGTCTGCCTAAGCAAGCTGCAGAATAAAAATACCAGGAAATACAGTAGGAGAAGAAACTTTAAATCAATAATTCAAATCCTTTTAGAAAATAAGAAGATTAAGAGAAATAATTAAGTCACAAATACATGAAAGGATAAGGATGAAAAGAAGCAAAAAATAAATTAAAAAGAGCAAAAGCAAAGAGCAATTATTTATAAATATCAAGAAAGTTAGTCATATATAAACTCTCAGCATCATACATGGAGCTCCTAAGTACGAAGTGGTAACAAATCCATAGTAGATGGTTGATACAGTCAATTTGACAGCATCTAGATTGCCCCAGGATACAAGCCTCTGAGTGTACCTGTCAGCAATTATTTGGATTGAATTAGTTGAGCAGGAAAGACCCCTCTGATGGAGAAAGACTCCATTCTTTGAGATTAGTTCTTAGACTAAGGAGAAAGCTAGAAAAGTAGTAGCCTTAAAATTCACTGTTTTGACCATAGATGCCCCCAAGACCACCTTCCTCCTCCAGCTCCTCCCAGCATGACTTCTCTGTCATGATGGACTGTAAGCTTGAACTGTGAACAAAAAAGCCCGGTCTCCTGCAAATTTGCTGGCTTGTTTATTTATTTATTTATTTATTTATTTATTTATTTATTTATTTATCTTTGGTCAGGGATTTATTGCAATAACAGGAAAAATACCTAATCCCATTCCTAATGAAGAAGGTACACTTATTCTATATGTAGCCACTGCTTTACAAATAGCTGTGGTTGTTTTGGTGAGTGTGCAAGGAAAACACAATTACAAATATCCTGATCATTGAGTATCGGCAATGGGAAAATGAATCACCAACTTGCTCCTTTCTCAAAGAGACAGTGTGAAACAGGTATTCTCTCTATGTTGAAGACAGAAATCTTTGCTTTCTAAACAACTTGTGACATATTCTCTCAGAGCGGTAGATTCTTTTCTAGGTGTCTTAGATTTGCAGATTCTGTTCTTTGCCTTTGCTCATTTTTCACTGGCAAAAGGTGCAGGCCTAAATAATTTGTGAACATATTAATAAGAATGAGCTTTAGAATTTATTTTTACTAAGTAAAGGCACAGGTGTCACACAAATGTCTGAGGGCTAATTTTTAAAATTAAAAGAAAAGAAATTTATCTTAATTCAAGTGGGACCCCCCTTTTTTTGTCAAATGTTTAACAAGTACTCCTCTTGAAAGGAGGAAACACAAATAATCTTGTCCTTATAGAATTTGATTAATCTGTTCTTTGAATACTCCCAGCCAGGTTAATTTTAAGCCATAAGATAATATCCCTACCTGAAAACTGTGACAAAATACACATGGGTTCCAGCTCTTTCTGGCTTTTGCAAGACAACTGAATTACACTACTATTTTTTTAACCTGGGAAAGAACTAGGAGGGGTTGAAATTTTTAAAGCTGATTTCATTTCACAGCTTCTGTGTTAATAGCGAATTTCTTTGGCAGGTGTTAAAGTAAGTTTACTTTCATGGTGCTCATTAATAGAATCTGAAACACATTAGCAGGTGCGTGTTACAGGAGAAAAATTTCCTTATAACAAGTTGAGTTTAGCACATCAACAGCACAGGTAACTTCAGTCTTCAAAGGAAAGCCATTTATTTAGTAGGACATTTAAAAAAAAAAAGATTGTGGGGTTTTCTTGACCTATTTCCTTTTATAGCTAATTTTTCATCCTTCAGGAAATCCTGACACTATAGTTTGAATTTCTCTGTAACCTCACATTTACATTCCCCTTTCAGATGCCACTTTGAGATTATTGAAACAGTGTATTATCCTCTACCTGTCTTCCAGGTATCCACTCCAAATAAAAACAACATTCAATCTCTAAAATATGACCTTGACACTACTTAGTTCTAACTCTTAGATTGGTGAACATCAGATCCAAGATTTCCCAAAGTGATATCTATATTCCCTAATCTCCTTTCCTCTCCTACTACTATTCTCCACAAGAGCAGTGGCAAGCTAACACCTACAATATTTGCCTGTTTGCTTTGCCATTATTATCCTTTTTTTTTCCCTCATAGCTATACAAACTCAGTCAGTACATGGAGCTTTGTGTAGACTATTGCCTTAGTTAATTTTGCATTACCTTGATAAGAGATCACGAAGAAGGTAACATATGAGAGTTTATTTTGTGGTTACAGTTTCAGAGGCTTACATTCCATGACCATCTTAGTGAGGAGTATGACAGCAGGCAGGCAGGCATGGTGCTGGGGTAGAAGCCAAGAGCTTACTTTCCCACAGGCGTGAGACAACTGGGCATGAAATGGGGTTTTGGAAATCTCAAAGCCTACCCTCAGTGACCGACCTCCAACAGGATGGTCCCATCTTCTAATCTTTCTCAAACAGTTCCACCAAATTGGAACAAACGTTAGAATTAGTCCTGTCTTCTGAGTTTCATATATTTCTGCTGTAGAACAATCTTTTTGTACACTGTCAATATTTGTTGCTCTCATTGGTCTAATCAAGGACAGAATGGCCAATAGCTGGACAGGTAGAGGTTAGGTGGGAATTGAGGACAAAAAGAGAGCACTGTGTAGAAGAGGGTAGCGTTGCCAGGAGACTCAGAGAGAAGCAAGATGAACACTCTGTGATTAGAAAAGTTACCACCATGTGGTAGAGTGTAGATAAGAAATATGGTTTAATTTAAGTTGTAAGAGCTAGTTAGTAACAAGCCTAAGCAATCAGGTGAGCTTTCATAATTAATATTAACTCTCTGTATGGTTATTGGGAAGCTGGTGGTCCCAACACAAAACTCTGCCTTCATATTTCACTTACTGTACCATCCAGTATGCTCACTTTTATTGCCATACTTGACATGATTTTAATATTTTATGGCTGGATAGTCATCCATTCTATTTATGTATATTTTCTTTATTCATTTATACTTCAAAGAGCCTTTATGTTGATTGCAATATGCATCTTAAATATTGGAGTGCAGAAACAGAATGCTGATACTTTTTCTTTGGGTATCCAAGAAGTAAGATGATTAGAATATATACAAGTTTTTGATGAACTTTCTTGATTGATTTTCTTATGATTACATTATGAGAAAAAGTGTGTAAATGTTCACTTTATTTTACTGCTGACAAATCCTTAGATTTTGGTTTTTGCCTTTTTTTAAAATGGGGTGGAAGCTTTTTTCCTTAGTGTTTATTTTTTTGGATAATTTTTAAAATTAGTTTGAGGTGAAATAGAATGATGATTTTGTTGTTGTTGTTAAGAAATTTTTATTCATTTTACATACCAATCACAGATCCCCCTCTTCCCTCCTCCAGCTATTCTATGGATTGCCCTAGGAAGGCAATTTCATAATCTCCATGAGGAAACTGGGGATGAGGTGGGCAATGGATAGTAGGGGATGGGGGATGAGAATATAAGGGAACCAAATGGTCGAGCTGGAACAGGGATGGAGTGGGAGAGCATTGAAAGAGATACCATGATAGAGGGACACATCATGAGGATATGGAAAAACTGGTACTAGGGACATTCCCAGGAATCCACAGGGATGACCCCAGGTTAGACTACTAGCAATAGTGGAGATGGTACCTGAACTGGCTTACCCCAGTATGAGTTATGATTTGTGTTTCTTAGATGTTTAAACATGTTGAACATTTTTTAATGTTTCTTTGGAAACACCATCTATTTGTAAAATTAGTTCATTTAAAAATAAGCTTCCATTATTCTTGAATAGTTTAGTTTCTTCAAACAATTTTAAATTTTCAAATTCATCCATATGCATAATTGCAAATGTTTCTTTCAGTCTGTAAGTTTTCTCGTCATTCTATCATGTGCTTCTTTTGTTATCTGGGCATTTTCAGTCCAATGTAGTGACATCTGCCCAATTTTGCTTATGTTGCCTCTGCTTTTCTAAAACAAAAAAAAAAATCTTTTTATTGATTCTTTGTGGATTTCACATTATGCATCCTTATCCCATTCATCTTTCTATCCCTTCGTATCTGCCCTCTGCCCTTGCAACCTCCCCTCACCAAATAAAATAAAATTTAAAAGAAAAAATCTTGTCATGGAAGCTGCAGTGTGGCACAGTGAGTCACACTCTTTCCCCTTTACTCCATACATCTTTACTTGCAAGTGTTCATTGCAATGACTGATTGGCCTCCTTCAAAGCTTCTGGCTTCTGCTACAGTATCAATACTGGGCCCTCACTGGGACTCCTCTTGAATATCCTGTTGTTCCCCTGTGTCATGGAGATGCTACAGCTTGAGATCTTCAGGACCTGCCCCTTTATGTGCTCCAGCAGTTAATTGATGGGGGTGGGTATTAGAGTAGGCCAACTCATAGCCGCGGTTCTGGACCTGGGTCATAGCTGGATTGGCCAGCTCTCCCACATCCTCATCACCAGGGTGAGCTCTCCAGAACTGCCCTGGCTAGTTCACCCTATGCAGCAGGCAACAGGGGATAGGGCAAGTTCTCTTGCTATCAAGCCCTGAGCTGGTTTACCACCATGGTCAGCCCTACTGTGTTGCCTAGGGGAGGTAAAGGGCTCACACTCCTGTGTGCTGCAGCCTGTGAGGGGCAGGACCAGCTCTCCAGGACTGCTGCTGTAGGTGAGGGGCAGATGGTTGGGTGGGGGGAAGCATCTTTCCCTTGCCCACACCACCACTTGGTAGACAAGGGGGCAGTAGGTCAGCTCCTCTATGCTCATGCCCTCAGAGCTTGCTCACCCTGACCCCTGCCAACAGGGTCAGCTCTACTGTGATGCCCAGGCAAGGTTCAGAGCCTGCTACAGCTGGTGAGGGGCAAGGCATACTCTCTTGCTCTCATGACTCCAGGGTCAGCTCTTTCCACCTGCTGCAAGTTGTGAGGGGTTAGGTGTGAAGTGCTGTGGGATGGTCTGTATGTCAAATGTGTTGTTGATTGGTCAATAAATAAATCACTGATTGGTCAGTGGCCAGGCAGGAAGTATAGGCGGGATAAAGAGGAGAAAAAACTGGGAAGTGGAAGGCTGAGTCAGAGAGACACTGCCAGCCGCCATCAGGACAAGGAAGATGCAAAGTACCGGTAAGCCACAAGCCACGTGGCAAGGTATAGATTAATAGAAATGGATTAATTTAAGCTGTAAGAACAGTTAGCAAGAAGCCTGCCACGGCCATACAGTTTGTAACCAATATAAGTCCCTGTGTTTATTTGGTTGGGTCTGAATGGCTGTGGGACTGGCAGGTGTCAGAGATTTGTCCTGACTGTGGGCCAGGCAGGAAAACTCCAGCTACAAATGGCGCCCAACGTGGGGCAAGAGTTTCCACCTAAAAACTGAGAAAAAAGATTCTAAAACGGAGCTAAAAACAGCTTCCTAATTGTCTCTCTCAAATGAGCGGCAGCTGCTGGTTTGAGCTACTTGTGGGTTCCTAGCATGTGCACTCGACCTGCAGTATGGCAGGAATGAGGCCTCTGCAAGTGGCACATTAAGCTGTGTGGTGGACTTAACCTTTGCTAGTACAAAAAAAAAAAGAGGTTTCTGGGCTACACGCTGCTTTGATAGAAGCATAGACCCACTATTTCTGAGAGTTGATGGCTCCCAGAGCTGGCGGAAAACGTACCACCGCCATGTTGGGAAGCTGAAGTGGGCGGAGCCAGCAGCCAGGCTTAGAAGGCTGCAGTTTAAAGCAATAGGCTCAAGCTAATATAAAAAAAAATAAGCCACGTTAAGATGGCTACCACACAGAGAATCTGGATTATGTTCTCTTTGATATTCGTAACTGAAGAAAAACATTTGATTACAAAAGCTGTTAAATTATGCCAAAATGTATATTTTAAAGGTACCTTGACTTTAAAATTTGGATGTAAGGATATGTTGCTTTGGAAAGGAGGCTCTGCTTTTGTTCCCACAGAAAGCCAGAGGCTATGGATTTGTTCCAGATTAAGATACATCAGGTTTGACCAGCCAAGACCCCCTGAAAGGTGACACCAAGGCCTAGATGATCCAACATCCAGAATGGTTTCAAGGCAGCTGGCTCAGACGATACAGCCTCACGGACTACTCCATGATCCTAAAATTTTCTTTGTTTCCCCAGAAGATACAGCGCCCCCCTCCAGCAGGAAGTAGTAAGAGAAGCTACGCCCAAATTCCCAAAAATACCAAGCTGACTTTGGAGATATGTAAAGGTTAAAACCTTCCTTTTTAAGAAAAGAAAAGGGGAAGTGCTGTGGGATGGTCTGTATGTCAAATGTGTTGCTGATTGGTCAATAAATAAATCACTGATTGGCCCGTGGCCAGGCAGGAAGTATAGGCGGGATAAAGAGGAGAAAAAACTGGGAAGTGGAAGGCTGAGTCAGAGAGACACTGCCAGCCGCCATCAGGACAAGGAAGATGCAAAGTACCGGTAAGCCACAAGCCACGTGGCAAGGTATAGATTAATAGAAATAGATTAATTTAAGCTGTAAGAACAGTTAGCAAGAAGCCTGCCACGGCCATACAGTTTGTAACCAATATAAGTCTCTGTGTTTATTTGGTTGGGTCTGAATGGCTGTGGGACTGGCGGGTGTCAGAGATTTGTCCTGACTGTGGGCCAGGCAGGAAAACTCCAGCTACAGTGAAGGGCCTCTACTTTTGAGATATGAAGCAATTCCTGGCCCAGATCATTGAAATATTTCTCCCGTGCTTTCTTTCTAGTAGTTTCATAATTTTCAATTTTATATTTTAGCATTCTATAGATTTGGAGTTAAATATTCATATATCATAAGGCAAAGGGATTACATTTATATTTCAAGCATATCTGTATATGAGGATATCTACCTTCTCAAGCTTTATTTCTTGAAAGTTCTGTCCTTTTACTCATGTGAAATCTATAGCTCACTGCAGTAGCTAATAGTTTACTTTGGTGGTAAAATGTTGGGCATGCAAGTGCAAAGCTCACGTTCCTTCCTTCGTGTTCAGTGTTCATGTACACACACACACACACACACACACACACACACACACACACATACCACAGACACATTTACACACACCAATATATCGAAACACACATCTCAAAGCAGAAAACAAAGTTAACTGTTTATGACAATATGATGGTATGTGGTTTTCTAGAGTCTTGCATTATGTTTTGAAGTGACTGATGTGATATCTCAATTGTTTTTCTTTTGTTGTTGTTGTTGTTCAAGATTTCTTTGGCCAGGCAAAGACTTTGCAGTTTAATGCAGAGTTCAGAATTATATTTTCTATTTGAAGAAACAATGCCACCATAGTTCGTTATGAATGGTCAAATTATATATCCTCTGGGGAAATATGGACACTTTAATGATATGTATGCTTTTAATTTATAACACAATGCATTCCCTTCCATCTTGTATTTATGATTTCTCATTTATATTTAAAAACTTATACTGGAGAGGTTTTCATAACCTTTTTGTTTAAAAATACATAGTGCTCTTAATACGAAATGGTATTTGTTTAATTTACCTTTCTAGAAAGTTAGGTATTATTATGTAAAAATATTGTCAATACAATGATTCAAATGGCAATTATAGCAAAGATTTGGTATTTTGGGAAGTGGAGAAAGATCAACAAAATATTATCTAGGTTAAGAATTATGTTTAAAAACCATTAATAACAAAATGGAGATCACAAACACATATACCATCATGAAAAACCTATTATAAACAACACCATAACAGCAAATTGAAAAATCCATATGAAATGGATAAGTTCCTGGAAACACGCAATCTATCAAAATTGAATCTCAAAGAAATATAGAACTTGAACTGACAAATAATTTGTAAAGTGATTGAATCCACTAAGAGCCTCAAAGCTAAATTCTTTCAAGCATTTAAGGAAAAACTGATATCAATGCCCATACTATTCCACAAATAGAAGAGGAAGAACTTTTTCCAGATTCACTTTTCAACACTATCTTAACTATGAAGGATATTCACTATTCTTTTTATATAATCAGTGAATTAAGGTGTTTGTATTAAATTCACCAAAGACTTTAGAAATTAATTATAGTGTCCCAATACTATTTTCATGTTACAATAATAATTTCTGTATAAAAGTTTTCCTGAATGAAAGTAATTAATATAAATTGTCTAGAAAAACATATCAGCCTAAACCTTCTTCTCCAGAAATGGACAGAAAAAAAATAGGCTTAAGTTACTATGATAGGATTTTATACAAAGTACAATAGTTATTATCTTTCTATAGCCTAAAATGTCTTAATCAATTTAAATGGCATTTATGTATATTACATTTAACCTATTTAAAACCATATATGTATAGGGACTCTGCCTGTATGTATGTATATGTCCCATATGCTCATGATACACACTAAGGCCAGGAGGAGGTCTTTCAGATGGTTGTGAGACACCATATGTGTGCTGGGAACTTGGGTCCTACGTAACAGCAGCAAGTACTCTTAACCACTGATCTACAAGTATCTCCATCCCCTTAATCTACTTTTGATACTTCACTTTCCAGTGTGAATGTCATTTCATTAATTAAAAGTTCTTTGTAAGTTGCAAACTGGATTTGTACTTGATGCCTTGGTTATCACGAGCTACAATGTATATCTATGAGCATAAAAAAGCATCCAGGTAACAAGAAAGTTTACAATGCACATCATTTGGAAGAATGTCATCTTTAAAAAGTGGAAAAGGAGTTTGGGGTAGAAAAAAAAGACTTTGGGAAGGACTACAAGAAGTGTGGAATATGGAAGGCCTTAGAAAAGTTAAAATCTTCCCATAGGCTCATGGCTCATGAGAGTAAGCTCTACACAGCAGATGGGCAATGCAATGAGACTTTAGCTGCTGTTTGTTATATGTGAAGCAGCCCAAAGGACATCAGCTTTTGTGTTTTTCATACCAACCACAATCCCCCCTCCCTCCCATTCTCCTCCCAGCTCCCTCCCATCCAACCTCCCATACACTCCTCCTAGGGTGTAAGTCCTCTCTTAGGGAGTCCACACAGGCTGGCCTAGCAAGCTGGAAAGGACCAAGCCCCTCCTCCCTGCATCAAGGCTGAGCAAGGTATCCTCCCAGCTCTAATAACAGACGGCACTCAGAATGCTTGCTTTGAGCATCAGCAACAGGAACGACTTATCAGCCAAAGTCCTGCGTATCCCTTTATTAATTTCCTTGAAATGAATCTTTTACTTTTAGAATGACTAAGACAAGGAAGTGATTCTTCCTGTAGAACAGACATTTTCACCCTATTTCCCACAGATAATTAAATTAATGAAACTTCATAAAGGTTTGTGCAGTCCTACAGATTTGCACAGTTCTGAGCGCCTCTGCCCACACAGTACTGCACGATAATGTCATTTTTTGGAGGACAAGTACTTGTGATACTTTGAATAAGATGCGTTATAAATCTCTGGCATCTCAAGACCTGACTGTCAGTTGGTGAATGTTTGGAGAGACTTAGGAGGAGTGGCCTTGTTAAGGGAAGCATGTCACTAGGGAGAGAGAGAGAGAGATAGATAGATAGATAATATATACTATATATATTATGTCTCTGTCCCTCTGTTTCAGTGTCTCTCTCTGTGTCTCTGTCTCTGTCTCTGTCTCTGCTTCCTGATGGTGGATCAGGTCTTACTCTTGCCTCCATGCTTAGTGCTTGCTGCCTTGATTCCATACAATAATGGTGAATGGACTCTAATCACTTTGGAAATTAGTTAAAAGCTGTGTTTAGCATGAACAGACACCTGTAGAGGGAAGTTTCTCTATGTCCAGTCCAGCCCCATGGTTCGGATGAATCTCTCCCACCTGCTGTCCTGCAGCCACTTATAAAGTAATTATACAGAGGCTTATATTAATAACAAACTGTATGGCTTATGGCTTCAGCTTTTTGCTAGCTAGCTCTTTCATCTTAAATTAACCCAGTCTTACTAACATATATGTTGCCATATGACCATGGCATTACCGATCTGCTATCTTGTTGTTCCGCTGGCGGTGGGCTAGTGTCTCTCTCAAATCTGCCCTTCTCGCTCTATCTCTGCTTTATTGCCATAGACCAAAACAGCTTTATTTATTATTCAATGTGAGCCACACATATTCACAGCATACAGAATGACATCCCACAGACACCTGTTGGTATCAGTGATCGTTAGTTGTGTTAGGGTGTAAAGTGACATTTTTAAGTTCCAGGAGCTTTCTCCATGAATAGGACAAGCAAATAATTGTACAGTAGTGTTCAAGGGTTTCTCCAAAGGATTGAGATAACAGGACATATACATGAAAAGCCTCACCTGCTACATGTTGGGTTAAGAGATCTAATGGTCGTATCAAGCAGCTCAAAAATCTTCAGAATTGTTGCATAGTATGGGCAGACCAATGGCAAAGTCTAGGGATGGAATGCACTACTCCTCTGAGTGACTTTATTTCTACCCTTAATGAATTTCCTCTGAACAAAGCCAAGTCAGATTGTTACCAACGATTATATTAGTGAAGTCCAAAAAAGTTCATAATAACCTTCATAATAACATCCACATTCCTCTTTGAAGGAAAGTGTGACTACCAGAGCCCTATCTAGTTTGTACATAAAACTATAACAAGCTCACCTTACTATCTAGTTTGTACACAAAACTATAACAAGCTCACCTTACCCTTTCTCTAGTTTTTTGGTCTTCCTTTACATATTATCTATATGAAGGCATCAGCAGTGAATGCCAAATATTTTAATAAGCCCTTTGCTGTCATTCTCTTCTATACTTGTTAAATTTTCACATTGTCATGATAATACAGTATCTAGAAATAAGCCTTGGAAATCATGGCACTTCTACCCTTAGTAGACAGCTCTTTGTTTCTCAGTTTCTTTTCCAGTAGTTGTTAAATCTAGACATGCTTCAGAATCATTCAAAAAACTGTAAAAATGCAAAAATGTTTCAGACTCTGCACTCTGATCCCTAACCTAAAGCTCTAAAAAACAAGCCTCAACGTTTGTTAATTAAATAAAACAATGCACACATGCTGTAACTATAAAATCATTGCCAAGTGCACAAGGTATCTTTTCATATCTTTGAGAACTCATCTGTGTGCTCTATTTAATAAGATGAGTAAACAAACCTGACTTGTTTGTTTGCTTGTTTGTCTCATACTTTATTGTATTCTCCCCTTATTGTTTGTTGTTTTGATTTTGAAAG
This sequence comes from Peromyscus californicus insignis, assembly GCF_007827085.1. Lineage (NCBI taxonomy): Eukaryota > Metazoa > Chordata > Mammalia > Rodentia > Cricetidae > Peromyscus > Peromyscus californicus. The sequence goes on from NW_026294447.1 coordinate 42,667,298, forward strand.
TGTGGGGATTAGATGTTTTTCAGAGTAATACCATGCTTGAAATTCTAATTGAAAATAGATGACCACTTGTTTACACTAGAAGTATTAACATAAAAGAAAAGAGGTAAAATGTTAATAAACACAAGACTTGGGCTTCTGAAGTACCAGTGGACAGACTGTGTGTCTAATTCCCACTATTGTGTTCAATGTATAAAATTACAATTACTCCAAAGTTGTGTATCCATGTGACATTTTCCCACTGGGTCTTTATTAAGCACTAAGGAATTTCTATCCTTCCTAAGCTAAATGTACTCACAGTGTCCGATTCTCTAAGCTTGTCAAATCTGCCCTGTTTCCAGTAATGTGTGATTGGTCCACAACAGAGGCATGGTTTGACCTTTACATACAAGAACTGCAAATGCAAGCAGGAAAGGTCAGTGTGGCATGCCAGCATCATGACACGTGTTAGAAAAATAACTGGATCACTTTAGAGATTTTCTTGTTTTATTTTAACTTTGAAAATCTGGGGTTGCTTTCCAATAGTACCACAATTTAAAAGTGTGAGGTGAGGATTTGTCTTACATGATCTTAGCTCTTCTATAAAAAGATGAACTCCAGGAGGTGCAGAGATTTCTCAGTGGATAAGATTGCTTGTTATGCAAACATGAGAGCATGAATTCAGGTGCCAATATCTACAGAAAGCTAGGCGAAGCTGCAGGCATACCAGTAAGACCAGCCAAAGACAAGGGCATCTCTGAAGCTTCCCAACTAACAACCCAGTTCCAGGCTAACCACTTTTCTACAGTCCCAGTGAGGTATTTCTGTTATTAATAATAGTACCGAGCACTTTTAAATAAGTGAGTGTTTGTTGTCTAAATCCAGTTGTTTTTGGTTTTACTCCTCCAAATATAATTAATCTAGTTTTATTCCATAGCAATCATTTCTGAGATAGCATTAGCTGTTCTATATAAACACCAAACTCTTTGTGGAAACAAATGCAAACCAGGCATTTTTTTCATGCTCTATTTCTAATGGCTCTCCAGGCATTTTATTTATTTATTTTTATCAATTTTGTTTTTCAGATTTATATCCTGTGTAAAATGTCTTTAATATAAATGGTAAAAATGAGAGATAAGAAAAAGATGAAAAAAAGCTGTAGAAACAACTAAATATTTTAATGAGTAATTTCACTTTGGACAATTGTATAATATGAATTAAGGATTTGATTTCTCTCTCTCTCTCTCTCTCTCTCTCTCTCTCTCTCTCTCTCTCTGTCTCTCTCTCTCCTTGCATTCCTCTCTTATTTCCTTCTCTTACCTGTAATTAAATTTTTTAAGAGGATTTAAACTTTCAGTTTATGTAAAGGAAGTAATGTTGTTTTCAATAATTTTCTAAGGCAATTTCAACAGACAACATGGACTGTTTGAGTAAATAAAAATAAATAAAATCAAAATACATAACTAAACAAAAATTCAAAAAATAATATTAAATGAGCAAAGTAGTTTTTGATTTACTTAAGGAATTCACACAATTGCTTTAACTATCAGGTAGAGCATTCACTGTGCTTTACAATAACTCTTGTAACAGACTAAATCTTGAAGATGACATCTTTTGATCTCAAAGGCAGAGATATAAGTAGATATCAACAGAGTGAGTGGGCATTTTAAGAAAACTCTGAGCCAAGTGGTGGTTGGTCACAAAGTCTGACAAAGGCTTCTTGTCATGCATCACATAGCTCATGATAAATGAACAGAAAATGAGAGGAAAGAGTTCACCTGAAATAGACCCCCTACTTGAGGAGAGATTAATTCAAACAATTGAATAATGCTGAGATGCTTAGAAATTTTAATTTGCACGAAAGAAATACTAATTTTGATGACAAAATCGGGACCCCTAAAAAAACAAATTGGATTTTATTCAACCTAGCATTTTCATTTAAATACATTTCTATTCTTCCCTGAAAGATGTCAGCGTGGTCATTCCCCTTAGATTTCCTTTATGTTCTAGAAAAACATTGATTCACTCATATAATTATACTGATAATATTCTATTAATATAAATAAATGTACATCTTAGTAGAATTCTGTTTGAATCAACCAATTATAAGGCATATAGGAAATATTAATTTAAGAAGTATATAGTATATCTTGGAAGATAAAATTAAAAAAAACAATTAGCAAGCAACTACTGAGACACATTAATTAATATATGCTATAAGAAATGCGTGAGAATTTTGTAAGACAAAACATATGTGTCTCATTAAGACATAACCAAGTGACTGAGCTTGTTAGCTTGTGCTTTTTGGTGATGTTAAAAAGAGTACTAAATTATGAATATACAATTCCTTCTCTCTTGGGGACTTTTAAAAGTGGCTCTGCATGTTAAAGAGCCTGGAACTTTGTAGACCTGTGCTGCCCTTCAGGCAGTGGTGGGAACTCCTTAATTTATAATGATTCTTGTCTTTCATTATATAAAGGGACAGGAAAATCTGGGAGGTAAAATCTGGGAAGATATTATTCTATGTTCCTTCATGAATGAATAAATATGAACTACTCAAATTAGGTAGCAAAATCAGAACTTGGATCACAATGGACTGGAAAAGAAAAATCCAAGGCTTCAAGTTTATACTAACTAGGTGACTGGACAGATGTGTAGGACTATTTTATATTCAGAATAGTCCATGAATTTAAATGGTCTAGATATACACTAAACTGAGGACACTATTGTTATCACATTTCCACTCAATGAGAATAAGACCTGTGACAATTATGTTGGCATTGGATTGAGAGAGATGTTAGAGATTCAGTGGCAGATGGAAAGTGTAATGGATTGAACCAACCATTTGATTTCAGAAAGCAATTGAAAAGATGTTTTTTTTTTCCCATTAAAGTCTTCCATATAGTTTCTTAATGGTGTGTGATACACACTCACCCACCCACCTACCCACACACAACTAATTAGCCTGTGCATCTAAAGAAGATAAAAGAGGTATATATACATTATTAAAGTCCTCCAAACATGATGCCTTAAAATTATTAATTTAATGTTATGTCTTGCTGAAAATTGCTATTGGAATTTAAGATGTTCTAAGTATAATATCAGGGGGAATGTGAGCTGAAATTCTTCTTTTGTTGGCATACTATTTATATTTGTGATTTTGAATGGAATAATAGGAGCAACTTTGAGGATTTCAGGGCTTTTTTTTTGGAGATTATGTTGTGATAAGCATTTTCTGCTGTCTTTGTAGAGTAAATGAATTTATATTCCTCAGAGTTGCCATTCCTTCCTCTCTTCAATGGCCTTGACTGCTGTAGCTCATTATTACCATGGACAATTTTAGTCATCAAAAGGCTTTTCAAACTTTTGCACAGTACATCATTATTCTGGACCCTACTAATGAATTATTAATTCAGTCAAAATTTAGTAGCCATTCTGTACCAGCATCTTCCCAGACACTGATTCAGAGGGATTTATAAAATTACACATACCTTGAAAGACAAGAGTCCTAATGGAAATTCAAACAGAGCTGGTGCTACTGTTAATGTAATGTAAAAAGTGTTGAGTGAATGAGGTAATAATGTGTTCTATATACTTATATGGCTACAATATACCCACATAAATATAACAAGGAACATGTGAAGAGTGCTGTAATAATGAGGTTGGGTGGTGGTTGTAGTTTCTTAAAAGCATAATAAGTGAGAGATAAATAAAAAATCTCCTTTGACACTTCCACTAGCTAAGTTTGGTTTCATTTCTCCATTCTCCTTCCCCAGCTAAGGTCCTCCAAAACACAAACAAGACTCTTTCTTTTCATACTTTTCTTTTCCACTCACTTCTTGTTCCAACTTGTATTTACATTACCAAACTCCAAGGAAGGGATTTATTCATTTATTGTTATTTTATGACTCAAACTTGGGGCTTCAAATGTGTGAATCAAGTCTTTAGCTACTATTTCAAGTCCTGATGAGAAGTGTAAGTAAATTTTACTTTGCTATATCGTCAGAGAATTTGAAAGACACTCTCAATAGCTATCAATATCTTTCTTTCGAGAGGTTTGAATCTCTGTATACATGCCCACCACATTTTCCTGGTGTGCTTTCCTCTTTGTGGATTGCTTTATGTCTTCTTGGCACAAATCTCTGTAATCAAATCCTCGATGGTTTGATTATTGCTCTAACAATGATCTTAATGGATAAGTCTCATCACTTGGTTGCCATTTCTGTTCATACAAAGCTCTCCTATGTACATTCATGTCTGCTTAATTTTCTTCTCACTTTTACTTCCAGAGTACTTGATCCAGCTGACTGTCTAACACAGCATTTCAGTGTCTGATGTGCATGTAAAGATAGAAATTCTAAAACAAACTCATATTTTGCTTTGCTAAAACTTGCACTTTGTTTGAGATTTGGCCTGTCCATTAGTGGGAGTACGCATCACTTGCTCATGTTGAAATACCAAAAATGAATGGTTATTTTTCTTGGTCTACTATATAGCTACTGTATTTCCACAGAAAGCATGAAAATTATTTTTCCAGCATAAATCTTAAACCAGAGGTTCAGCAATATATTCCACAATAAAGTAGAGAACACAGGATTGCCTCTTCTCTTGACTCTCGCATTGTCAAAAAATGTATATGTGATTCACTGTGTCCTCTGGTGCCTCGTACATTCAAATTACCATCCAAATTGCATACCAATGATCTCAGAGCCAGCCAAATCAGATGCCTTGCTTAGTTTCTAGTTTCTAAGGTTTCCAGTCACACTTAGAACAAAACCTAACAGTTTCACAGTCATTCTAATAGGTCTTATGTGGTCTGGACACTATTTCTCTAATCTGAACCTGTTCATCCATGTCTCTCAAGCTTCACTATCTGGTTCATTTAGTTGATTTGTTGTCTCTAATATTTTCTTTTATCTGGTCCAATATTTGTTCCTTCTTGTTTATGGTGTGTGTGTGTGTGGTATCATCTTATGGGTACAATCATTTAGTCAAAACAAGTATTTTCTTCAAGTGATGTAGGTATTCACAGTCTCGTCAGATTCACCGATGGCTATGGTATGTTTAGGCCAAAAGCAGCAAGCGGTAACATAGTTTTTAAGCAAAATGTAATGGTAACAAGTGAACATCACAGAGGAGGTGACAGACATTTGCATGCTCACTAAAGGATGATTTTCAACTCCTTTTGGTTATTTCATAGGAAATTACTCAAAGGGTAAAAGGCTGTAATCCCATGTTATGTATGTTCAAGAGAATGATCTACAGTAGTCATGCTTTGAGTTTCAAGTAGGGGAACTTATTGGGTATGTAACAAGTGACAGTAAGGGAACAGACTAGCAGATGCATAAGCAGATGAAGGATATCAAATGTATCATCAAATTTGGCATGCAAAATTTAGCAAAGAGTAGCCCAATTAAGTGAGAAAAGAGGAAGTATGAGGAAGTATCATGAAACTGGTGTGTGTGTGTGTGTGTGTGTGTGTGTGTGTGTGTGTGTGTGTGTGTGTGTGTAGGGGGTGGTGGTGGTGTTAAAAGCATGTAACAAGAATCAACTGAGGAAATCCCCTGAGTCAGTCATCTAGAGTTCTGAACAAAGCAGAATATATTCCTGGGTGACGCTTCCAAGTAAAAGAACAAATAGCAGTAGAAAACTAAAGCCATCATATTAGGCACTTACACGTCATACAGTAAATCAACCAGGAAAATAGTCAGTCACCTGGGCTTCAAGATTGAGCTGTCTCTTCATGGATACACTTTCTTCAGGTGAACTTCCAGCTACCCGTTCCCACACTTGGCATTTGTAAATGATGTGATAAGCAATAGTAATTTCTGATGTGAATATTTTATTTTATTTTTTTTAGCATTAAAAGACAGTGTTTTCAAAACCCTTAGCTGCTTGCTGTTTTGACCTTTTACTCTTAGAGAGTCGTAGGGATCAGCCTGACCCAGGCCAGGGGGTTTAGAGGACAACTGGCTGAAGAATTCTTGAGTCTGAAGTCTGAAATGGGAAAAATACCCATGTGAGTCTGCAGAAATGACATTTTATTTGATCTTTGTTAGGGCATTTTTTTTTCCATGGGATAAAAGATACAAAACAAATTTTTCAACACATTATTCCAGATGTGTGCAAGAAATTATTGCTTGACTTTAATCAAATGGAACACAAATTCCAAATGTGGAGCTAGATTTAGAAAGCACTGTACTGCACTGCACACATCATCCTGATAGTCCATGAAGAAAGCCGTTCAGTTGTACGTGTTACATCTGAGTGTGTGTGTGTGTGTGTGTGTGTGTGTGTGTGTGTGTGTTCATGTGTGTAATCCTATATGTGTATTGCATGTATGCGGCATGACTGTGACTGTATGTGTAGTTATACAAACAGTTCTTCTTATGTACTTGAAAAATTTGAATTTGTTGGAACTGAACCAATTATATGTAGATGCTCAGTAGCTATTTAAGCACCTCTGAAATGCCTGAATAAATGCAACTTATGTTTCTTGTTTTTAGAGGCAAGAGACTTGGCTATTATATAAAATTCTAGATGAGAAAATCATGTTGATGTTAGCTCCAAGTTCAGTAAATTGTCGTACACAGTTTAATTTCCACATAATATTTCTTCTGTCAAACACAATTCTGAAATGTTTTCTTAATGTTTAAGACAGTCTCAAAGGATTGATTATTATATACATCTTGGTGTCAGTTCTTTTTCTTCTCCTTGAACGTTGTGATATACAATATAAATAGATATATGTTGTGATATATAATATATACACATATATTAGTTGGTGTAATCATGGTTACATTTTGTATTTAATTCATAGAAAACTAATACAACCACATAGAGAACTTCTAATTAAGAGAAATGCAAGTACTGTTTATTGTTTTACTCAACCCAATAATCTTAGAGCTAAAGTTCTTTTCATCGTGTCTAGTGGCTGAACAATGACAGCTAGAGCCAGTACTGACAGCTATAACACTTGGGCCTATAAAATGGTCTTTTAGCATTAATGCCCTAATAAATTATGGTGTTTGATTTTCTCTGGCTGCAAATCAGAAGAAAAGTCCCTCTTCTTGTATATGTGTGTTCTCAGAAAACTCTTTTAAATATTCAAAGGGTCCCGTCAAATTGCCTTACCTGTAGGCCTATCTTGCTTTGCATAATACTGCATGGGAGGCTTTCCCAAAGAACTTAGTCTACTTGCTATGGGTCTTAAATGTCACATTCTGCAGCTCTCCTACTTTGCTATCTAACAGTAGCTGAAAGCATTTGAAGGCATGACAATGTAGTTTTTAGCTCCACAGGTGACTTCAGTTTCTACAGCACCTCTTGTTCTATCTCCTCTTTGATATCCCTTTTGAATCTGTATTACCATTCATAATGAGTTGTCTTAAGTCACGCTTTGAAGCATTGACATAGCAAGACTCTCCATTTGTCTATATGTTAAGTACTTCTGTATTGGAGAATGACTTTTGAAATATGCCTTAGCTTATTTACTTTCCCTCAGCTCTATAAGGTTGATATTTTTATGATTTGCATATGAGGAACTGGGAAAGAAGCACAGGATAGTAAGGTCAGGCACCAGAAATATCATCTCTGGAACAGAGGTTTGAGAACAGGGTGCTTAAACTTGGAATCTGATCCTACCCCATCATTGGTCATTAGAAAACCATACTGAGGAGGGCACCAGGTGCTGTCTATCAGAGTCTAAGGGATAGAAACTGTTTCAACTGAGATATACCCAGTGGACTGATGACCTGTGTAAGAACCTATAGAGTTAGGATGATCTGCAAGCATTATGAACTGCTGAGACATGAGTCTTTGTTGTGTTTGTATACTTGCAATATCATTCAATGTCTAACAGAAACTAAAAATTAAATTCTAGTGCCAACATTCCTCTTTTTCCTTCCATGTCCTATGTTTATGCTTATGTGTTTATCCTCTACATAAAAAAATGTAATGTTATCAAATACTCTTGCTGTGATGTATCTTGAATAAAAATCCCTAAATTAAGTTTTTTATGGGCATGGGGATATGAAAGATGCTATGTAGAATTACAGTTCTTCTCTTAAGTGAATTGCATACACTTATAAAAAGAAGAGCCAGCAGAAATGACAATGTGATTGGAGAATTCAAATTCTAATACTTTCAGCACTGAAAGATAAAGTAGCTTGCATCACATTTTCTCATTGTTCGCATGGCCAGAAGAGGATAGCTAGAAAGATCTTAACTATATATATGTTTTTGTCATCAGAAAATCAAGTCTTTGAAATCTTTGTATGTCAGAAGTCAGAATAAAATAAAAATCATTCAAAATTCTAGCAGCTAGCATATTCCTTTTTGATACAGAAAATCTCACACACTCACACACATGCAGAGAGAGAGACAAAGAGAGAGATAAAGAGAGAGACAGAGACACAGAGACAGAGAGACAGAGAGGAATGTGTGTGATATAAAAACACTTGAACGCTTGTTCGTTTTGTATTGCTATACCCAAAACTTTACGCTAGAGGGCAGTGGAGCTATTAACATTTCCTTATGCCAGGTTTTCATCAAATTCCCTGATACTTTTACAGAATATAGAAAGCACACATTAATTTAATATAAATGGCATGCATTTATTTTAAAAGCACTTAGCTTGTACTTAATTGTTAATAGATCTGAATTTCTTAGGGCTTTGATTATGTATAGAGGAATGAATTTGCCTGATTTTTTTTTTTCTTTATGGAAGTGAGTAAAGACAAATATGAATCAAATTCTTTCATTTGCCATGATACCTTAAGGCAAAATAAATAAATAAATAAAATAAAATAAAAAAGAAATAATGTGGAAGGATAAGGTGCAAGCTGGTAGGTATAAGTATTCGCTTACATTTTAATGAAAATAGCTTACAAGATGAGAAGAAAGGTTCCAAGTACTTTTTAGAATCTTGTTTGAAACGTAAAAGAAAAAAATAAAATATTCATAATAATTTAAGAGCATGCTTGCTATTTTTCTAGAACCTTCTCAATGATTTGTGTTATTCTTCTTGGTTTTGGGCCCAGAAGACTCCCACCAACTGAGGCAAGATAAAATAAAAATATCACGTTACTGGAACAGCAAGAGAGGGAAAAAGCAATTGAGTAGTGAGGAAGGCATCAATGTCCTAGAGCATCAGACTCCTCCCCAAGCAAAACCTAAAATAACATCTTTATAAACAGAATATCAGAAATGAAATATGTGTTCATCACATTTCTTGCATTGCCATGAGATATCCAATCTAGATTTTAGGCGGAAGTGCCTTAGAGACGAATTATTTGATTTTGGCATCTCAGTGGTGGACAATAGGTTCCCCTGAACATGGCATAATTAACACATGATGTTTCTATTGCCTTGTGCTAATTTAGTACTGTTGCTGCCTCTGGTGTCAAGTCACAAGCCCAGCAGGGTACAACCAAGCGAATCCTGCATTATGAACCAGGTGATGTGAGGTCATGGTACCCAAAATACTTCCTTCTGCAAGGACTATTGCCTCCTTCACAGTTGTTCGGTCCTGCATTTCTCTTTCGTTTGTTAAATCCCATGCACAAGGAAAAGAGACGAATGATGAAAAGTGGGTATTTAGTTATTACATGTTAGCCAAGTGAAAGAGAGCATATGTGACTTGGCAAAATAAATTAAATGTCCACTTTTAGCACTTTTTTTTTTCATTCACAAAGCTAAAATTCAGACTTAGAGAAAGAAGAAACAAATACAATTGGCAGGGGGTTGCTATTTAATTCAGTATCCTTGGGTAGCATTTTGAAAAGTTAGTTAATTCTTTTTTAAATTAGTAAATTTCCTGTAATGTGAATCTTAAAAGGTTTTATTAATAAAAACAAACCTGGAGCCAGGTATTGGGGTGAATGCTGAAAGATCAGAGAAACATAACAAGCCACATCCAACCTCACCTTGCCAACTTCTCAGCTGATCTTGTTTTCTCAGACTGAAAGCTTCTGAGTCCTCACCCGAATGGATCTCAACTGAACGGCTGCTAAAACTCTAAAAACTTAAAAGGGGACCTAGTTCCTGGTCCTCACCCCTTATATACCTTTCTGCTATCTACCATCATTTCCTGGGATTAAAGGCAAGTGTCTTTCCCAAGCTAGACATGAGATCTCAAGTGCTGTGATTAAAGGTGTGTGTCACCATGCCTGTCTCTGTTTCCAGTGAGGCCTTGAACTCTCAGAGATAAGGATGGATCTCTGCCTCAGGAATGCTAGGATTAAAGTCATGTGCTACTGAGTCGAATACCTCAGCCCATAGGTGGGTGCTTTCAACATTCCAGGTAAGTCTATGCTCCTCAGTCAAACATTCTCAGAAATATCATAGATGCACCAAGAGCTGTGTTTCTACAGTGATTCTAAATCACTTGAAAATGAAGAATAATTATCACACAATGACACACACACACACACACACACACACACACACACACACACACACACGAGGGGGGGAGACACCCCCCACAAAGAATGAAAATGTAGGGATTTCCACCCTTGACTTAGTGGCTCAATAAATACATAATACCTTAGAACCACTGTCAGATGATGATTTGAGGTTGCAATGTATTGGATATGACAGTCATAGAGCCATATATAATTCTTATATTTAAAAATTGGATAATTTGATGCCTCAGGAAGGATCGTGTGCTTCTCACACAGTACTTTCTAAGGATGATAGAGTTGACAGATTTGGTTCAGACTCAGAAGCTGAACTATAGCAAGGATCTAGCACACCTACAGACTAAAATGTGTTTGTCGCCTTCATCTGAATTTTAAGAATGTATCTTACTTCCACTTAAGTAAATGGTGAATTTTGGCAAAAAAATAAATAAATAAATAAACCTGTGCAAATTTAACTTTATTTCACTTGATGACAATGTATAAAATCTCTCTCTATATCTATCTATCTATCTATCTATCTATCTATCTATCTATCTATCTATATATATATATACACACACACACACACACACACACACACACACACACACACACACACACACGAGTATTGGAGCTTTCACACACCAGGGTGCAAGTTGGGAGTGTAACTAGAGTTTCCCTGCCTGACCCATGGTCAGGGCAAATCTTTCTCACCTGCCAGTCCCACAGCCACTCAGACCCAACCAAGTAAACAAGAGACTTATATTGCTTACAAACTGTATGGCCGTACCAGGCTTCTTGCTAACTGTTCTTATATCTTAAATTAATCCATTTCTATAAATCTATACCTTGCCACATGGCTCGTGGCTTACCGGCATCTTCACATTTTGTTTGTCATCTTGGCGGCTGGCAGTGTCTCTGACTCAGCCTTCCTGTTCTTTCTTTTCTCCTCTCTGTTAGTCCCGCCTATACTTCCTGCCTCGTCACTGGCCAATCAGTATTTTATTTATTGACCAATCAGAGCAATTTGACATACAGACCATCCCACAGCATTGGAGTCATTAGACAAGTTGTAGGAGTCAGTTATCTCCTTCCATCATGTGTGTACCAGGGATTAAACTCAGTTTGTCACTTTTAGCATCAAGTGACTTTAACTGCTGAGCCATCCTACTCCTCAGTCACCACTCTAAGATGACTATTTGTTTATGAATCCATGATGATAGCAATATCATCAGTTAATAGCTAATTTTGAGAGACTAAAGATACAGATAATCACCATGGGCAAACACCACATTACAATAACTACAGGAAATAATCATCAGTTATGAGCAAAATCATAAGAAAAGCAGTGATGAGGATGAGGGAACATGCATAGCTAAAATATAATTCCATGCAAGATGTCTATTAGTTCCAGAGGGAAAAGTGGCTACTTTATAGCAGAGAACTTGTCAGGTGCCACATTGGTCCATTCCAATAGGGAAGACGCATTGACATATGGCTTTTGCTAACATTGTCAGTAACAACATTAACACATCCTTTGGTGACTTTTGTCCTTTGACATGTTACAAACTACAACTTAATTTAATCATGACAAAACATACAAATCCTACTTAAGTGGAATTACACAAAATACACAAGATCTCTTCAGAAAGATGAAACCTAAAAATGATGATGAAGAATTTATTTACAACTTAGAAGAGACTAAAGTCACATGACATTCAAGACATACTATGCTAGATTTGACAATGAGAAAGAGCAGTGTTGCATGAGCTCATTAGATTTAAATCGGGTCTGTACATCAGCTAATGGGACTCTGTCAATTCAAGCTTAATGGATTGTAAATGAGCCAAGGTTTATAAAATGTTAACTTTTAGGCAAACTATACCAGTGACATATGAGTACTACATTACCCTGTACCTTGTTTTATAAAACAAAATTATTTCAAAATAAAAGAGGTGGAAACTAAGTCAGGAGAATTATGACTCTGAGGTCAGTCTGTGTAACACAGCTGGGCCTTTTCTAAAACAAGCAGCGCTGAAGGGATGGGATTTCAACCTGTTTGGAAAAGTAATTTAATTTCTACTGAGAATAATTATATAATTTAGTTATTTATTATTCTATCCATACAGGAGCAAGCCTGCTGCATATATTATCTCAACCCTTTAACATAAAGCACTCTTCTTGCCACTTTAAAGAGAGTGAGTTACCAATTACAAGGATTAAATCATTTGCCCAAAGCAGAAAGTCTAAATTTGTTTTGTAAATGTATTAAAAAAACTTTTTATTTTATGTATATTTAATAAGATCTTGTTTTATATACATTTTGTCTAGGCCCCATTTTATAAGTGCAAAATTACTGGTACCATCACATAAGAATTAATAAAATAAATTTGAAATGGTTAGAGATGAAATAAAAGTGGTTTGTGTCAGGCTATTTATGATTCTTTCTTGGCTCTGTACAATCTTTTCTAAGTTCATTGGAGACCATGCAGCTTTTTCAAAATTTTATATCTCGCCTTAAATATTATTTAGCAAGGAAAAAGGAGTTAATGAAAACTTTATTCTACCTTGTTTTTTTTGTTAAAGTGGACACATAAAGTATAAATTTATATGTGGTCATAAATTAATGGCTTATTAAAATTTTTCAAAAAATACAGATTTAGAATATACTATTTTCAACAGGGTTGAATAAACATACACAAGTAGGCAACTGCTCCAAGACAACCTAACAAATTTTGTAATCTCCAAACTTTCAATATTCATTTAATGCATCTCTAAGTCCCTTTCAATATATTAGGTTGGTCTTTGTTCTGGTGACAAGAACTGTGTTGGACATAATTCACTTGCTGATTCACGTCATGAGACTAAACTTGAGGCTTGAGCTACAAACTCTGGAGAGTCATATCTGTTCTTTGGTGAACTTTCATGACTTTGTGACTCCCACTGCATCTGAATGTGTCTCTGAGAATAGGACCCTCCTATAGAGGAGAGTTCAAAAGGTCGGAGGAGTACAGTAGGCATCAGATCCTCCTTAAAGAGAATATGGAATAGAACATTTTTTATTTAGAAAAAATTTTATTCATTTTACATACCAATCACAGGTCCCACTCTTTCCTCCTCATGCCCCTTCAGCTTTCCCTCAACCCCCCTCCCTAATTCCCTCCTACAAGAAGGTAAGTCCTCCCATGGGGAGTCAGCAGAGCCTGGTACATTCTGTAGAGGCAGGTACAAGCCCCTCCCCCTTCCTCAAGACTGTTCGAGGTGTCCCACCATAGGTAGTGGGCTCCAAAAAGCCTGCACCAGGCGTGGATTCTGATCCTACTGCCAGGGGGTCCCTTAAGCAGATGAAGCTACATAACTGTCTCGCTATGCAGAGGGCCTAGTCCGGTCCTATGGAAGCTCCATAAGGATGATCACAGCTCAGACTACTAGCAACAGTGGAGAGGGTGCCTGAACTGGAAGCCAGTAATCAGAACGGTGAATACCCTAAATGTCATCGTAGAGCCTTTATCCAGTAACTGATGGGAAGCAGATGCAGAGATCCACAGCCAAATACCAGGCCAAGTTCCAAGAGTCCAGTCAAAAAGAGAGAAGAGGGATTCTACGAACAAGGGGCATTAAGATCATGATGGGGAAACCTACAGAGACAACCAACCCAAACTAGTGAAATAGAACATTTTAAAAATCATTTGTTTTATCCTTTAAGATATCGATGTCACACTTTGGACTGTGTCTAGGAGGATTAAGGAGTAGAAACAACTTGAGAAAAAAGATTAACAAATATTTTTTTTTCTAAAGAGCACAAAACAACAGAGAAGGGCCCCTTCTCACAATATCTGGCGTTTTCAACCACATCGTACTTGCTTCCTGTGAGGCTCAGGACACGCTATGAACACAAAAGCACTTGTTTTCAGAGTTCTAGGGTTCCTAAATGTGCTGAGTACATGCAGTGTTATACAGGTATCATTTGCTTCTGCATAGACTCTTCCTTAAGTGTGGGCAAAATTCTTCTGTTTCTGAGAAAAACTACTAATCCTGTCAGAAGTCAAGATAAAGCAAGTGAGAGTCAATATTTGTTCAAGACAATGCAACTCCTCATGTGTGGATAATATGGCATGAGGAGATACATTTTATAGAATAATTTCTCTAAGAATATGTCAAGTTGTTTATAGGAATAAATCTAAAAGATTATGTCCTATTATACTAAGCACACTCATTCTTATTGTAACCTTGGAAAACAAAAGCTATCAGTGAAGGATTTTTATTTTATGCTAAAAGATTTATTTTTTCTAAAAATATTGCTTCACTTCAGGAAATAAACAAAAGTTCCTTCTTTCCCAGAGTACAATAATGTAATGAATTGCAAAATGAAAGTTAAAGATGTTTAATAGTTTTCAAAAAATGTTTAAAGTATAGCTGAAAGAGAGCCATAGTTGGGCGAGTGATTTTCCATGCAATATTTGGGGCTTGGGCCATTTATTTAAAACCTCAAATCCCCATTAAGAAGTGTGATAGATTCACCTTTAACATGGTCCTGAAAACTGACTACTGACTTTTTAAAATAGATACATAATTGAACTGCTTTCAAAATACCATATCCATAGATTGACACAGCTCTGAGATGTCATCACAAGTCTTTTTAATACTGGTGGATGGGCAAGCAGAGATTCTTAACTAATCAAAACCTTAACAACAAGAGACTGGTGAGTACTCACTCTTAGATGTAACATTTATATCACCACACATAGGCCCAGGGGACAGTATGGAAAAGAGAGTGGGAAGACCAAAAAGGCAAGAGGATGAAGAGAAATGCGATAGAATGCAGTGTTCTGAATATGACATAGGAGTTAAATTCATGAACACACAGTTGTGATCACCTGTATAAGACTTTTACATGCACAAACAAGCATTCACATGCACAAACACATAGACATACAGGCACACACACACACACACACACTCATACAGTGGAAAAATCCACAACACATTCAATAAATACTTGCTAAATTAGAAAATAGTTTACACCTTCCAAAATCAACTCAATTATTAATGCACATTCCAAAATGTTTAAGTGAACATAAATAATTACATTCATTAATGTACAGAGATCACACATTTACACTATAAATTATTTGGACATTTCATGAAATTACCCAGTGAATGTTCAGGTAATACCTATATGTGCCACTATTTTAGGAGCATGACAGTCTGGTCCTTGTCTATGCCTTCAACTCATCTCATGTTGCTTTTACACCAAAAACATTGTTGCAGATTTTTTTGTTGTTATAATAATAAAGTGTTTATGGATTTGTATATCATCTTTGCATAGGTACCATGCTAATCTTCTCCATATCAGTCCAATTTTAGTACACATATTTTTAAAGTGTGCAAGGATGGAGTTTGGCTTTTGCACATAGCCTTATGACAGCATAACTTTGTGATATTCACATTGTTGGGTTCAGTATACTCTTCCCATCCTACTTCCACAAGTAAATATATCTGGGTGTCTCTGCTGAAATATCAACTTCTCCATACAGTCTGTTTTACCACCTTTCAAACCTTTCAAACCAATATTTACTTACTTCATTGCCTGTGTTCCAGCTTGTGCACTTATTGATATGCTGAAGCTTTTGTTTGATCTTCTATATTTTCCCATGTGTAGCTCAGAGCTTTTCTATATGATGCCCCAGCATAAAACGGAATTTAAAGCTCCTATTGGTTGCATTATTTCTAAAATATGTCCCTGTGATAAAACTTTTGGAATAGCTGCATAAATATCAGGAAAATTCCATCCAGAAGCTATTAAATAACCTTGACTTTTTGATAAACCCTTCAAGAGTCCATTCACTCATTTGGACATTTATATAAGTCTTTTGTTTGCTGTGAAAAGGGCTCTAAAATGCACGTACTCTCTTCACATAGTATGCCCCTGGCAAGTCGAAATTCACCACACATCACATGTGTGTTAACTGAAAAAAAAAAATCCAGGGAATCAAGAACAGTATTCATTCAAAAGGACAATGCTTTCAGCTTGGAAACAGAAATGACTGAGTTTGTCTTGTCTCAGAGTTATTAAAGTGCACCAACTAAAGAGAGAGATACAAAGAAAGAGAGAGAGTGTGGGCGAGAGGGAAGGAGGGAGGGAGTGAGGGAGAGAAAGAGGGTAAGGCAGAGAGGGAAAGAATAACACAAACTTCAAAGACTGAAATATGGGGATGTTGGAGCAAAAGAAACTGAAAGCAAGATGAATAAAGATCTGAGCAATAAAATGAAAAGAATAATTAAATAAATGCCCATAATTCTAATGGACATTTGTGAGCCACAGGGAGCAAAAGATCATCAGCAAAGGAGAAGACAGGTGATTAGCAAGGCAAAGTTGGCCTTGAAATAGAAAAGAATCAACTGTCATGAAATCAAAGGCAATCCTTTTTCTTTGGGACGATAGAAGAGACTGATATTGGAGGGATACAGAAGGATCCATGTGGTTATACTTGAACAAATGCTAGAAGCAATGAAAGTTGAAGTCTGCCTCTCCTGGGCCTAAACCACTTCTTAAAAATTAAATGTCACATGATTGTCACTAAACCCTTAGGAAACCAGCAATTATAAGCAAAGTGTAGAAATATATAATAAAGTTTACTAGAGGCTTTCTGCAAAACTCACATATAAAGCGTGGGTTTTTGTCTTAAATTAGGAAGACATAATAGTAAAAGTATATTAATGTAAAATTGGTATATGGGTACACATTATTTAGTATAAATAATACAATATTGTGATATTTTATTTGTGCTGATATGTGGTGATATTTTATTTGTGCTTTAGCAAAGTTTGCCTGGAGATCAGAGGAAATAGCAAGCCATTTTAAGTAAACATAGAAGTCAAGCAGTGGTAGCATGTGCCCTTAATCCGATCACTTAGCAAACAGGGTCTCTATGTGTTCAAGGCTATACTAGGGAACAGAGCCAAGCATGGTGACACACGCCTTTAATCCTGGTACCAACCATAGAGACCTTGAGGTCTGTACAGACAGGTAGTGACAAGGAAGTGAGGTAGCTGGGCTAAGATAGCCAATGAGAGGGCAGAACAGCAAGACAATAAAGGCGCAGGTAAGACAGGAAGTATCTCACATTTAGAAGCTGCAGAGGTGGTGAGATAAGGTTGGGTGGTGGCTGCTCCTATTTCCCTGATCTCTAAGGCTTTCACCCCTATATTTGGCTCTGTGTTTTTTACTTAATAAGACCATTTAGAAATTCGTCTACATAATATAATAAATTCAAAGATTATATTTAAGAGATATCAACTAGGTCTATCCATAGATGCTGGAAACTAAATAGTTGATATATTTCTATTACTAAATATGTCTTAATTCTACTATATTTAGTTAAATTCTATTATAATCTTCCCTTACAGTTTTAACTTTTGTATTAAAATTGTCTCTATATACAAATATCTTCACTGTTTAAAACAAGTGAGTTTGACCAGGATGGAATTCTGAAACATTTCACTAATGCCTCATGATTAAGAAATCCTCAATATTAATCAAGGATATTGGGAAAAACTTCAAATCACAGAGTTAATTTGAAAAATTTATTTCAGATTTTAGACTCCACATTCTAGACAGTTAGAATTCAGTTGATAACACAGTGAGAATGATATGAGGGAGAGTGGAATGGAGAAATAGATATGGGGTTTAAAAGAAACTACCTGTGAAATAAAAAAGAGCTAGGTCTGTGTGGCTGATTAATTGCATGTTTTAATTTGACTGTATCATAGGCTACTAAGATTAAATCTCACTTATGGGTGTGTCTTGGAGATATTTCCAAATGTAGTTTACATTTGGGCCAGTATATTCAGTAACACACTCATTGTCCTCTCCAATATGAAAGGACTTTTTTTTTTTAAACTTTACAACATATTCTTCTCCTCTACTGAGTTCATAGCATGTCTTGGATCTTACTCTTGAGGTTGCCAGGTGAACACTTAATAGCCTAATTCAACATCAATGGATATTGTCATTGTCCATTCTCCAATCACACAAAACTACAGCTTCCTGCAGCCACATGATGAATGGGCTTCAGTCTCTGAAATTTGGTAAATTTTCCAAAAATAGTTCTTGAATGAAGAAAGGAGCTCTTAGCCATTGTGTTCAATTATTTCCCTATACTTTCTAAGTTGATTTTAATGTAAATTTTTTATTAAAACTGTGTTTCTGATTATATACATTTAAATCACCATGCTTTTTACTTCAAACTTACTGTCAAAAGGAGAAAAAACAAGCCAAAACACAAACCCTTCAAATTTCATCATGTGGTCAACTACCCAAATTAATTCAGATTATTTACAAGAAGTTCATTAGTTCCACATTAGCGAAAGTATGTCTAATTTGTCAGAAAGGTACCACAAACCTTCACGTATTTTCTTTCTTGACTCTGTGCAAGTAAAAGTGAGTTCCAGTCACAGAATTTTTCCCATTGGGGCTTTATTTTACTTATAGATGTAATCTGTCACAAACACCAACATACAAGAAAAATGATGGCAAATCTTAAAAACCTCATGGCCAACTATCTCATTGCTATATACCTGGATGTATAGGTCAGAGAATCTCCCTGTATCTCTGAAGTAGATATCAATTGAAATCTCTGTGTAGATATTTCTACTTGATTAAGCTACTGGTATTTTAAGGTTTACTATCGTATCATGTAGAACAACATATGTAACACATCCTGTCTGATATCTATAGTCTTCTTAGAGGAGTATCCCCTAGTCAAATAAGCTCATATATGCCTCCTATTAGATGGATAAAGTATATACATTATTCCATGTACATTTCATATCCCATAGCTGCAGGGCCTTATGTAAAAATTATATATCACAAATACACGGTACTATCTGCACCCTAAAGTCAAAGGTAATTGAACAAATGGCTAAACTGAAGTCAATTCTGCTGTTTATCAATATTGAGGTCAACAATGAGACAAACACAAAGTAAATGAAGCTTGGGTTGTCTTTTACTTCTGCTGAAATTGAAATAATACTAAAAAAAAAAGCAGAAACCCAAATAAGAATATCAAAAGCTAGCATATGAAGATTCAGATATAAAACAATAGCATCTTTTTTCCAGTGATGTTCAAACCTCTTCCAAGCTCTGCGGTGACTCAGATACCAAAATTGGCAATCATATAATAAAACCATATTTTGTTCCACTAAATCTCTCCAACCCCTGTCTTTTTACAGGCCAGTTGAATTGGTTTCAGTTGAAATCAAATAGTATTTGCTACAGTGGAGTTCCAGACTATCTGAAATGCCTCTTGACAAACTTAGGTGCTTTCCAATTATATTTATCCCCTACTATCTCTCAGATATTTTTTGCACAATTAAAAGCTAACAGGAAAAGGCTAATTCTCTAGTCTCCAAATCTAGAAATACATTTCTATCAGAGGTGAAAAATGAACACGTAAAAAGTTTTAGAGTGCTTTTTGTAATAATGAAAAATCTATGGATATTACCTGCTCAAAATAGGAGAAATATATTTTATAATTCAAAGAGCTGGTGAGATAAAATTCTGAGAATTTAGACTTGTATTAAAATGCAGAATATATTAAATGAATAAAATAGTCTCTCAAACTGTACTGGCATATTTCATCAAATTCTTAAATTTTTGGTTTAATTAATTAAATATTTTAAATTTGAATCATAAAATTTGTGTTACTGTGGTTTCACATTGCTACACACAGAATTTCCTTTCTTGAGAAATTTTGCCTCAAAAGAATCAAGCTCCTCAGAGTGAGTTTAAGGCTCTTACCATAAGAGGGAATATATAAACTACAAATACTGGAAGCCCAGCCAAAACCATGGCTTGAGGAGGTCATAGACTCCTGTGAGGGACCTTACCACTGTGGCTTAACTAACTTAACATGGAACCAAATAGCTATCTAAATACTTACATCAGTGCTTATAGACAAAAGCTATTTTCATCTTTAATCAGAGTTTTTCTTTGACCTGAACAGAGATGAATTCACAGGTTTGTAGATGTTTGGGATGCTTAGACTAAATCATGATTTAGAAGACAGATATGAACAGTATACTTATAAATCAACCTTCTAAGACTATTGTGAAACAAAGTATGAACACAATATAAGGGCCAGAAGATGAAAGAAGTGTAAGCTTGTATCTTCAAGTCATGACACATCTATTGCAATCATGATCTCTCAGCAGTGGTGGTCGCCTCCATAAAGCCTATGTTGTCCCATTAACAACCAATTATGGACTGGGGAGGTACTCACGGGACCTTATTGTAGATGTAACCAACCGTCTTATTAAATAAGAAACACAGAGCCGATTTAGAGAAGAAAGCCAAGAGGTCAGAGCTAAGAGCCTCACCCTTCCTGCTTCAGTGATCCTCTTCAGCCAAGAGAGCTCTCCGAAAAGGAGCTACTTCCTGTGTGTTTGTCTTTATAGAATTTCTGTTCTGCCTTCTCATTGGTTGTAAAACAAAACACATGACTGCCCTTGTCACTGCTTGTCTGTAGAGACTTCCAGGTCTTCTATGGTTGGTATTGAGATTAAAGGCATGTGTGTCCAGTTCTGGCTGTATCCTTGAACACACAGAGATCTACCTAGCTCTGTCTACCAAGTGTTGGGATTAAAGGCGTGCGCCACCACCACCATGCTCTTGCTATGGCTCTAATAGCTCTGACCCCCGGGTAACTTTATTTATTAACATACAATTAAAATCACATTTCAGAACAAATAAAATACCACCATACCTTATCATCCCTGTTAAACTATGGACATCTGAAGTATACTTGAAAAGGACAGTTCCTGTTTTCAGTTGTTTAAAAAACAGTGAACTCATCAAGATCAAATGGATACTTCCAAGACCATGTCCGTATAAAATTTCCAAGCTAATCAGAGGGTCACAAAATAAAACAAGAAGATGTGAATATGGGAAATGAACTGGTCAGGAGCTGGAGGGGAAATCAGCAAAAGAGGGTCAGGATGACATAAACAGAATTCACTACATATATGTACAAAACTGTCAAAGAACACACTTAATCAATTTTAAAAAGGCAAAGAAATTGGGGCTGGAGTGATGGTTCGTTAAGAGTGTTTGCTGTTCTTCCAGAGGACCATAGTTCAGTTCTGAGCACCCACTGGGTAGGGCAGTTTACAATTGCCTGTAACATCAGCTTCAAGAGACCTGATGCCTTCTTCTGGCCTCGGCAAAAACTGCAGTGCTCACCCTGTGCCCATATTCATACAAAGACATACACCTATACATAAAATCAAAAGTAAAAAATAAATAAATAAATAAAACATTTTAAAAAGGCCCTCATGGTTGGAAAGGCCTTTGAAAGATATTTCTTGACTGTAGATTTCACATTACATGTTGTGGTTGGAATCTTGAATGTTTCCCATGAGCTTATATCTTAAAAAGTTAGCAATAAGCTTATAGAGTTATTTTGAAGGCTGGGAAGCCTTTATGATATGTGGCCTGGTTGGTAGGTCATTGTGGACAGGATTTGAGATTTTTACTCACCCTTACTTCCTGCTACTTAGTCACATGCTTCCATGAACAGAGGCTGAGACGGTTTGTCATGGCTTCCTCACTCTGTGGACCTAACACCCCTGGCTCTGAAAGCCAAAAGCAACCATTCTTCCTCTAAGTTTCTCTGGTCAGAAATGTCACAATTACAACAAAAGTACCCAATAAAGCTCCTATTGTTGAATTACACAATTGACCTTTTGTTTTTTTCTAGGTCAAATTTTGAGTATTCTTATGCCCTACAGGGGTAATCTGATACTGAATTTTGAAATTAACTTGATTTATAATAGTGCTTATTATTGGTATATCCTCAGTGTGCTTCTCTCTTTCACCATAATTAGTAACATGAATAAAGCCTTCATTGTGCCAGTCGCTGGTTGAGAATTCCCCTGTGTCTGCTCTGTCAATCTTCATAACTAAAGCATGAGTGGTACACTGAGAGAAAAATTAAGTCTTGGAGACACTGGGTCATGTAGTAGATTTTAAACAATTATGTTGGGGTGTCAGCATCATTTGGGACAATGCCTTCCTTCCTAGTGTCTAGTATTTTTTTGAGAGGAAAACCAAATTGATAGTAGTGTTGTGAGATACAGTGGATGTCTCAGAGGCAGACAGTGGTTATAGTTTGGGGAAGTATAAAGAATATGTTTATGAGATAAACAAGTGTGGCCTCACAAAACATCAAATGATACGGTGTTGACTAGGGGACACCTCAGGTACTACCCTTGGAGAGAATTATAGTATCAAATAAAATGAGTAGAAAAACCCAAGTGATGCTCTTCATGAGCAGGGGTGTGATTCTGGAAAGAGAGCATGAATCACTTGATTGTATTATTACCTAAATCTGTATGTGAATGGAGGCACATGATGTACTATGAATTTTATTTATACATTGTAAGTAAGTAAATATATTAAAACCTAGTATGCTACATAGCGTCACATGGTGTATCCTATTATATAAATACCATGCTTACTTATTGAATGAATCTCCTATTGGCAGGAATGATAGACAAGCTAAGAGATGATGGAGTTTTCAATTTGAATGTGTTTCCATATGTGTCTGGAATTGTGCTATCCATACATTTGCTCTAATATGTGTCTGGAATTGTGCTATTCACACATTTGCTCTGTCTTTCTTCTACCTTTTGTCCATACCTTGAGAAGCTCTGGATTTCCTCAGCAGATTGTACATGAATGTAGCATCAACTCAGAAAACACATTCACATTGGCTTCTTATTCTTTCCTTTTCAAAAAATGTTCTCCATTTTTTTTTTCTAACTGCATGGTGCAATAAATTTGAGAATAAGGGAAATAAACTCCTAATACTTGGAGTTAATTTCTGGGTTGGGTTTAGAATAGACAACTTCTAGCTTCACTTTCCACGGTAGTGTGGACTGGACACTACCCATGCATAATCCTTGGGGCCTGAAAAAAGTCCTATACAATGAGAAGATTAATTGCTGATTCTGAATCCATTAGAGGCCTATTTCCAGGGGGAAATTCTGCTGACCAGAAATTCTGCAAAGCCAATGTGCTTGGCTTCCCTGGAAAGTAACAGTGCCATGGAAAAACCAGAAAAAATAAGAGTTTTAATGGACTAAGAATCACAAATGCCATGTAGCATATGGAACAAATCATGGAGTAGTAATAGCACTAGAATCCACAGATTTAATAAGACTCCATTTGCACCACACAAACAGAATTAGAAACAAACCCGATATGATGGCACGGGGAAGCTAATACAAGGGTGGGTTCCTCATATTTCCTTTATCTGTTTATTTTAATTTTGTGAAAATAATTACATTGGTGTTCTATTCATCTACCTTAAGTCTTGTGAACAAACATTTCTTTTAAAATAGGTGTATTGACTGAGTAATGATTATTATGAATTTTTCCTATTTCCCTTAATTTAAAGATCTTACCAGTCATATGATACTATACTTAGGAATTTTGCTTCAACATTAAGAGAATTCAAGCCGTCCCAAATCGATGTCATTAAAAAAATAACTTCTATTTGTGTCATTGGAGCTGAGGACAACTAGTAACATTTGAAAGCTAAAAGATTCCTATGAATTGGGTTTACTTTATATGTTTCTCAGCATGGTGTATATACAGAAAAAGTCACTTATCTTCCATTTTCTAAAACATTTTTCCTTTACTTTTGTGATTCAGCTTTTCAGAGTATGGGTGAAAATTTAGACAGAATATTCCTTAAAATTAGTTTCACTGAAGCAAAATACAGAAGATATTCCGTATTACTCCTCAATTTACAAATAAAATATCAATTTTTAAATCTGAATTTATTGCTGTTGCTAGTATTTCCCATTTGTACAAAATGGACTGGAATTTAATAAAAACCTGATTATTTAAAGAATACTTCACAACACCTCACAACCCATGCTTCATGCAGCAAAAACTAATGCAATTTAAAATCACATTATTTTACCCTCCATTTGTGGCAATTAAATAAATAGCTCTTATTATTGTTGGTGTTCATACCTTTTTTTTCCCCTCCTTTGTCAGTCCTTGATTGCATTTGGTTCAGGATTTGGGTCATGTTTTGTTTCATTTTGGCACACAGAGGTTTACCCTGAAAAATACATTTTGTTTTTGATTTAAATGACCTGTCTTTTAATCCCAACCACATGATATGGCTGTTCCCCAGAGCTAGGGCTACTCTCAGCTGATTCCAAACTTATTATTTTAGATGTTCTAATTCACCACACATCTAGGCAGTCTTGAGATATATAGTATTTAATACCCTTCTTTAGAAATGAAAACAAGAAAAGGTAACAGTCTTCATGTAGTTATCTGCTATGGGCTTGATTTTGACCAATATATTGTTTATAGTCTATACATTTTGTAACAGGTAGATGTAGGTTATTTTCATAGTCTCACATTAGTACATTGGATGGCACACACACACACACACACATATATATATATATATATATATATATATATATATATATATATATATATATTCTTCATGGATTTTGAGTGCAGTATTTTTAATGTATATTAGTAAATTTTTTAAACGTAGATGTTATTTAATATATCCTGTGACTTATACATGGAGAGTGCACTCCACTTACCTTTCTGATTGTGTAGGATACTAGAAAAAGTTTATATGAAAATGGTGTGAGTAAAGAAATATGTAGGATGTGGCCTAGTACTCTTGCAAGGTGATAACCTTGCCTCATTTTAGGTCATGCATGCTGGCAGAAGACAAAATGTTCTGAAGTAAGAGACAAAGGATTTCAATATTCATTCTGAAAACAGTGGCTATCGTTCATATTTGTTACTGTAAATTTCTCATGCTGCCAAGTCCCACAGGCATGACACAAAGGACCCATGATGGATGTCTAAACACACAGTGGGCTATGTTATAAAAATCTTGAGCTTTGGTGAAGTTCTGCTTGTATAGTAAGTCTGTGCTGTGTCTGGGGGGAGACATTACCTCATCTCTCAAGGCTGTTCCGTGAAAACACACCCTGATCAGTGGCCTGGGAAGAGAGTGGCCAGGCTCTTAAATTCTTGGTCCATCCATCATATATGTGCAGACTCCAAAACCCATGGTGCATTGGCTTTCCCAACTAATGTGGTTGCTACTGATGCTCCTACCTAAGACATGTTTGGGAACATTGGTCTTTTCTATTCAATTTATTTTCAAAATTATCAGTATAACTCACCAAACATATCATAAAATATGTTACATTATTCAATTAAAATACATAAGAGACAAAAATTACTATGATACATTATATAACCGAGAGTATAAATGTTCAACAAATTGACCTATAAAATACAGTGTAACTTGTTTCATAAAAAGATGTCATTCCATAAAGGTATCTATCAAAGTTAAATTTACATCGTATTTTCAAATTCACTTGAATTCATATGCACTTATGTTTGAATAATAAGCAATAGATACTTATATATAATTCAGTGTCTTTTCATGACATTGGCCCTTTTGAAAATTGAGATATTGCTCTATTCAAATTAGTGTGTGGATTCTTTATATTTGGTCACTACTGATGTAGTCACACTGCTTATGGAACAATTTTTTATTCAATTTCTGGTATCCTTAGGTAGATAAAATTCTTTTTAATGAGTTTAATTATGCTACAAATTATTTTTATAATTGTCTGTCATAAATAATTGTAACCAATTACTCATAGAGATAATTTATTAAATGTCCTCAAGAAAGTTTGTTTTTAACACTTGTGTCTACTATAAATCTGCACTCATCAAGGCCTCCAAATAAATCAAACACAGAGGAAAACCATGATAGAGGAGACAAAATACACAGAGTAAATATGAACACACTTGGAGGATAAAGATTGTGGTCCAGATAAATAGAGAATCTTCCTAGATTAAAGAAAACAATTGATGAAGTCCATTATCTCCTAACTTAGCTACACATTTGTCACAATCCTAAAATTCCAGAAGTTCTGTCCTTGGTTTTCTTATTTTGGAATTTGGAAAGTTCATTATAAAACTAACAGAAATGATAAAAACCTATGAATAACCAATGTAACCTTGAAGATAGTAACAAAGGCTAGAGCTTACAGTTTTACTCTGATTATTTTTGAAACATGATCTTTGACCTGCAAGATATACAGTCATTAATATTATTCTTGCCACCCAGGACAGCAGGTAGGCTAATTACAACTAGCTACTTCTCCCTCCACTCCTGCAAATCAAATTCCCCAATCTTTTTTTTTTTTTATTAATTTATTTTGCAATACAATTCAGTTCTACATATCAGCCACGGATTCCCTTGTTCTCCCCCCTCCCGTCCCCCTCACCTTCCCCCCAATCCCCCCCCATTCCCATCTCCTCCAGGGCAAAGCCTTCCCCACAGACTGAGGTCAACCTGGTAGACTCAGTCCAGGTAGGTCTAGTCCCCTCCTCCCAGGCCGAGCCAAACAATCCTGCATAGGCCCCAGGTTTCAAACAGCCAACTCATGCAATGAGCACAAGATCTGGTCCCACTGCCTGGGTGCCTCCCAAACAGATCAAGCCAATCAACTGTCTCATCCATTCAGAGGGCCTGATCCAGTGGGGACCCCTCAGCCATTGGTTCATAGTTCATGTGTTTCCATTCATTTGGCTATTTGTCCCTGTGCTTTATCCAACCTTGGTCTCAACAATTCTCGCTCATATAAACCCTCCTCATTCTCGCTAATTGGACTCCCATAGATCCACCCGGGGCCTAGTCATGGATCTCTGCATCCAGATCCCTCAGTAGTTGGATGAGGTTTCTAGCACAACAATTAGGGTGTTTGGCCATCCCATCACCAGAGTAGGTCAGTTCAGGCTGTCTCTCGACCTCTGCCAGCAGTCTGTTGTGTGGGTATCTTTGTGAAATTCCCCAATCTTATCCCCAGCTCTTTAGTAGAGTAGCAGCTGTAGCCTTGCCTCCCCTCTACCCTCATCTCCAGTGAAAAACACAGATCCTCCCCTCCAAGTTTTCTTATACTCACTCATCTCTTTACCCCAGTCCTTAACTCAAACAGGAATTAGCTAGAGACAATGAGGCCACTGAGGACAGGGTAGCAGGTAGCCTATCTGAAGCTTGCCAGTGCTCCTTCCTCTCCTCCAAATCCAAAACACAGCATCACATCCTCTCTGTAAGAGAACACCTGCTGCACCCCCCTTCTCCCTGCCCTATCAGGTGGGACAAGTCTTGTTGTTTAACCTTCCTCCCCACTCATCCTGTTTTCTCAGTCCAAATTCCAGAATATTTTCTCTGAAAACCCACCAGCCAAGACTGCCAGAGAAGCAAGTAGACATCTGAAGCAGGCAGTGAAGGTTGAGATCTCCACTCTGCCTCTTCTTTATATATAAAATCCTCCAGTCTTATCCCTGGCTCTGTAGTAGACTAACCATAATGGTTTCCATGGTTTCTCCTCACTCCCTGCTCCCATTTCCAGGGGACTAAACAGATCCTGGTAGGACACCATGCTTCAGTTCCTCCTGTGGAAGCTGTCACTCCTTCTCCTTTCCCATCACCAATTCCTGATTGTCAGTTTCCAATACCTAGGAACACATTTTACCTAAGAATGTCTGTAGCTGGAGTTTTCCTGCCTGGCCCACAGTCAGGACAAATCTCTCTCACCTGCCAGTCCCACAGCAGCTCAGACCCAACCAAGTAAACACAGAGACTTATATTGGTTACAAACTGTATGGCCATGGTAGGTTTCTTGCTAACTGTTCTTATAGCTTAAATTAACCCATTTCTATTAATCTATACCTTGCCACGTGGCTCGTGGCTTACCAGCATCTTCACATGCTATTTCTCATCGTGGCAGCTGGCAGTGTCTCTCTGACTCAGCCTTCCACTTCCCAGCTTTATTCTCCTCCTTGTCCTGCCTATACTTCCTGCCTGGCCACTGGCCAATCAGTGATTTATTTATTGACCAATCAACAACACACTTGACATACAGACCATCCCACAGCAAATCTCAGTGGCCATATCTATCAGGATCCCAGAATTTCCTATAAGGCCAAAGACAACCACTCCACTGTCCTGAGAACCAGGGAGAGTGTGGTAGTTTGACTAAAAATGGCCCCCATAGGACCATAAGCAGTGACACTATTAGGAGGTATGGTCTTGTTGGAGTGGGGATAGCTTGGGTGGAGGAAGTGTGTCACTGACCTGACAGTGGGTTCTGAGTTCTCAGATACTCATACCATACCCAGTGTGGCACTCTCTTCCTGCTGTCTGCTGATCTGGATATAAAACTATCAGCTATCTCTCCAGTACCACAACTGCCTGGGTCCTGCCATGTTTCCCACCATGATTACAATGGACTAATCCTCTGAAATGTAAGCCAGAACCAGTTAAATATTGTCCCTCTTGGACATTTCCCCAATGGACACTCCATTCTATGATAGAGGCACTTGCTCAATCATGTTCATTGCTGCTCCATTCATAATAGTTTAAGAGCTAGATGGGATGGAGTATATCAAGGAAACAAGAACTTATAAATCAATATGATCAATGTACACACGGACTCACAGAGACTCTGGCAGCAAGCACAGAGGCTGCATGGATTTGTACCAGTTGGAGCTGAAAGAAGTTGACACATTCCCTTATTCCTAACCCAGAAATAATCTCCAACTGATAACCACTTGTAAGTATAAACTAAATTTCCTTCATGAGAGTCTCACTGGGGAGGTAAACTACTCTGAATGGTAAGCTGAATGCCATCAGTAGATGGCCAATGTGATAAAACTCAAAGTCAGCATTGGATAATAATGTCATATCAAGGCTTTCCTTCCTTCCTTCCTTTATTTATCTTTTCTCTGTAACTGTAACTTACTGAATTTGGGACATTCAATTTCATCTTCCTGATCTGATGGTCATAATGCTTTTTCTTTGGCTTATTTGTGAGGATGCTTTCTATTTGTATTTTACATAATTCCATCCTTAGTCTGTGATTTGATATCATTATCAGTCTCCACGGATTATATTAGTACCAAACCCCTTTCATTTTTATGCTTATTTCATACCGTGGGTATAATTTCAAAGTAGAAGCCCTAGTCCTCCTCTGGTATTCTGTGGAAATTTTATCAAACTCTTCCCTGTACCTGGTATTTTCTCTTTATTCTCTCACATCATTTTCAGAATCTTCTTTAAATTTCATAAAAGTAAGAACTGTGATAGTGTGTGTTGAATGTGATCTGAAAAAAAGTCATTAGAATTAATTTCCATCCCCATTGAGCTATTCTCCTGCGATGGCTTGTCAATCAGGGATGTAAGCCTTCTCTATGGGGTTGACAATTTCTCCATGGTAAATTGGTATTGTGAGTGATTGGTGACCACTCACAGCTTTGCAAAAAGTTGTTTACAAAAATTTTACTTCATAGTACTTTCAGTTGGGGAAATGATACTACTAGACCTATGGACATGAAATTATAAGGGAGTCCTTAAAGTCCTTTTCCATTAATGAATGATTTATTGTGGCTGTGAAAGAAAAGCATGAGTTTGCCTGCTCAGTACAGCCTGTCACTTTTGATAAATGTGACTCACCTTTTAGTAAGAAGTCCAATTTTGCACTGATAGCAAATCTCAAATTTCATAGAAAATGAAATTGTAAGATATCTTAGGAACATAGTCTCTGAAGGAGCAAAATGAGGCAGAAAAATTCAAAATTGCAACTTCATTGAATACCACAAAACGTGAATGTTGTCTAATGTCAAGAAAGTCACAGAGTCAAGGTTGGATTTTGCCATTTGTAACAGCATTTGTTTAATATTTACTAAAGTTAAGAGGTAACACTTCATAGTTTCATTTTCTATTTCCCTCATTGCCAAATTAAATAATGATTTGAAGGTCCCTAGTATTCTGGACTGTTCTTACTACTATCTTTGTGTGTGTGTGTGTGTGTGTGTGTGTGTGTGTGTGTGTGTGTGTGTGTGTGTGTTCTTACTACTATCTTTGTGTGTGTGTGTGTGTGTGTGTGTGTGTGTGTGTGTGTGTGTGTGTGTGTGTTGTTTGATTCCGGATAGGAATGCTGTCTACCATCTATCTGCCTGACATATACAACTTTCTCAAACAAAATATAGATAAATTGTATGTCTTCTTTCACAAGGGTTGAAACTACCATACTACCATGTTGGATTAGCATGAGGTTGACGTTGCCCAAAATTGATAACATGCCATAGTTTGGTGACATTAAATCATGAGTCCCACTAAATCCTCTTTAATTAACATATTAGATTTAGAAAGCACGTACTGATATTGTTTTTGTTTTGTTTATTTTTTTTATTGATCTCAAATCCATACTGTAAATTTCAATTACTATCTTGAGGCTGCTGTGGTCAAACAGGGAGTCCTAGAGACTAAAAAGAATGTGATATACTATTTCCTTTGCCTATACCTAAAATCTGAAATATTTTGTCCCTCTCAGACAGAAGTTGCCAGAGAGACAAGGAAATGGAATTGTGTGAATGTCTCTTTACAGCATTCAGACATTGAAATTCTAACCCCTACAGGATGGATGATCTTAGGTGAATTTAGGATGTAATCACCTCATGAGGGTGGAATCGCCATGAATCAAGTCAGGACACTTCTAGTAGAGATCCTGAGGAGCATTCTCATTCTCTTTCTATCATGTAAGCACACAGCAAGAAAATAGTAATGTGCATTTCAAATTCAGCACGCATAAACAAGTTTTTTAGCATAAGCCAATCCACAGGTAAGTATGATTTGTTATGGAGGAGAGAACTAATAAAGACAGGAAGGCAGACTTACATTTTTAGGAATTAGTTGAAAACAACGTGGGAGAGAAAAAGACTGAAATAATATCCAACTCATCAACATATGGAGATGCAAAAACTAATTTCAGCTATACAATTATTATCATGCTGTCTTCTTATATATCTCTTAGTCCTCACGTATCTTCTCTCCCATGGATCCAAATCTCTGTTTTAGTTTCAAACTTTCAATTTCCTTCATTCCAAGATTTTAAATATTTCCCCAATATGTGTCAAGATCATATATATGTAACCTATCCCTTATTTCTCACTTGCCCTGAAACTGCAGGATTTACTACCTTAATTTTTTTTTAATCTAGTAAAGCTAGATGATATCACTTGCTTGCCATCATCATCTTTTTAATAGTATACAAGGGACATTTATGAAGATTAATGTATATCAAAGCAACTGCTTTACACATCACAATTCAGTAAATCTTGGAAAAAGATGGACAAAAAAAATAGATAATTCCTACATCCACTTTAAGCATATCCGGTGACACTCAACAGTGTTGTAATTAAACTTTCTTTATTCTGAAAACTCGTTGTTAAGTACAGAAAAAGAAAGGGGAAAAAGAAAAAAAAAAACTTTTACCTTTAACAGCTGGAACTGATTAAAAAAAAAAAAAAAAAAGGTGTTCCAAGAAAGGAAAAGCCAGACAAAAAAGACTCTAGGGAGAGACAGTGTCTGGCTGAAGTACAGCGCAGTATGGGTGAAAGGAATATTCTTCTTAAAAAGAAAGAAAAAAATGTTATCTAGTGCTTTGCCATATTATTGAGTCTTAGCTTGTTGAAGACTTTTTTTTCCTTAAAGCCCAGGCAAGGATCATTTATTCTTAGGGTGAAAATAAATGTTTTATCCTCCCATTCTTTACCTACAGCTAATATGTTGATGAATGCCCAAGTCCTGAATCTCTGAGAGAGGAATGAGATGATCATAAAGTGTTGTAATGATTGCAGATTGGTTTAGATGTGGGAAGATTAAAGTAGAAATTTCTGGTTCTAATTATGTTTATGGGATTTTGTGCATAATGGGTTAATTCTGCTTCCAAACTCTAAGCAGGGCTCTTTCTTACATGGGGAAGCTATCTTCTTTAATGCATTTGAAATCTGTTTTGCGTTAATGCAGGTGACTGGCCATGTATGTTAGGACCACCTCTCCCTCCACTCATCCATTTCTTCTTTCTCCTCTTCCTCCTTTTCACCCTTCTATTTTTCATTCTTTTATGGGCATATATGTTTAATAAATGTAGAAGAAATTGATCTGTTTTAATACACAGTCGTTGAGACAGACAAGACAAGATGCCAATGCTTCTGTAGATAACCCTTTGTGCATGTTCCTGTAAGCAACCTCAAACTAACTGGGTCACTAATACCTAAATAAATAATAAATAAGTAAATGTATACATGGCCAGCTTCAACTTACTTTCCCTGAAGATAAAAATTATAGGAAGGCACTCTATATAGGGGATGCCTCACAAAGAAAGGGTTTGATGTTGTTCTGTTTTTAATGAAGTCATGCTTTTCCTGTGATTTGACCACTATGTTCAAAGAGGATGAGAATTAGGCTACTTATTATATGTAGGTACTACAAGACACATTTTAAAAAATTCAAGTAGACTTTCATTGGGATCACATTAGATGACAATAGTTATTCATCTTGAACATTCAGCAGTTAGACTAGAATTTGAATCCTCTTTATAATGACAGCAAGTAAGTCTAAATTACTGTCTTTGTGCCTGGAAAACATTAGTGCTAGTCTTCTTAGTAACCTGGCACTCACCATCGGGCATTAAGCCATATAGACCTAAGGAAGTTTAAAGATTCTGAATGCACAGAAACAGAGCCACATTGGACCTCCTGGTCTCACAGTCTCATGCCAGCAGCAGTGAAACCTTGTCTCCTGACAGCTGCCTGTGAGATGGAGCTGGCCACAAGCTGCCATGAGCTAAGCTGCATGGCTGTGAGTTCCTGCCACAGTACACAGAGGCATCTCCAAGCCACACAGTGTGGTGCATGGTAGATTTAGCCTTTGATAGTACAGACAAAAGAAAAAAAAAAGAAAAGGTTTTTGGGCTGTATGCTGCTGGATGGAAGCATAGACTCACTGCTTCATAGAGTCAGCATAAAAGTAATTATGCCACGTTGGCAAGCTGAGGTGGGTGGAGCCAGCAGCTAAAGCTGCCATTTCAGTCCTAGTAATGCTGCAGTTTAAAGAAATAGATTCACAAAAAGACAGATAAAATAAACCTAGAAATGATTTACAGTGTGTGGAAAAATGTACATAGGCTTGAAGGACAGAGGAAATGGACAGTTATATAAAGGAATAGAAAGTTTTAAAAAATAAGTCTTTAAAGTGAAAGTAAAAGTAATATAAAAAAAGTAAGCCATGTAAAGATGAAAATCACACAGTCTGGGTTATAGTGTCTTTGGAATTTTTAACTACAGAGAGACATTTGATTGTAAAAGCTAATGAGTTAAATTGATATGTATATTTTAAAGGTATCTTGATTTCAAAATTTATGTCTAAGGATATGTTGCTGTGGAAAAGAGGTTCTGCTTTTGTTTCCACTGAAGATGAGAACCTGTGGATTGCTTCCAGGCTAATATGGTTTGACCAGCCAAGAGCCCCAGAAAGGTCTCAGATGACACCATGGCCCAGGTGATCCAACTTCAAGAATTGTTTAAAGGCAACTGGTTCAGATAATGCAGCCTCACAAACTATTCCAGTCAGGATTTGACCAAAATTCTTAATTTTCTCAGGATCCCCATTATATTGCCAGTGCCCTCAACCAGTAGGAAGTATTGTTTATAAATGTTTAATTTTTTTAAAAGGGATTGATTTTAAATGCAATCTCTTTCTAAAGAATAAAAGGGGATATAGATATGATAGGATAAAGAGTAACAACTTTTATAAAATGTTTTAAATTGCTATAGATTTTAGTTTATTGATATAAATTTAAAGTTAATTTTGTTATACTATATGTATATTTCTACTCTTGTTTAAAGTATTTTGTTTGTGTAACTCATTTGAAATTTTAGTGTATAGTTGAGAAATACAGATTAACAATTAGTCTTCTATGATAGTCAAAATTATAATCATGTTATTTTTTAGGTATGTATAGATATATTTCAATTAGGTAGGTAATCTTCAAACACTTCAAAGACCTACAGAATATGGCATTTTAAATGCTTTAAAAACTTAGACTTCCTGAACAATGAGACACATCTGCTCCTGGCAGCACCGATTTACTTCAAAGAGAAAGATGGGAATTGAAGACACTCCATATGGAGTTTATCTTCGTGGCAAAAATAGCCATTTGGGCAAGAAACTGTTCTTGCCTGAACTGCTTGACAAAATGTTGTATCGACTGGACATGCAGGACCCATAGAAAGGTGACCACTGAACTTTACAAGGCATGATGGTCCTTCAGGTTCCTGTTTTGCAAAGGAAACTGACAGACATTCTACAGGACACAGAGGAAATAAAAAAAAAATTAAAAAAAAGAACTGAGAGACTAGACTATGGGCTGAAGATGGATGCCCCAATGTTACAGAGGAAATTTGGATGACTGTCCAGGCAGGCAGCTGTCTCTGTCATTCTAGATTTTTAAAAGTTGCTTACAATGCTCTTCCTGTTTATTTAGGTAACATATCCTTCTGGGATCTTTGATGTAGTTGAAGAATTAGTCATGATAAAAGATAAATTAGATATGAAACCTTAGACTAACAAATATAGTATAGATAGAATTTTTTCTTTAATTTTACAAAATACAAATAGACTAGATACTGTAACTGTAATTTTTGCTTGATAACTGTTTTGTTATATGAAATTTTAGTAGGTTAACTTTAAAACCTTTCTTTTGTTTTGACAGAAAAGGGGAAGTGATGGGGGAATGTCATTCTGTATGCTGCGAATATGTGTTGCTCCAATTGGTTGACAAATAAAGCCTTTTGGTCTATGGCAAGGCAGCTTAGAGGAAGGTGGGAAATTCAAAGAGAGAGACAGGAAGAAGGCTAGGAGCGTTGCAGCTAGCTACCTAAGGGGTAACATGTAATGGGACACAGGTAAAGCCACGGAACATGTGGCGATACATAGATTAATAGTTAAGGGCTAATTGAAGATATAAGAAGTGGCTAGCAAAAAGCTTGAGCCATGACCATGCAGTTATAATTAATATAAGCCTCTGTGTGTTTACTTGGGGGACACGAGTGGGAGAGATTTGTCCCAACTGCTGGGAGGCTGGGACACAGGAAAACTTCTGACTACAGTAATCGATTTTAATTCTAATCATATGTGAATACAACTTTGAACCTTGAGTTTGAGGATGCCTACAGAGATATTTGTCTAGTGCATTACACAAAGTGAGCATTAAATAGGTACTAGGTGTCATGACTCTTCCTTTCTTACACTTTTCTATGCTTACTTCTACTCCTTCTCTTCTTAGTTCTTCACTCTTGAAAATGTCACATTTTCACCTCATTTTTATTGATTTTGTTTTTACATTGATGATCAGAGACCACAGATGTTCTCATTTAAATCATTCTTGTCATCCTTATTATTATTCCTGAATCAAAGTTCCTGGACTTAGACCTACTGTCACCCCAGCTCTCACTTCAAATACTGATTCACCTTTCACTTCTGAGCCATGGACAACCGAACAACTATAACAGAAGGGAATTTGGATAAAATACTGTGGTCATAAACATAAATTCTTCTGCTTTTTAAATCCAGTATTGAATGTGGGGAATACGGCTAGAGCAGCTGGTACTTGTTTGTTTTTATTAATCATTTCTGTATTTAAAATATAACTACACCATTTTGCTCCTTTCCTTCCTTTTCTCCAACCCCTTCTGGGTGCCTCTTCTTGTTCTCTGTAATTTATTGCCACTTTTCTTGAATTGTAGTTACCTATATACTTGTTTAAAAGTGATGACCATACCATTTATGTCAGTTCTGCTCTTCTTGCTCCTTTTTCTTCTTCCTAATTATATAAATATCACCAGCTCAGTCTATTAGTTTCATATACTTGTGTGGTGTGTGTGTGTGTGTGTGTGTGTGTGTGTGTGTGTGTGTGTATGGATATAGCTTTTGTGTTTAGGGTCTTGGATAACCAAACAGGCCTGGCTTTTCCCTGAGGAAAGCTGTTTCTCCCACTCTCAATGTTCTTCATCTTTTGTCTGAAATTCTTTGGGGCTGTGGTCTGTGACTTGCCTTTCCCATGTTAGCTTATCTGCTAATGCCACCTTTGTTGAGGATCTTGTTTAGGCAGACTTTGTTGAGGCTTCATGGGGTGTAGCTTCCTGACATTTCTAGTAGATCAAATTTCACACTCAAACTTCCTGTTCCTCTGGCTATTACAATACATACCCCTTTTCCCCTGTGGTTTCTTGAGTCTTAAAGCAGGAGTAGCGATATGGGTGTATCAGTAGGTGCCAAGCACCACAGGATCACTTTCTAACAGTGTGAAAATATTTTGAGAAAGAGCTAAATATCAGCAAGAAATAGCAGATAGTGGATTTAACAAAATCTTATGTGTTACCTATGAACAGCAATAGGCATCAGGCATGCATTTTCCTACATATCAGAAGAGCTACAGTTCTGACTATATAATGTAGATGAATTTCTAAACAGTTCTACTAAATAAAAAAAAAAAACACGGAGCCAGATATAGGGGTGAAAACCTGAGAATTAGCCACAATTAACCTCACTTCCAAAAAGCAAGCTACTTCCTGTCTACCCATGCCTATATGTCTTGCTGTTCTGCCATCTGACTTGCTTTTTTTGTCCAGCTACATCTCTTCTTCTTCCTGCCCAGCTCTGTCACTTCCTGACTCTCTAAACAGACCTCCAGACCTCCATGGTTAGCTAGTGTTGGAATTTAAGGCATGCGGCACCATGCTCTGTTCCCAGTGTGGCCTTGAACTCACAGAGATCTAGACAGATCTCTAACTCGGAAGTGATAGGATTAAAATCATATGCTACCATTGCCTGACTTCTATACAGTGGCTGGCTTTTTCCTCTGATCTCCAGGCAAATTTTATTGGGAGACACAGTATATTGGGGGGGCACAATACACTTACTATTTACTTAGGTAATATTATATCCTTCTAGGGTCTTTGATGTGGTTGAATGTAGTGGGTAGCTGTTCCAGCTTTGCCATGGAGGTACTTCCCCCATTGATGCCTCAGGAATCTGTCACACCATGAGGTGGGCCAAGAGAGAGGAGCCCTTAAGACCCGAGATCTGAATGTGCCAGCTTTCTTGGTTCCTGGATCCTTGATGCTGGAAGTCGATCAAACAGAATTCTCCAGAGAACACCACTGGACTGCACTACACCTTTCCCGGACCCTGAAACCTATCCCTTTACTTGTAAGTTACCCCACAAAATAAACCTCCCTTTTAACTACGTGGAGTTGCCTTAATATTTCCACCAACAATATCTGAAGACTAGATAGTTATAATTATAATTTTCCTTGGTTATAATACAAGATAAATTAGATATGAAACTTTAGACTCACAAATACAGAATAGATGATAGAATATTTTCTTTAATTTTACAAAATACAAATAGACTAGCTATTATAACTGTAATTCT
Source organism: Peromyscus californicus insignis (assembly GCF_007827085.1). Classification (NCBI taxonomy): domain Eukaryota; kingdom Metazoa; phylum Chordata; class Mammalia; order Rodentia; family Cricetidae; genus Peromyscus; species Peromyscus californicus. The sequence continues at coordinate 42,705,085 of NW_026294447.1, forward strand.
TGCTTGATTACTGTTCTATTATATTTAATTTTACTGTTAAAGTTAAAACCTTCCTTTTTGATTAGACAGAAAAGGGGAAGTGCTGTGGGATATTGTTCTGTATGTTGTAAATGTGTGTTGCTCTGATTGATTGATAAATAAAATGCTGATTGGACAGTAGCCGGGCAGGAAGTATAGGCAGGGCAAGCAGAGAGGAGAATTCTGGGAAGAGGAGGGCCAAATCAGGAGTCACCAGCCAGACACAGAGGAAGCAAGATGACAAGGCAGAACTGAGAAAATGTTCCAAACCATGTGGTTAAACATAAATAAGAATTATGGGTTAATTTAAGTGTAAGAGCTAGTCAGTAATAAGCCTGAGCTAATGGCTGAGCAGTTATAAAAAATATTAAGGCTTTAGCTGATTATTTTATAAGTGGCTGCAGCTCTGTAGGGGGCCAGGCAGGAATCTAGAAACATTTGTCCTACGATATAACATGTTTTCTTGATTCTCCCTAGGACAGTGGTGTCAAATACCATAAGAAAATTTGTGTCGCCGGGCGGTGGTGGCGCACGCCTTTAATCCCAGCACTTGGGAGGCAGAGCCAGGCAGATCTCTGTGAGTTTGAGGCCAGCCTGGGCTACCGAGTGAGTCCCAGGAAAGGCGCAAAGCTACACAGAAAAACCCTGTCTCGAAAAACCAAAAAAAAAAAAAAAAAAAAAAAGAAAATTTGTATCAGAGTTTATTCTTACATGATACATGCTGACTTATAAATTTTCTATTACCTTTCTCCCCAATATCCAGACTTTTAAGCTATATCATTCTTCCCCTGTAATAGATTGCATATTAAGAGTCAGCATTTACCAATTATATAATTTTTTTGTAGTATCAAACTTGTAATATTAAATGCATGACATATTTGAAAATGGTGTGCATAGCAGAAGATATAATTTCTGGCTACTTTTTACTATTGTGTAGGATTTTGCCAGGACTTCTCATAGCCAGAAGAAGGAAACATAAATTCCTCATCTTTCATGTTATGAGAATTTCCTTTTATAAATGCCCCAACAATCACTTCCTAATATATTTTGGTATGAAAGAATCCAAATTCAAACTCAAATTATTATAAATGACTTAAAGTTGACAGTTGCAAGGCCAGTGGTCTGGGTGAGTATTTTGTAGGTTTCCTCACAAGGATAAGCTGGTCTATATGGTTTGTCCTCTCATGTGTGAAATAACAGAGTGGCTCCTTCCTCTCTGCAAATAGCCTTCTACATATCTGAAATCACTGTGCCTACTATATATTATGAATATACTTATGGTGATAAAAATATTTTTTGTGTATTTACAATAAATATGGTTTTCCACTGTATTTAAGCATTTAAGATGTTGATGGTAGAAATTTTCTTGGTCCTCAAGACCTTTTCTCCTCTCAATCTCATGTGTAGAACCTCTACAGTAATACAGATGGAAGACAAGAGAGCTACTCCAGTGTAAAACAATGAAGGAAGTTAAAATATCTAATACTGTTAAAATATTAGAGGGCAAGAAAATGTTTGAAGGAAAAATCAATTAGAAGGCATAAAAAAGAAAAATAGGAATATTCTTCTATATATAATAATAATTTCATTCTGTGATGAACAGCCAAGCTTAGTTGTACATAACTACTATCCCAACCCACAGGAGGCTGAGGCAGGAGCATCACTGTGACTTTTCATTGAGCTGCTTAGTAAAATCCTGTTTCCAAAATGTTATGTAACAAAATTCAAGGGTGATACTGATGAACTAGAGAGAGTGTTGAAACAGGTATTTTCAAATAAATAGCTAAAATAGAGGGAAAAAAATTATGGAAAAAAATTAATGATATATGAAGCATAAACACTGTAAACACTGAAAATGTAAAATTTTTCAAAATACTCTTACCTTAATATAAAAAATGTATATTTAAGTGAAATCATTATTCTTAGAAATAAAGAACTCACATTTACTAATTTTTAAAATTTCCCAAACACAAAATCACTTTATATATTTATTGATTAGTATAGCTTAAGATTATGGCAACCACTGTCAAAAATAAGCTATATACTTCTATACTCATTTTCTATCAACCAGGAAACAAAGGGAAACAAATACACAAAATAATTATCAAGAAATCAATGTTTAAAGGGTAAGACAAATAAATATTGCCTAAATTATAGTCTGGAAGCACTGCATATAGAAACTGTACGAGACATACTGTTCTTAAGTAATATTTACATTTACAAAAATAACTATATATTAAATCATGGAATAATCTTGATAGTTCTTATGGGCATGAAAAGTCAATCATCAGCATGCCGGCTGACCACCTAACAAACCGGGAAATAGCAGACAATTATCTAATGCTCGACAGTCAATAAATTAACTGCGTAATCTCTTTTCAACATTTTGATTTAGGTCAAGTGCAGAATTAATCTCAGCATTCTTGGTTTGTTTTTTTTTTTAAGCTCTCACATCTACTTTTGGGGGTCTGTCTCACATCCGTTTTCTAGGAGTAGCTAAAAGATAGGGTCAATGACTATATGAAAAAAAATAATGTTTCTCTTTTCTTTCTTTTCCTCTTTAACAGGTGACTCTTCTTGGTTTTCTAGCTTCCAGGGGAAAGTATTTGATCCCTGTGAATAGATTAGACTGAATTTATCGCTCTAATCACCTGCATTCAAATGTGTATTGTGAGTTAAAGTGTCACAATTTCCCTAGTACACTTTTCATTTTCTAATCCTCAAACTTCCCCAAAGAATCTGTTTCTAGTTAGGGATTATTTTCTTCTCTTTTTTTTTTTTTTTGTTTCGGGGTGGGGTGTTTCTGACTGAAACTTTATTATATACATATTATGTAAGTTTGGAGATTCTGCCATTAATAAACAATATTATAAAGTCACTTGTTTGTATTTCTTAAACCTGGAGTTCTATCAAGTTATATTTTGGGATGTTGTCTTCATATTTTACTATGAAAAGACACTTTTAATCTGTTGCTTTTGTTTTAGGTATAAGGCATGTTTGTTGTACAGTTTCTAACCCAAAAACGTCTATACTTTCTTCATCTGAATGTGACAGAAAAGTTTTCTCCAATAAATGTCCAAACTTAACATTTGTTTATTTATTAGTATAGCAAATTATTTTTATGTTATTTTCTTTGTACTCTAAAAGAATTTTACTTTTAGAATTTATCTTCCTGATTTATGGTTTTGATATAGTAAAGGGGAAATAAGAAGATAATAGATTTGAGAAATTTGCATTGAAAAGATCATTCAAAGGCAACTAGACTATGACTTTAATGTTGCCATTTAAGAGTCTATGACAGAATACCAGGTATGGTGAGAATTTTAAGGTAGTATATAATTGTACAATTGGTCAAGAATTTTTATGGCTGAAGATTCCTGTTCCTATGACTTTCAAGATATTAAAATGCAGTAATTAGCAATTGTTTGACCATTTGATGGTTTTCTTGAAGTTGCATAAATATAGCATTTATCTTATAAGATATTGAATTTCAAAGACTTTTTTGAAAATGATTGAGGATATTAGAACTGTTACTGTAATTGCATATGTGTGTATGCATATATATACACACACTATATGGTATATTATATATAGTATATTATATATGTATACACACATACAAATTACATGATATCTGTATGTATGTATACATGCATGTATTTCAATTATCCTTAAAAAACCATGTAGTTTAATATTGAAATTCATGACATAAAGATGGAAATAAATATTTTCAACAGCACTCTTGTAAAAGGTGATGGCCAATAAAACTGAAAGCCTAAGCCGGGCGGTGGTGGCTCACGCCTTTAATCCCAGCACTCGGGAGGCAGAGGCAGGAGGATCTCTGTGAGTTCGAGGCCAGCCTGGGCTACCAAGTGAATTCCAGGAAAGGCGCAAAGCTATACAGAGAAACCCTGTCTCGAAAAACCAAAAAAAAATAAAAAATAAATAAATAAAAATAAAAAAATAAAATAAAATAAAAAGCAAACACAAAACATGGTGTGCCGGGCGTTGGTGGCGCACACCTTTAATCCCAGCACTCGGGAGGCAGAGCCAGGCGGATCTCTGTGAGTTCGAGGCCAGCCTGGGCTACCAAGTGAGTTCCAGGAAAGGCGCAAAGCTACACAGAGAAACCCTGTCTCGAAAACCCAAAAAAAAAAAAAAAAAAAAAAAAAAAACTGAAAGCCTAATTGGGCTAATTTGTTTTTTAAGTATTTCATTGTGATGACTTAATACTTTGAGCATCAATAGAAAATTATGTTTTATATAATGTGTTTTTTATGCACAATGTCTTCATTTTAAATAGTTCAACATTTTCAGTCAGAAAGTAATAGATAAATGCAAGTTTTTAACCCTGTAAAAAGAATTATTTTTCGCTAAAGATATATATTAAAGTAGACTATTAGAATATGAAAGAATGACATCTCATATTCGTAAAAGAAAAAAGAAATTCCTTCCCTCTTTCTAAAGCAAAGTCTATAACAGTAAGCTTCTAATTTGCAATTAGGCAGCTCCTTTCAGTGTTTTAATGCTGTGTGCTCTGTGTGAATCAGCAAGAATCTGAAGCATCTGGTGTGGCCCTCATTCTTTATGATAATGTCTTTGTTTCATTAGTCTTGGGTCCTGGATGCTTGTTCCCCTGTTGAGGCAGAGCGGAGATGTAATTGAATAACTGAGCATCACAGATTTAAAAGGAGCACGGGGTTCACAGAGAACTGAAAACTTAATGATAGTTTGTGTTCCTGTGTCCTACCGGAGACTAATCGGTGCTAAGAAACAAAATGGGCTACTTAGAACTTCTTTTGACAGGGCCCTCTAAATTCTCCTATGATGATTTCAGTGGAAACTCTTCCAGCCACTGCTGGTGATGTTATAATGCGTGGATAGGAGACACATATAGCAAAAAATAGACACTTTGTTTTAGCTTTTATATTTTTCAAGTTTTGTAATTGAAGGATCACATAAATTCTGCAACAGAAATTTAAGAAGAGACAGAAAATAACTTACTTTCAGTAAGACTCCATAGTATCTTATCCAGGTTGTATTAAGGAGCTAGCTGACTACATTTCCTTATGATGTAATGCACAAGTGGCATGAAGCGAAATTAATATTTACAAAGAGTCAAGATCCTGCCATGAATGACAGGGACAAGGGAAGAGACAATTTTCAAGAGAAATCAGATTTATCATTCTCTATATTCTGTTTTTAAGATGAAGAAAATTTGCTCAATGAGAATGATAAATACAAAATTTTAAAAATAAGATTTTTGAAGCAGCAGAGAATACATACTAGAGCAGGTGTTTTACTTTATATGAGGTGCAATTTCATTAAGTAGCATAAGGGTTAGAAAGACATTGTCTTCCAAATTGTTTTGCTAAGGAAATATCCCAAAGGAAAGGAACAAAATTGGATTATTATTCTTGTATTTAGTACTTAAAATTGTGCTTTGTTAACTGAGAATACTACCTGTTAATACCAACTTTGATAACTTGCCTATGAGTACTTCAACTGGGCCTAAATTTCTTGTAAATGTCATGTAATCAATTTGGTATGGAAAATCAAAACCAAACAAATATTATGACTTCTTTCAAACAAGTACATTATTGCACATATAAGGAGAACCTTTTGAAATTTACTTACTCGTTTGTTTCATTAGTTAACTAAAACAACTTAGGAAAAGTCATTTGCCATCCAGGCTTTCCTTCTGGATGATGTTTTGATTTGGGACACACACATTTGAAAGTTGGGATATTATTCAACACTCTAAAAATAAACAAGCAGGAAAAATGTTTTCTTATCAAAACAAAACAAATTAATCCAGGTACACAATGTAACTTAGCCAAATTTCATAACTACCACAGTATCTGTGTGGTCATTTAGCATCATTCTTTTCACTGTTCAAATGATTATGTTCTTTTTGCTTTGTATCACACTTCATTCTGTTATTTCAAGAGGATCAGCATATCTTATCAGCATGTGCCTCTCCAAGTCTTACAATCACAACAGCTAATCTATACTTTTGACAGAGCACGTCAGAGCAAGTAAATCAGAAGATTCTTGAAAAGGCAAAAAGAACCCTGGGTTGTTAATTAACCCAGGAAAAGAAGGGGAGCAGGAACCATAGGTGCTCACAGAATTTACCTTTATTACTTTCTCTCCATGCTCACGAGTTTTGCCTTCTCAGTGATCTGCATTTATTCTCCCTTCTTTTGCTATTGTCTAACCAAAGTGTAAACTAAAAATAATAATTATTATTCATTCCCTCTCACTGTTTGTAGTAAGAACATGAGGGGAAAGGAGGGGAGCCTTTGTTTATCTACAGCTGTTACTTTCTTCTGTTTCCTTTTCAATTATCCTTAATAGATTGCTTTGATTAAAATAATGATGGAGCTTAGAATAGCTATTTATTATGGTCTCAGGAATTTTTAAATCATATTAAATCTTGTTCAGGAATTTATTTTGTAAAACAGAGCAAGATTGTACTATTTCTTATTATCAATTAAAGACCTATTTATTTTTTTTTAATTTTTTATTTTCAAACATCTTAACTCATGAAATTCTGTAAGATTTTAAACTACTTGGGTTTAAAATTGTGCTATAAGGATAAAATAAGATAACTGATCATTCTCATGTTCTTAAAACCTCATCCTTTATTGCTTAAAGTTTATTATTCTGCAAGGTGGTGGTGGTGCAAGCCTTTAATCCCAGCTTTCAGGAGGCAGAGGCAGGGGATCTCTGAGTTTGAAGCCAGCCTGGTCTACAAAGATTGTTCCAGAACAGCTAGGGCTGTTATACAGAGAAATTCTGTCTCAAAAAATACAAAGAGAAAAAAAAAGATTATTCTTCAGAAATATTTTGTGTCACCTCAAATGCCACTGTTCTTCTCTCATGATTTTTTATCCCCCCCACTTAGATTCAAATGATGGCATTAACTTATAAATCAGCAGAGTGAATTAGCTAAATTTCAATTGAATTAACAAATATATAAGTTGAATCAACCTTTAAAGAAATAGAAAGTTCTATTTTGCATCAGAGTAGTTTGGGGGTATGTATTCTGTGGTTTTATTGATTTGGAGTCTGTAGTGAATTCTTAATCTAAGTGTTGGGAGCCTTGAAGCCTAGTCTGTGATCAGCATGCTAATGCCTGTCCAACAGGTCTCCATGAGGCAAAGCTCATGGAAGATGGTCTCTCACTTGGCAAGGAGTGGACTGCAGGGCAACACAGATTTTGCTCAATTCATGCAACCTGCAGGCTCTTTTCTCTCTCATGATATTGTTGACTGTCTGGGTGGTTATTAGTTTTACTTTGTCAGTCACACATGTAGTAGCTATAATTTTCCCTGGAAATTTCATTCTTCCTTGAATGTTTCCCCTTAGAATCAGCAGAGGGCTAATGCTTCTCGAATTTCTTATTACTAGCTACCACTCCTAATTCTGGAAACTTTTGACTCAATAGAGACAGTTAGTTACATATGAGAAAACAACACTTGGAACATTAACCATTTCTCACAGCTCTGGAAAGGAGAGTAAGACATGCCAACACTTGAAATTACATTCCCTGGATACCAAGCATATAGAGTCAATGATAGGATCTAGTATGATCCAATGGGGAAAAATACAATGTAAAAAATGGGATGGGGAAATCCATCTTTACCACACACAGGAGCTTATTTTGGTGGAAGAAGTATGGTACAGTGGGTTGGGATAATAGTGCCTTAGCAAAGTTTGAATTTTATAGAGAGATTGAGACATGGGACTCTATTGTAGAAAAGGGAACTATATAAAAGCAGACATGAAAGAATTGCTTGGGATTAAATATTGTCCTTTTTTATTTGTTTGTTTTTTTGCTTTTTCTGTTTGTTTTTGTTTTGTTTTGTTTTTCAAGATAGGGTTTCTCCATGTAGTTTTGGTGCCTGTCTTGGAACTCACTTTGTAGATCAGGCTAGCCTCGAACTCACAGAGATCTGCCCATGTCTATTACTTTTTAACTTTGTAACCGCAAGTAGTTTCCAGCTGACATAAGTGCTGCAAGAGCAGGATGTGTCTGGCTCGATATTTAGTTAAACTTGCAAAAATGCTGAACTCTGTCTAGAATAAGGTTATGTAGACAGTGGGAATATGTATTTGGCAAAACATAAAGGAGAGCAAAGAGGACTTTTATAATGATTATGATTTATTTCTTAACATATAATGTATTTCTTAAAAGTCAAAAATAGGAGCCAATAATAAAGCTGTTCATGTAAGCCTAGTTTAAAAAAACTCTATTAAAGTATAAATAAAGATAGCTCGAGCTATTCTGAGCCACGTGAGTGCAATCCATCTGGTCCTCAGATTTTTTTCTTGTGCCAATGCCACTTTCCTGTCTCAGTACCTAAACCCAAGCCTAGGCTGGACCCCAGCATCTAAGTATAGAAATATATAATGTGCCACTATATCTATATCAACATGAATATACACAGATACGTGTTTCCCCACATCTACTTATATACTGAACCTAAATGTTTAAAAGTCAGAAGCAAGGAATACCTAGGTAGATCACATAGACATTTCAGATTAGTAGGCTAAGAATGAACAATTAATTAAATACTTTGATCTTGACTCTATTCTTCAAAAGAAAGAGATAGATAAGAGTAATATAGGAAATTAGTGAAGAACACTTTGGATCATGAAAGCAACATGTGAACTAATCTTTTCATGTGTAGAACATATTTCATAAACTGAAATGTGTGGTAAATTCTGATGAATAATGCTGCAAACTTAAATGAGGTTAAGACAGAGAATAGACCAGGAGAATTTGGAAGTTGTCACTCATAACTAACATTGAGGATAATTATTTCTGCACAGTGGTCAGTTGGGGACCTTTTCTGCCTCTATCCCTCCCTTTCTCTCTCTCTCTCTCTCTCTCTCTCTCTCTCTCTCTCTCTCTCTCTCTCTCTCTCTCTCTCTCTCTCTCTGTTTCTCTCTCTCTCTCTCTCTCTCTCTCTCTCTCTCTCTCTCTCTCTCTCTCTCTCTCTTTCTCTCTCTCTCTCTCTCTGTTTCTCTTTCCATTGGATATAATAGTTTCAACACTGTTTTTATTCCCCCAACTCTAATTATATATCATTAAAATATTGTTCATGCACTTTTTGAGAGTATAATCAATTTTTCATAGAAGTATAATCATGGCGTGGGTTTCATTTTCCGTTCTGTTATTTATGTTCATGGACTTGCATACTTTTCTGAAGCTGTCTGTGTTTTAGTTTTGTCAGCTAGTATCTTACATTTCTCCAAGAGACTTGGGGATAATTTAGTGATTTATGTGGCAAACCATAACTTGTTTACACAGAAACCATCATTTTGACCCTCCTTGATGCCTTCTTTGTTTAGTAGAAAGACAATTCACTCAATGTCCCCAGATTCCTTAATCTGGAAACGGCTGTGTTACACAGTTTTGGATGGTGAGGTATAAGTCAGTCTTTGGGGCAGGATGATGTTGAAGGTTCGTTTAAGATAGAGGCTCATCCTGCACTGTGTAGGCCTTTTCAGCTTCTTCCTGGCTTGAACACAGAAAAGACCCCTAAAGGAAAGAGACGACTAACATTAAGGACAGAAGAACCCATTACAGCAGTGGCAGTGTTTAGCTGGACCAAATGTTGTTTGATCAACATTTTGAGCATTTGAACCAACTGTGAGGTAATGATTCTAGAATCCTTTTACAATGAGGAAAATTAAATGTTTACTTATTAAAGACTTTGTTAGCTTTCAGTTTGTTTTTGAATGTCAAAACATCTTCAATTCTATAAAGTGTAAAGGGTCTAGGGACTCCATTTACATAATTTATACTTGATGAATTTTAATCTTCTGACACCCATCCTACTGATTATGAGTACAGGAGGCAGAAAACAACAAAACAGACATAAGAATTAGGAAACTCTCCACTCTGCATTTAGGAAAGGAACAGCTTGCTCCTTTGAAAAAGCTGAATTTCAAAAGCAATGAAATCTCACAGGCAGTTGGTGTAGCGTCCATCCACTTTGAAGCAGAATACTGCTGTTCTGCACATCATGGCAATCAATCAAATCATGTTTCTTTATTCATTAATAAATCATGAGCATTTTGCAAAGATATGCAACCTAGAGTGTTCTGTTGTCTTTCAAACAATATCCCATGAAGGAATCTACTCTTTGTAATTTTGTACTAAAAGATGCACAAAGGGCACTGAAACTGCCTCAACCTCAGCTTCCTTTTAGTTATAAGCACATGGCTACAGGGAAATAACAAAGCCAGATATCTGATGACAAATGATTCAAGATTTATATGTGATTTTAATGAATTACACAAATGAGCAGTGTTGCCGATAGGTATGTCATTGCTGATTGTTCTGAGACCTACTTATTTTAATTTTGTATTTAAAAGTAAGAATTAATTTTATAAAACTACTTCACAAGTCTTTGAAAGGCAGATTCTTTTTATAAATCAGCTGAAGATATTTTATTTCATATATTTATTTTTATGTAGAATATAAATTATAAATTTCATGATAAAATTTTCAAATAAAACTTATTTTTAAAATTTCGGTGGTGATGTTATAAATCCAATACATGGTTTTCTTCCCTATTCCTTTGATACGTGCTTTTTATATCTACCAATTCCCCATAATTTGCGTTCATATCTCACATGCTCTATGGCTTCCCCAATAAATCATTTTCTTTTCTCTATACTTGTTTTTCTACTTTCACAGTGAGACTTATTTTAATTTTTCAAGCTATTTGCAATCTATTTTTATTAAGGAATTGCAAGTCTGAAATATTTGATTTGTCTTTGTATTCCTTTTACTTTCTGAGACTGCCTTCTTGGTCTCCTATAATGTGAAGGAAAACATTTTAATGTAGTTAGATCTTCAAACTAAGTGTGTGTTCAATTCACTTCATTTTGTGTTAATCCTTTTGTTTGTTTGTTTTGTATTTGTTTAAAAGGTTTATATCATGTTGTTCCTTTTCAATTTTTTTTTTATTCTTAAGAGCAAAGTTAGTGTTCCTTGTATGGACATAGATGTGGAGCCAACCAATGGGCATTATCAACCTACCAGGGATTCCAGCTGCAAAGAGAATTGAAAGAGAACAGACTCTCTACTTCAGCAGCTGTTAACTTTATGGCTTTCAGTTAGGGATGGGGTCACTGCAGATGCTCTCTCATTCATACTATCATTTTAACTGAGATTATTTTATGTATCCCACAGTTGCAGTAGGTATACAAGGGATATTTCATATTCAGAACATAACTGTTCGCAGCTTGCATCTCCATCTTTGTAATTTTACATTCGTCTATCCTTTTGTCTGAGATTTTTCTCTGAACCTTGGAATAGAATAGTGCAGTAGATGTCTCATTAGTATTTTCAGCTTATATTCCCCCCTCTGAGGCAGATAGAAAAGACCAATATATGATTTGCTTTTTTCTTTATCATTCAGAAGATTGCTAACTCATGTAAAAGATCAAAGGAAACAATACATTTTTAGAAGAAATTATTATTGGAAATTGTTAAAAATTAAGGGAGATGGGGAAGAGATATTTTTGATAGTCAACATATGTGAGACCCTTGCTTGGTTTACAGCATCTCATCCACTCCTAAGATTAACCCTTTAAATTGAGAAGAAGGTTGTAATCTTTAACTTGTGCACTTCATATCTGAGAGTCCCTGTTTAACAATGAACTGAAAAGCAACACCCATTATCTCAGCTAACAGAATCATGGGAGATTATTTCAGAGAAGGCTCATCAGCTAAGAAATATCATTGATGACTTGTCTCCCTCCAGCCTTCTGCTTTGCCTCTGTTGATTTTTAAATGTTTGCGTTCATGGAATGACTTTTTGCACTCAGAACTGTAAGATAATGTGTCTGTTGTTGGAAGCCAAGATGTTTGTGCTACTTTGTTATGTTAACTCAAAAAAAAAAATAACACAGTTAACATTTATAGGTTATCCCTTGAACATTTCTAAATTGTATGATTAAGAGTAATGTTTGCTTTGGCAAACAGACTAAAAATGGTGGCCAATAAAAACCTTCCATGTATACCAAGTTAGCGGATGGGAAACATGGAATTTGCATGATTGCAAAATCTCTCCACAGGAGGCTTAAGAGAAAAACTCCAATTTCACTGCAGAAACGGGGTTGGTGCTGCTTCAAGCCAATTACCAGACAAATGTCATCAATGTTCTTGAGCCTCCACATGACATAGAGAAGGTCATACCATCCTTCCTGTCAGAATTTGGCCAAAATTGAACATAAAAATCACCAGAAGACTTTGAAAACACAAAGACTGAGGAATAGGTTACAAAATATTTAGGCACCATCCAATTGTCAAGGTGTTAAGTCAAAAATTACAGACTGCTTGAGAAAAAGAAGAAACAAAAAGATAATAAATTTGTGACCCAGGATTACATCTTGGCCAAGAAAAGGAATGTATCAGTGAAAAAAAAAATAGGAGAAATTTTAAAGATTTGGAGGTTAATTAAAATATATATTTTAAAATGATTTTATTCTTCTGAGATTTTTATATAACATTCTAACGCTTGAGGCGAAGATAGAACTTATTTCTGGAGTGATTTTACAGTTATTTGGAAGCATATAATTATTTCACATATGCGCTTAAAAAGCAAGTTAAAAGTTAAAAAAGCAAGTTAAAAGTTAAAAAAGCAAGTTAAAAATATTTCATGTAAGATCATGAGAACAGTGGCTGTTCACCTAAAAAAGCTACCTTCTACTAAGTGTTCTATCAGTTTGCTGTTTGTTTTAATCATGAGAGTATTCAGTTACTTCCCTTTTAATGATGTTATCATACATTTTCCTGTTTATATAGTATAAAATATATTAGCAGAAATGCTTTCCTTTACACATTATGTAATATTAATTTACTTTAGAATAAATTAAACACAATTGGAATGGAGTTGTGTATAATATAAATAATTATAAACTTATTTAATATTATTTGAAGAGGAAATTTTATTCACATTCAAATTGAAACAGAGGTCTTTTTTTTTCTTTTTAGTGCTGTTTTTCAATAGTTTGAAACACATTATACAACATCAAAGCCATGAAAGAGAAATTACAAATTCCAATAATTTTTTTTCCACACAGAATAATTTGTTTATATTTGAAAATAGAAAAGAAAGACTGGAAAATTTTAAGACATAATTTTTATTGTTATTATGATAATTCAAAGTATTAAAATTTCTTTAAGACTATTTAGACCATTATAAAATATGTTTTAATTGATTTAATTGAAATATTTAAATAGAATTATACCACTTTCCACACACTCTTTCCTTTCTACAGTCCTTCCCATTTCCTTTCCTACACTCTCAAGATAATAGCCTTTATTTTATAATTGTCACATACAACTATGTGTGTGTGTGTCTGTGTGTGCAATCATGTGTGTTTGTGAGTGTATGATCAAATACATGAATAAAACCTGCTGAGTCTGTCTTTTATTATTTGTATATGGTTTCTTATTTCTACTTTAGTTGAACTTGAATTACTTGAGAATTTTTCCATTGTTATTAGAATTTACATATATTATATAAAATTAGTTTTATTTTTTATTTAAGCCATTAAATCTGCACACTCTTTGCATTTATCATCTATTATTGATAGATTTTAATCATTGCTTCTTTTCCTCTGGATACTTATTGATATTTTCTGTGAAGTTTTATCTTTGTCTTCTCTTTAGTTAACTTGTTTTTTAGTTGAAGATTGATATAGTTTTCTTCTATCATTGTTTTTGTTTGTTCTCTACATTTTCTAGAAAATATATATCTCAAATTTACTTTCTGAAAGATTTTTGACCAAGTTTATTTCTTGTTTTAATTCCTTTAGTTTCTGAGAATATAATTATGTCATTTCTCCTTTCTTTTTCCTTCCTATAAACCCTCACAAGTACCCCTTCTACCTCTCTTTGAAATTCCTATCCTTTTTTTATTAATTGAGATTTTGTAATTATATTTTTAAAAACTATTTTATTGATTATTTGAGAACTTCATGAAATATGTTTTTAGCATATTTACCTTAGCCCAACTCTTTAGCTCCTTCCAATATGCCCCACCTCCTCATCCTCCAAGTTTGTGTCTTTTTAAAATCTCAGTAGCCCATAAACTTCAATTTATGTTGTTCATATACTTTGAGAGTACAGCCATCCACTAAAGTGTGCTCTACTTTATGTTATCCACTTTATGTGAGTGGCGAAGATTTTCCACATACTCTGTTGTAAGTACATAAAATTTAGTGAAGATCCCATCATTGAAAATAGTTTTAAATGGTGGGTAGGCTATCCCATTGAGATTTCCTCTGGTCATGGAAATTATTCATGAAGAAATTAAATATGTAAGGTTTATTCTAACACTGAGTATAAACCCAATCTTATAGTCTTTTAACTAATGATAAGGCCACAGAACTCACCTGCAGTTGTGATGGAACTGCCCAAAGTATAACAAAAATACAAAGTGGAGTACTACCCACTGGGTGATAGAAGGCATCATAGACCAAAGGGATATGTTAAGTCATCTTTGCAGTCAGTTGGTTATAACTCTGTCCAACCTCCACCTAACAGTTGCATAGAAATCAAGGCACATTCAGTTCAGTATTTTTTAATATCTCTTTTACAGATACCGTGTAAGATATTAATCCTTACCCTGTACACATAATTCATTAATCAATGTGTTTTCTCTGGCATGTAATTATATATTATGACACCACTGATTCAACCAAAAAGTAAATTTAAAAAATGAAAGAAAAGAAATCTAAATTTCCCTTGCCCAGAAGTCATCATCTGTACATAGCTCCTTAGTTAGGGGTAGGAACTCATGAATTCCTTCATATAGCATTATCTTATAGAACATATATTCTAGAGAGAATTATTTCTGGTGGTTTTAAACTATATACATTTTTATTCTAACTTTTCTTTGTTTCTTTCTCTGTGTCTTCCTTCCTTCCTTCCTTCCTTCCTTCCTTCCTTCCTTCCTTCCTTCCTTCCTTCTTTCCTTCCTTCTTTCTTTCCTTCCTTCCTTCTTTCCTTCCTCCCCTCCTTCCTTCCTTTTTGCTTTGGCTCGCAAATTGTCCAGAATTCTTAGTTTTAATTTCCCCATGAGTCCTAATTAGAGAAGCAAGAGACTCATATGGTATGCTCATGGAAAGAGTGTCTGGAACACTGGAGTGACAGCTGCGTAGAGGAATCAGACTCCAGAAAGAGGAAAGGTAATAACAGATTCCCGATGGATACATCAGAAGAAGTCTTTCTATAGGCACCTGGACATTAAGCCCTGCAAGACTTGTCTCATACTTTAATTTTCTGGTGCCATGATAAAACAATGCCTTGCTAGTTAAGCTCCATAATTTGTGTTGAAAATTATATATTTATCCACTTTATAAAATTGATGTCTGAAGAATGTATAATTAACACTTGGCTAGTCCAAATCCATGTATTTGTTAGAGGGTTCTGTCATAATATTTGGTTATAATCAAGAAGCACAAAAACACAGGTGTGTAGTCCAGCTTGAGAAAGTGGGCATGAAAATGAAGACAACTGGTATTATGCAATGTGTAGGGATCATCCAAGGTATAATTATGTGATAAAGAAATGAATATGATGAAGAAAATGCCATGGAAAGAGGGAGATATGTTTTAGAGTAATTGAAATTAATTGAAGGATTACAGGAATGCAGATATGAAAGGATGTTCTAAGTCTGAAACCCTGGATGTGACATTTAAAGTAAGGCAAGAGATCCCTAAGAGTTGGAGTTACAAGTGATTATGGTTTCTGGGAACTGAACTCCCGTCTTCTGCAAGGGCAACAAGTACTCTTAATCACTGAGCCATCTTTCCAGGTCCACTAATATTTTGTGTTGCAATTGATAAGTAGTTTGGGTTTATGCTTCAGTTAAACTACTGTGTGTTGGACAATGTCCTTTTCCCCAACTCCATGAAAATGTTTTATTACTTTTATTCATCTCACATTAAAATCGCTTCATTTACATATATGTTACAAGTTAGGATAGCTTCAGAAACACTTTCAATCACACATTTATGAACTATGATTATATAAATAATATGATGTGCCATGTTTAGCTTAATTTAAATATGTATATTTCTGTGTTCAGAGTAAACAATATAGATAAGTATTATAAATCATTTCATGTTAATATTATCTAGTTCAATAAAAGTTAGATTGATTCAATATTACTTCTTGCCCTTTTGCCTATCCCTAATGCAAAAGAAATGGAAAGGAAAAATCATTGTGATTAAAAACAAATCGTCTACTAGTGAATTTTAAAATTAATATGTCCCTTGTGATAGTCATAGTCTGGATTTTACTCTCAATTAAGTAAAATCTGAAACTGAATTTAAAGTAACAATTGTAAAATGATGAAACAGAAATCATATGTTTAAATCATTTGATGTTAAAGACTTTATGATCTTAGCTTGCTTTAAAGGTCTGAGAGAAGAATGATTTGGCCAGTAAAATTTCTTGTGTCAATATTTTCCTGTGACAGATGAGGCCTTACTAATTTTTACTCATATAAATGGTAGTGATTTCAGATTTATTAAGGGTCTTTTTATTTCATCTGGATATTAGATGACTGTCATATGTGTTATTTTCCATATACACTACCAGTCATGATAAATATTTGAAGTGAGATAAGTCCTTCCACATTCTCAAAGACATATTTTATAACAAATAATTATTTTCACAGTGATGAGCTAAATGTAATCAGGCTAACAAGTACAGCCTCCTATGACACATTTACAAATTGACCTAGATGCATTTTTCAAATATTATGAGTTCATATATTTTTGCATATGAAAATAAATGCCCTGCTGGAAGATGAGTGACTCTGGTACAGGCCATAGACATGCCTCACTTCAAGGGAGAGAATGAGCTCTACTGCACCCCATCAACAAGGTGGTTTTTCCTCAAAGTATGTCCTAATTTTTCATCAGGACTTTCCCACTCCCACAGAAATACTTTAACCAAATCATATAATCTTTAGGCTCCAAGAACACTTTTAGAGATAAAATACAGATCTTGAATTTAAAAGTATGTGGGTGAGGTACCAACATTCTCCTGAACTCAGTCACTCCTTGACTTTTACATGCTCTCATTCATTCCATAAAAATGATGAATTTTCCTTCTCCATTTGGACTTCTAAAATAAGACCATGTTGCTTAAGGTACCCTATAATTACCAAAGTGCCCTTAAGAGAAAGATTGAACAGAGTAGTCTTAGCACTTGACAGTTTTTCCATTTATGTTTTGGCTTCCAGATGCACTTCAGGTTTAATTCATGATGCTATTTTAAGAGAATAACTTCAATTCCAGCATTTTGAAGGGCCTGTGAAGGTTTGTGATATTGATAACCAAAGGTCCTTTTAGGCAAGGACTTCATATTCACATTAGAGGAGATATTAAATGAATTTTCTGTTTATATTATCAGTATTTTAACTGATTAAAATACTTATTGAAAAAGGAAATTCTTTGCTGAATTTCAAGTCAATTTAGTTCTGTCTGTAAAAAGAACAATTATGAGACTGTGGCTTCCTTTTTATTGTTTGACAGTTTAAATAACAAGAATTATTTTATAACTAAAGCATATAAAGTGATATAAAATTAGATAAATTTGTGGGGTCCTAGGTTCTAGGTGGTAGTGCACTAGGAATGTTCCAGTCAGAGCAAACATATCTATGTCCTTGGACCTTTAACATTTAGCAATAGTAGAAGCATTCAAAATCTAGCTTGAAATATATAGGGCAAACTCACAAACACACTATTACTTGACCTGCTCTAGCTTACTAGAGCTTTTATTCCTATCTTCTGTGACTTAGTACATTATGAATGATCTTAGTGAAACACTTTATTCCATCATTTTAACATGAACATGTTCAATTTGTATTCCTTTGTTTTTGTTTTCTAGAACATTCTATTAAATAATTATTATGGAACTAATAGATATCATATGTTTTCTCTAGGATATTTTCACAATCATTCAAGTATCATCACATTTACTCAATTCCAAAATTGGTAAAAAAAATTACTAATATGACCAACTATTAGTGCCAGGATATGATAACTTTTGTGCAGAATTGGGCATATTTCTATATTGCTTGATCTCCAAATACTACTTACTTATTATGTAATTAGTTTTCACTAGGTTAGTCTTCATTTTCTGTAACCAAATATATGTTTTATTCTTCTTATATCTAGAGGACTTAAATTAGTATTAGTGCTGTTTCTTGAAATGAAGGGAACTTTTAAGTGTATCCTCTGTTCTATAGAAAATACTTAGAATCATCGTACCTTGAGAAGTTAAGACATTGCTACACTGGAAATTTAATACTGTACATATTAAAGTAATGCATAATGATGCTGCAAGTGTCTTAGAATTTCATCATGTCTGTTTTCATCTGTATGTGTGTTTTCTGTACCATATGAATGCAGGAAGACATAACTAATAGTGTCTTCTGCTAATTTTCTAAAGTCAATAAGGAATATAAAATATACACATTATTGTTGAAGCAAAAATTAATTTAAAACATTTTGAACATATTTGGATTAATTTTATTGCAGTACAGAATATTATGTAATGTGTTATGCTAACAGCACATGCTATCTCTTATATGTTCTGGACACATGTGATTTCTGGGTGAAAGTGATTCTTTAAAGCTACACATTCCTTTTTAAACAATACAAAATTTAAAAAATTCAATATATATTAGACAGATCAGAATACAAGCCTGACAAAATAAACAGCAATATTTTTTTAACAAGTGATATTTTTAACAGGTTAAAATTTATAATTTGGACAGTTGAAAACTATAATAAGATTTGTGAGATTACCTTTAGTCATTGTGGATCTGTCCTATATAAATGGCAATACAAATAATGCTACCCCAAGAGTATGACTGAGAAAATTTTAGGATAAAATGATCTCAAGGATGATTCTGATTGCAAGGATAAAGTGGATGAATCCAGAGGTAAGATTAGTGCATTAATGATGGCCTAATAGCCAAGGCAAAAACAAGAAGACTATTTATGTATTTATGAGTAAAAAATTAAAAATCAAGTTGAGTCATAATTATGAAAGGAAGATATATTAGAGGACACAAAGGTAAGGCAAATGCGATCAAGAAGAGCACAAGACAGGGCACAGTTGTCAGAGCACCTGATGTCCTGGTAATGGACCAGGATTTGGTTCCCAGTACTGTAGATGAAATTCTAAATAGTCTTAGTAAATAAGAAACACAGAGACAAATACAGAGGTAGTAGCCAAAGAGATCAGAGAGCCACAATTATCTTATCTTACCACCTCGCCACTGTTGCTTCCCCAGAGAGAGTTTATTCCTGTCTGACTTGTCTTTTTATTGCCTTTCTGTTCTGCCTTCTCATTGGCTGTAAACCAAACCACATGACTTCCTCTTCACTGCCTTTCTATGCAGATCTCCAGGTCTCTATAGTTGGTACTGGGATTAAAGGTTTGTGTCACCATGCTTGGCTGTGTCCTTGACCACACAGAGACTCTGCCTGCCATGAGATCGGATTAAGGGCGTGTGCTACAACCTCCTGACTCTGCTTATGGCTGACTTTGACCTCTGATCTCCAGGCAACTTTATTTATTAACATACAAATAAAATATCACATTTCAGCACAAATAAAATATCACCATACAGTACCTACCTGACAGTTCATGATCATATTCAACTCTAGTTTCCAGGTGTTGATTCCCACTTCTGACATCATTGAGCACTGGATACACACATGGTAAACATATATACATTTCAGGGAAGCATTCATCCACATAAAATAAAAATAATTATCCAGAAATTCAGATTTTGAAGAACATGTGATAAGTTATCTAGTCTACAAGCACAGGCTGTTGCTGTGTGGGTGACAAACTGTGAGTTACGTAGGTAAGCACGCTGAAGCAAATTGATTCTTTATAGGGTCTCACTATGCCTCTAGAAAAACTCTGTGTGACAGCACTGTTTTTGCTATTGTTAATAAGGTGGGTGGTTCTGAAGTAACACTACAATAAAGTGTGAGCAAATGAAAATATACTGAAATCTGATGGATTTTGCTTCTCTAACCAACATGAATCAATGGTTTTCCCCAGTGGTACAGCGGTTCTTTCATTTAGCATTCAAGGCCCGCACAGTTATTTTCCTTCCCGCCTTCACCTGGATCAATATAGCAAGTGCATACTAGAGAATGTATTTCTTATAGTAAAGATGCTGAGGGAAATGTAATTCAGCACATCCACCTAGCAAACTAAAATTACTTACTGTTTTAACAAAAACTATCGTGAAATAGACTAAATTTATGGTTCTCCTTGTGTCCTTGTGTATATGTGGACAAATATTTTGAGGAATACCATACAGGATCACCTGGTTAATAGAAGGAGAATTATGTCTGTTATTGTAATCCCAACCAGCTATTCATGACTGAAGAGAATATGGCAGAATTAGGGGTGGAAGGATTATAAGAGTAACAGGCTTCTGAGGTCTGCTGTGAAATTGTGCCTACTAGCAAAGTCAGGGTAGCTACACTCATACGCTCAAGGAATCTCAACACCATGGCTGACTGAAATATACCTGAACAGCTCTAACAACTGACATCCCTATATGCATGAGGGAAAGATCATGAGTCTCCACCCCTAGATGAAGAGTTAACAGCAATTAACAACTGCTATGAGAAGAATTGTTCTTTCACAGAGATAAGTCCCTGATTAGATATCCAATACTAAATGGTCCACCCTAGAACTGGAATCCCAGTTAATTTGGGAGGAACAGAGAAAAATCAAGGGGAAGGAGTGAGAGGGAATGATGTAATCATATTTTAATTGAACTTAAATACATAAAAATATTAATTATCATGATAAAAGTCGATAGGGATTGGGATTCTACATACACTTTGTGTGTGTGAAATAAACTATAAAACATATTCAAATTTAAGTCTCTGAGATGTTATATTCTAATAGCTATTTTGTTACTGTGAGGAGGGTTGACAGAAAATAGAATCACAAATTTGATAGGATTATTTATTCATGTAACTTTTTTTATTTCTTTCAGTAATGTCTATAAGAACAGAAAATAAAATGTGTCTATAAACTGGGGAGGTTGATACAAATTCTCACCCTCCTTTTCTGCATCTCTGTTTTGAAAACACATTTGTCTCCTTCACATCAAGGAGGAGGTAAGTAGATGACAACATGTAATCATATTGTGATATTTTAAAATAGTTTATGAAGTAAGGAATCAGTAGCTTTATGCAAACAAAACTTACACTAACAAGATATTTTATTAATTAAGAAACAGTTTTGAAAAAGTTTCTTACAGTACGTGCAGAGTGGAATTCTATCTTTGTCCTTGATTCATAATGCTCATATGACATTGCTCAAGGAAAAAGAAGATAAAATTGTGCTGCAGTCAATCATAAATCTATCACTAAATTCTCAGCCTTGAATCACATTGTGAATCATTTTAATCAGTGGCAAAGATGTAGCTTAAAAAAATACAGACATTAAAATTCAAAAAAATTACTACAGTTAAGTGAAGTTTCTTATACTTTTAACTAGACAATTAGCAGATAAACATTTCTTACTCTTTAATTTATAATTTTCTATACAATGTAGTTGATCATATTCTTTCCCCCTCCCAATTCCTTTCAGAACCTCCCAATCTACTATTTCTCTCTTTTAAACAAACAAACAAAAATGATAAAAATAGCACAACAAAAACAAAAACTATGAAGTCTCTTTTGTGTTGGCCAACTGCTCTGAAGCATGAAGCCTAACCTGGATTGTGATAGGTACATCCAGTGTCATTTCATTGATGATAATGGATGTTGTCTCTCCCAAAAACTATCAAACTGAACTGAGCTACTTGATTAGAGGCAGAACTTTGTGCCCACATACTCTTCTTGTTTGTGTTTTGTCTGGCATGAATTTGTTCTGGTTTTGTGCATGTTATAACAGACTGAGTACATATGTGCACTGTTCCTGTTAGGTCTGAAAACATTATTTCCTTGGAGTCATCCAACATTTTCGGATATTAAAATCTTCACACCTCCTTTTCTTCATGGATCCATGAGCCCTGAGTGGATGTTTTAAAGATATCCCACTTAGTGCTGAGTGCTCCAAAGTTTCCCATTCTCAGTACAGTAACGGTTGTTGTCTGATGTGTTTATCACTATTTACTGCAAGAAAAACTTTCTCTGTTGAGTGCTGTGCTCTGAATTGCTCTATTGGTGTTGTAATATGTCATTAGGAGTCAGTTTATTGCTTTATTTAGCAGAATAATAATGGTAGGGTTTTTTTTTTTTTTTATTATGTCCCAAGACCTATTTAGTATCAGGTTCTTGGTCTCAACTCCAGTGTCAGGTATGAGTTTCATTTCATGAAACAAACCTTAACTCAAATTAGGAACAGTAGTTGATTATTCCAATAATATTTGTGCCATTATTCCTCAGTGGATATATCTTGCAGGCAATTTGTTATTGTAGTTTTGGAACTTACAGCTGGTTTATATTGATAACTACTTTTCTTCTCTAGTAGCATGTATAGTAGTCAGTAGCGTTGAAGATTCAAGTTGAGCACAAGCTTAGCGTCTACATTTTCAGTGGCATAAGTACATGGTACTTCCAGCAATATTATTATTGTTTTAGTATCAGGTAGTGGAGGATAACTGATAGTATTGGCAACAACCTGTGATGTTTTTTAGAAGAGGGCCAAGGAACTCCTTTTATGTCCTTGAAAGATATTTAGGCACAACAGATTTCTTAGTAAATGATCTAAATAGCAACTTGGTATGAGTATTACAGTATATCAATAACTCCTTTATAACATAACTCAAATCAAATATGAATGACAACTTAGGAGTGACATTTTGTTAGTTGATATTACTCAGTAAAACCTCTTTGGTAATCTGTAATACTTTGCATCAATAAAAATGAGCATCTTTGAATTGATGCTATGAAATTACCACAAGAATACTTGGACTAGAAAAATAAGAGCAATAATGAATAAAACTGACTGTGATAAATTTTTGTCAAAACTTCCATAGTATCAATATGAATAAATATTTTATCTATAGATTGTCTTTGACTGAGTTTAAGTTATATCATCTCCTCTCTTTAAAATTTTTCATTGTCCTAATTTATTAGTTTTGGGTAGTGAATTTAATAACAAAATTATATTTTTAAAATATAAATACCAATTTTGTTTTAATATAATAGTTTATAAAGGAATTCTGTAAGAATATACATGATATAATTAGAGTACATAAATAAAATTATTATGTATGTTTATGCATTTTTAAAATATTTGTTTTGGAAATGAAATATTGTATATTTACATTTACAGAGCAGCGATAGCCTCTTCAATTTTTCTGAATGTATTTTCTTTATTTTTAGGTAATCTTGAACTTAGACAACAGAAAAATCTTAAACCTTTAAAAGAAGGCTGAACTCTGTTGATTTTTCTTATGTAGAGATAGCACTATTATAACTGAAAATGTATTTAAATTTATAGGTTTCAACATTTCAGATTTTACATTGAGGTCCATAATCCTTTCAGAACTAAATTTTATAAAGTGTTAGATATGGATCTAATCTCATTCTTGTACATGTGAACATCACTATTTCCCAGGATTATTTGAAAAAGTTGATATAGTAATATGCACTCATGTAGGAGTCTTCTCCTTTGTCCCATTGATCTATACATATCTTTTTGTGTCTGTATCATACAGTCATTAATTACTATAGGCATATAATACACTTGAAGTTTGATATATTAGGTCCTCCTGCACTGCTTTTTTGCTAAGGGTCTTTTATGGTTTCATATGAAATTTAGGAATTTTTTTTCTTTTTTTTTTTTAGTGAAGAATGCCTTGGTGATATTTATTGGGATAGCATTGAATCTGTAAATTAATTTTGAGAGGATGCTTATTCAGAATATTAATTCCAGCCATCCATGATCATATGAGATTTTCTATTTACGAATGTCTTCTCAACCTTTTTATGCAAAGGTTAGAATTTTTCATTTCTTTTACCTTGTTGATTAAGTTAAATTCTGATTTTTTTTTTTACTCATTATGAGTTCAAGTATTACCCTCACCTCTTTCTCAGTGTATTTGTTATTGCTCTAAACAACGTCATTCAAAATATTTTAGAATTTTACATATTAGTGAGAGAAACAGATTATATATGAAAATAGATGTTAATCAGTACTTCCAATGTGAATTTACAAAATGTGAAGACAAAAACAGTTGTTATCAGCGGTGGTGCATTTATGAAAACTATAGCTTAAACAGTTACTCTTTCAGAGTAAGATTATGTGATTCATTTAAAAAATCTAAATATCTAAAATGAAAATCTCTTGGGAGAGTAATTCCTAAAATATTTCTTTAAGCAATATTTATTTACTTTTAATTAACTTGTATTAATCATACACATTTATGTAATATCTAAACACGTTACCCCATACATAATGATCAAATGTTGAGTAAAATTTTGCTCATTTTTGTGGGCTCAATTTTTAATAAATTACCAATCAGATAATAAATATCAAAGTGAAAAATATATTAGTGGGTGATACAGGCATTAAGGAAAAACAAAAAAGAATAAACCAAATAAAAATGTTTGATTTTTTATCATACAACAATCTAAAAGCAATAGAAACAATTTAGGTTCAGAAACTCATGCACCATGAGTGGGGAAGGGTACATTGTGCTGCTCCTGACTGTGCTTTAAGGGACTGAAATCCCTGTAATGTTGCCCAGACACATTCTGATTCACAGTGAGATAAAACATTGACAGAAACACTGGTTTCCTCTACATCCCACTGATTTGCTACAGAATTTCCTTTAAAAGGGTCTACTCTGTAATGTCACTCACATCTCTTAGTTCTACTCACTGACACTTGCTTCCATGCTGACACATATTGGTTGAGCAGTGCCTGGGAATCATCAGGTTCCCATCTAAACCATATGGTGAGGGTGTAGAGAGACTCTCACAGTATATATGTTTAAATTCAACAGTAAACACAGTCATAATCGCCACCACAGACATATGTGACATTAACGTTATGAGTTTCTGTTTACCTGGCAGAATATAAACCATAGAAAGTCAAGTGACAGAAGAACTTCATTATTCACTATTCATTAGAGAAGGAAAATGCAAACATACACAAGTATTATAAGATATTTTGTGAAAACTAAAAGCTGAATAGATAGTTCTTCCAAAGACCAGTATTATGCATAGTAAAGTTATTTAAACTGATAGATAAATTTAAGAGTACCTAATATAATACTGTTATGAAATAATACATTATTTCATTTTACTCTTAGAAACACACAAAGGAGTGTTTAAATTAAAAATCCAGAGCAAAGAAAGTAGGCTACCTGCAGATCTTCATATCTTTGTCTTCACCTCTAACTCGAATCCTCCAGGCCTAGCCTCACTTCTGTAGCAGACCACTTGCTAAAGTTTCCCCATGACCCCGTCCCTTCTCCAGTAGATCACACAGACCTTCCCCTCCAATCTTCCTCTCGCCCATTTGTCACATTGGACCAGCACACAATATCAACAGGTAATTCAGGAGAACTTGTAGGCCACAGCAGCCAAGAAAGCAGGTAGCCTAACTATAAATTGTCACCTCTTCATATTATTCTCTGAATCCAGTCCCTAGATAACATCCACTGTTCTAAACCAGACTGCCTGCTTCAGCCTTCCCATCCTCTACCCCCCAAATCAAGTTGATAACACAGAGCTTCCCCTCCAACCTCTCTTGCCACACTTACAGCTTTATTCCGGCTCCCAATACCAGCAGGCACTCCCTGGAACCTGCCAGTGAAGCATGCCAGAGAAGCAAAGAGGCTAACTAAGCAGGTAGGAAACTTCAGGTCTTTAAACTCCTTCCTCTCCTCTAAATTCAATTTCCCATTGTCAGCCCCACCTCTGTAGCAGACTAAATGCTGTAGTCTACCCTCACTATTTGACCCTATTCCCTGGGGACTAAGCAAATCTTGGTGGAACACTTTGCTTTCCTCCCTCTGATGGACCTCCTGCAGTCCATCCACATTCATTGGGAGTGTCTGCTCCTAATATCTGGAGCCCCAGTGGCCACATCTAATAGAATCCCTAAAGAATTCCATACTAGACAACAGTTAGCCACCAACCCTCCTAAGAACTAGACAAAGCAATAGGAAATGAGAAACACACACACACACACACACACACACACACACACACACACACACACACACACGAAGAGAAGATCAGATATCAGCACTTTTAATTAAAATCTTCCCAAACTCACCTGCCTAGAAGACAGCATGAAAACACAATAAAAAGCAACCAGGAAAATAATGTCTACACTAGAGCGGTGCCAGCCTACCATAGCAGGCCCTAAGTAGAACAACATAAATGAAACACAAGACAGAGAACATAAAATCGCATTTATGACAATGATAAAGGTCCCTAAAGAAGAAAAGAATAAATTTCTTAAAAGAACCTATGGAAATACAAGCAAGCAATGAAAGGAAATGAATAAAATAGTTTAAGACCTTAAAGTGGAAATAGAATCAGTAAAACAATGTGGGAAATCTGGATATTAAAAACTTAGGAACTTGCCCAAGATCTCCAGAAGTAAGCCTCACTAATAGAACACAAGACATGGGGGAGAAATTTTAGGCATTGAAGACATAATAGAAGAAAAGGATACCTCAATATAAAACAAAATAAAACAAACAAAAAAAAAAAAACAAGACACACAAAACATCCAAGAAATCTGAGACACTACAAAAAGACCGAATCTAAGAATAATCACAATAGAGGAAGTAAAGGAAACTCAAGTCAAAGGCCAGAAAATATTTCAACAAAATCATAGAAAAAATTTTCCTAACTTAAAAAAGTAGATATATATCAAAATACAAAAAACATACAGAACATCAAATAAAGTAGATAGATCTGAAAAGAAATCTTCCAATCAGTACATAATAATATGCACAAAGTAAAGAAAAAAATCTTTAAGGAAAAATAACAAGTAACATATAAAGGCAGAATGATTAGAATAACACCTGACATAATAATGCAATGGGCCAGAAGGGCCCAACAAATATTCTACAGACTTTAAGAGATCACAGATGCCAACCCAGGCTACTATACCCAGCAAAACTTTCAAGCACAACCTATCGAGAAATAAGCCAATTCATGATAAAACCAAATTCAAGCAGTATCTGTCTACAAATTAGCCCTACTGAATGTGCTGGAAGGAAAGCTGCAACCTACAGAGGTTATTCATATCCAAGAAAACACAAGGAATAAGTAATTCCAGACTAGCAAATCAAGAGAGCAGAAACACACATAGACACATATGCACATGCACACAATCACACACACACACACACACACACACACACACACACAGACACACACACACACACACACACACACACACACACACACACACGCACGCACGCATACCAAAATAATAGGAATCAACAAACAGTCCTCATTAATATCTCTCAACTACAATGTTCTCACTTCCCCAGTAAAAAGACACAGATTAACACAGTGGATGCAAAACCAGGATTCATCCTTCTGCTACATCCAAAAAACACACCTCAACATCAAGGACAAACATTACTTTGGGGTAAAAGGTCACAAAAAAAAATTACATGCCAATGTACCAAAGAAACAAGCTGTTGTTGCAATTTTAGTAACTGTAAAAATAGACTTAAAACCAAAGCTAGTCAGCAAAGACAGAAGATAATACATATGCATCAAAGGAAAGCCCACCAAGAAGACATCACAAATCTTAATATCTGTGTCCAAACCACAAATTTGTGAAAGAAACACTACTACATCTTAAATCACATATTTACCTCCAAATCCACCTACACATTGGCCTTCCTCCAACACACATGGTGTGGGACTTCATTATCCCACTCTCATGAATGGACAGGTCATCTAGACAAAAACAATATAGAGAAATGCTAAAACTAACTGACATTATAAAACAAATGGATCTAACAAATATTTACAGAACATTTCACCCAAAACAGAAAAGAATATACCCTCTTTTCAGTACCTCATAGAACTTTCTCCAAAATTGACCACAGATACAAAGCAATTCTCAACAGATACAAGTTAATTGAAATAGTTCCATGCATTATATATTAACATCACAGATTAGAGATGGATATCAAAAAGTACAGAAACAGAAATCTTACAAACTCATGGGAACTGAACAACAAACTCTTGAATGAAAAATGGGTGAAGAGAGAAATTTAAAAAACTTTCCAAAGTTAAATGAAAATGAATGTACAACATACTCAAAATTATGGAACAGAAATGAAGGTGACTCTAAAAGGTAAATTCATAGCGGTAATTACCTGCAGGAAAAAATAATGGAGAGATCTCATAGTAGTAACTTAATAGCACACCTGAAAGTTCCAGAACAAAACGAAAAACGAAAAACGAAATCACACTGAAAAAGAGTAGACTGCAAAAATAAACTCAGGGCTGAAATCAATAAAATAGAAGCAAACAAACAAACAAAACAAATGCAAAGAATTAATGAACCAAAGAGCTGATTCTTTAAGAAAAATCAAGAATATGGATAACCTTTATCCAAATTAATGAAAAGTTGGAGAAAAAAATATCCAAATTAAAAAATTATAGATTAAAGTTGGGCAAAGAACAGATACTAAGGAAATTCAGAGAATCATAATACATATTTTTTAAAAAACTGTACTCCCCCAAGTTAGAAAATTTAAACAAAATGCATAAATTTCTTGATACATATCAGTTACTAAAGTTAAATCAAGATCAAAGAAACAATTTGAACAGACTATATCCCCTAATGAAATATAAGCAGTAATTAAAAGTCTACCAACCAATAAAGACCCAGGGCCACAAGGTTTTGGCATGGGATTCTACCAGACTTTCAAAGAAGAATTAATGCTGATCTCCCCAAAATATTTTACAAAATAAAACAGAAGGAACAGTGCCCACTTATTTTTCTAAGGCCACGTTTGCCCTGATAGCCAAACCAAATAAAGACCTAACAAAGACAGAATTACAGATCAGTTTCCCTTATGAATATACATGCAAAATTCCTCAGTAAAATACTTGCAAAGTGAATACAAGAATATATAAAACAGTCGTCTACCATGATTAAACAGACTTCATCCTAGAGTTGCAGGTATGGTTCAAGGTACTTAAATCGATAAATGCCATCCAACACTTAAAAAACTGAAAGACAATACCCACAGACTTATCTCATTAGATGAAAAAAAAAAAGGCTTTTGATAAAATTCAAAACCTCCTCACAA
Organism: Peromyscus californicus insignis; assembly: GCF_007827085.1. Lineage (NCBI taxonomy): Eukaryota > Metazoa > Chordata > Mammalia > Rodentia > Cricetidae > Peromyscus > Peromyscus californicus. Next base: position 42,734,454 of record NW_026294447.1, read on the forward strand.
AAGTCCTAAGGAAATTAGGGATACAAGGAAAATATCTCAACATAATAAAGGCAGTTTACTGCAAGCCTATAGCCAACATCAGCTTAAATGGAGTGAAACTCAACACAATTCTACAAAAATAAGGAAGAAGACAAGTTTGTTCACTCTCTTCCTACATATTCTTCTTAATACTCGAATTCTTAACTAGAGTAATAAGGCAACTGAAGGAGACCAAAGGGATATAAATTGGAAAGGAAGAAGTCAAAGTAACTTTATTTGCAGATAATATAACAGTATATCAAAGTGACTCTAAAAAATCTCTCACAAAACTCCTAAAGATAATAAATATTTTCAGCCAAGAAAGGGGATACAAAAATATTTCACAAAATTCAGTATCCCTCCTAAATACAAGTGATAAACAGAATAAGACATCAAGGAAACACCACCTTTCATAATATCTGCAAATAATACAAAATACATTGAGGTGAAAACCTAACAAGTAAGTGAAAGACTTGTATTTATAAAGTTTTGTTCAAAACTTTAAAAGACCCTGAGGAAAAAAAAAATGAAGAGAATATCGGGATATAAACTTTTCTATGTTCCTGCATTAGTAGGATTAACATAGTAAAAATGGCCATCCTATCAAAAGCTAACTGCAGATTTAAAACAATCCTCATCACAATTTCAACACAATTTTTCATTGTCTTGAAAAAAGCTATTTTAAGATTCATATAGAAACACTATAAAGCCAGAAAAAAAAACAATGTTGAATATTAAACAATCTTCTGGAGATATCACTCTCCCTGACTTCAGATTGTACTACAGAGTTCTAGCAATAAAAACAAGCACGGTATAAGCACAAAACTGACATTTTGATAAATGGAATTAAATTGGAGACAGAGATATAAATCCTCACAGTTATAGACACCAGATTTTTGACAAAAAAAAAAAGAGGCACAAATACACACTAAAAAAAGAAAAAAGGACTTTGAAAATGGTGCTGGTGAAACTAGACAGCTGCATGCAGATGATTTCAAATAGATCCATACATATCATCTTGCTAAATACTTAACTCCAAGATTGGGGCTGTGGTGTTACATGCCTTTAACCCCACCAATTGGGAGGTAGAGGCAGGCAGATCTCTGAGTTCAAGGTGAACCTGGTCCACAGAGGAAGTTCCAGAACACCCAGAGATACACAGAGTAACACTGTCTCTAGAAACCAAAACCAAGTCAAACTAAGAAATGAACAATAACAACAACAAAAACAAAAAAACAGAAACAACAAAATTCAACTCCAATTAATAAAATACCTCAAAATAAGGGCAGGTCCAATGAACCTGATAGAAGAAACACTGGGAAATTTCCTTGAACTCACTGGCACAGAAAAAAACTTTCTGAAAAGAACACCTATAGAGCATGCACTAAGATCAGTGATTAATATATGAGACCTCATGAAATTGAAAGCTTTTTCATGACAAAGGCTGCCATCCTTCAGACAAGTGGCAGCTCACAGAATGGTGAAAAATTTTCATCAACTACTTATCTGATAGGGGGATAATATCCAAAATTTATAAAGATCACAAAAACTTGAATATCGGGAAAACAAACAGCACAATTAAAAATGTGGTACTAAACTAAACAGAGAACTCTTAAAAGTGAAAACCCAAATCACTGAGAAACCCTTAAAGAAATGTCCATCATATTTAGTTATTAGGTAAATGTAAATCTAAACTCCTTGAGATTTCATCATATACTCTTCAGAATGGCACATATCAATAAAGCAAATGGCAGTTCATATTGGCTAGTATGTTGATCAGGGGGACTACTCACCCATTGCTGGTGGGACTGAAAACTTGTACAGCCTCTATAGGAATCAGTGTGGCAGTTCCTCGGGAAGGTGGGAGTTGATCTACTTTAAGTTCCAGATATACCACTATTGACCATATACCCAAAGGAGCCTTATCTCACCACTGAGAAACTGTTAAAACATGTTCGTTGCTGCCCTATTTATAATAGCCAGAATCTGAAAACAAACTAGATGCCCCTTAACAGAAAAATGGATAAAGAAATGTACATTTCCATTAAAAAGTATTACTTAGTCATTAAAAAAATGAAATTTGCAGGTAAATAGATGGAACTAGAAAAACTCTTTCTGAGTGAGGTAACCCAGACTTCCAAAGACAAATATGGTGTGTATTTGCTTACATGTGAATATTAGCTCTTAAGTCAATGATAACTAAAATACATTCCATAGAACCAGAGAAGTTAGCTTTTACCCCTATGTGCTAGTGTCTTTTGTACCTGAAGATGCTATTCACTCTACCAATGGAAAAACCTAAACACCAACCCAGCTATAAACCCTTCAATCTACAATGGTGTCTTTCCTCCAAGACATTCTAGGAAAAGTTGGCACAAAGCTTGTGGGAATAAGCAAATAATATTTGACTTGACTTAAGACCCACTTAATGAGATAAACCCCATACCTCACACTTCTTGTGTAACCTAGAGCCTGAGAATAAATATTCTAAGGACCTAAGGTAAAACCAAATACTGTTGTTCTACTAAAGGCAGAGAAGCAATAATATGGCTGCTCATGGCAATCTGCTATGCTCCTAGATCAGTGGTTTTCTCTATGTTCATAAGAGAAACTTCCTCCAGCATGGGATAGGAACAAATATAAAGGAATTAAACCAGATAATCTGTTTAAGTGAGTGTTCTTAGAACACCCATACCTAAACAGGAATTCTCTCCCTCTCTCCCCTTAGAGCTCAGGAATCCTTACTAAAGAAGTGTAGGCACAAAGGGTATACAAGCCAGAATTGATGGAGTATCAGTAAACAGGCCCTTTAAATCAACAAAATGGAAACACATACATACTCACATAGATTAAAGTAGCATGCATAAGGTCTGCACAGGTCCTCCCCAGATGTGGTCCTAGAGCTGAAATGAGATGTGAGCACATGCCCTCATTCCTGACCCACAAACTATCTCCAAATAATAACCACATGAAAATTTAGTTTTCTCCAGTAGAATCTTACTGGGGAATAGAGGTACTCTTAATACTCTTAAGATAAGGCTGCATGGACAGAAGTTAATGTCCAATAGAAGAAATTCAATGTCAGCTTTGGAGATTCCTTGTCTAATATTGTGTTTTGTTTCAGTTATTTGTTAGTTTTAAATTTTATCTTATTTTTTGAAAATGTCAGAATGATATCTACCATTTACTTATCTATTTACTTTACAACACGACTACAGTGTCCTCTCCCGCCTCTGCTCCCCCGACATGCCCTCTGCCCTGTCCCCCCACCACTCAATCCACTCCCCCTCCATTTCTGTTCAGAAAAGGGCAGGTCTCTCATGGATATCGACAAAGCATAGCATATCAAACTGTAGTAAGACTAAGCACCTTGCCTTGTATTAAGGCTGTGAAAGGCAACCCGGCATGAGGAATAGGGTCCCAAAAGCCAGCCAAAGCATTAGAAGCAACCCCTGCTCCCACTGCTAAGAGTCCCAAGAATAGACCAAGCTACACAATAGTCACACATATTCAGAAGTGCTAGGTCAGTCCCATGAAGGCTCCCTGGTTGTTCAGCCTCTGTGAGCTCCTGTGAGGCCAGGTTAGTTGATTCCTGGGTTTTATCGTGATGTACTTGACATCTCTGGCTCTGACAATCCTTCCTCCCTCTCTTCAGTAGGATTGTCAAGCTCTGCCTAATGCCAGACTGCAGGTCTTTGAATCTGTTTCCACCAGAGGCTTCATGAAGCCTCTTTGATGATTATTGGGCTAGGCACTAATTTATGAGTATAGTAGAATATCATTAGCCATCATTATATTGACATTTTCCCCATTCCAGTCCTGTTTAGTTCTATCCTAAGGCTCTGGGACATCCAGCCTCTGGGTCCTGGTGCTCCAGGCAGTGTCAGGAATGGGCTCACTCTTGTGGCATGGGTCTCAGGCCCAGACTAGTCATTGGTTGTCCAATTCCATAATTTATGTGCCACCCTTATTCCTACCAGCCTTTCCAGCGAATCCCATAGGCTGGACAGACTGTACATTGAAGGTTGTATGGCTGGTTTGGTGTGCCAATGCTTTCACTTGAAGTCTTGCTTGATCATAAGAGATGAGAAGTTCAGGCTACATATTAACAATTGCTTGGAGTCCTAGTTTGGGTCAACCTTGTCACTTCCCTTACACCAGGTTCTACCTGGCCTCGAAATGTCCCCCTTCTCCAGTTGGCTCTTCCAGTACTCTCTCTCCCCCTCCCACCTCCACGTGAATCCCCACGTTCCTGTCCCCACCTGTCCACAGTCCACCCAAGATATCTATTCTATTTCCCCCTTCCCAGGGAGATCTGAGTGTCCCTCTTGGGTCCTCCTTGCTCTCTAGCCTCTCTGTGGACTACAGCAAGGTTACCCTTTACTTAATAGATAATGTCTACTTATAAGTGAATACGTACTATATTTGTCTTTCAGGGTTTGGGTTACCTCACTCAGGATGACTTTTTTTTTTCTAGTTCCATTTGCCTTTGAATTTCATGATGTCATTGATTTAACAGCTGAATAATATGCCATTGTGTAAATGTACCACATTTTCTTTATCCATTTTTCAATTGAAGAAGATTTAGGTTGTTTCCAGGTTCTGACTGTTATTAAAAAAGCTGTTATGAACATAGTTGAGCAAGTGTCCTAGTGATATGATTAACCAACCTTTGGGTATATACCCAAGAGTAGTGTATCTGAGATTTGAGGTAGATCAATTCCCAATTTTCTGAGAAACCATCATAATGATTTCCAAAGTGGCTGTGCAAGTTTTCACTCCCACCAGCAGTGGGGACGTGTTCCTTTTGTTCAACATCCTGTCCAGCGTGAGATATCACTTGTGTTTATGGTCTTAGCCATTGTGACAGGTAAGTTCTCAGAGTCATTTTAATTTGCCTTTCTCTAATGACTAAGATTGTTGAATATTTAAGTGTTTCTCATCCATTTGAGATTCCTCTGTTGCGATTTTTCTGTTTAGATCTGTACCCCATTTTTTAATTGGAATATTTTTTGATGTCTAGTTTATTGAGTTCTTGATATATTTTGGAAATCAGCCCTCTGTCAGATGTGGGGTTAGTGAAGAACTTTTCCCATTTTGTAGGCTGCCATTTTGTCCTTTTGACAATGTACTGTACTGTGGTGATATATTGTGTCGCCCAAAATATTGTGCACCCTAATAAACTTATCTGGGGTCAGAGAACAGAACAGCCACTAGATAGAGATAGAGGCTAGAAAATGGTGGCACCATGCTTTTAATCCTATCACTTGGGAGGCAGAGATCCATCCAGATCTCTGAGTTCAAAGCCACACTGGAAACAGTCAGGCATGGTGACTCATGCCTTTAATCCCAGGAAGTGATGGCAGAAAGCAGAAAGGTATATAAGGTGTGAAAACCAGAAACTAGAGCTGGTTAAGCTTTTAGGCTTTTGAGCAGCAGTTCAGCTGAAACTCATTTAGATGAGAACACAGAGGCTTCCAGTCTGAAGAAACAGGATCAGCTGAGGAATTGGCAAGGTGAGGTAGCTGTGACTTGTTCTGCTTCTCTGATCTTTCAGCGTTCATCTCATACCTGGCTCCAGGTTTGATTTTATTAATAAGACACTTTAGAATTCATGCTACACTGTACCTTACTTGATCTGTATTTTACACTACCGGTCCTTTGCATGAATAATATGGTTTCCATTTGAGTGTTTTTATAGAATTTCTGAGTTTGATAGTGAATGAGTCTTCACATCTATATATGTTTCTTTTCTTGGATTCTGTTCCTTCTGGTTGTTTATTTTGTGCTATTGTGATGTGCTAGTTTTTGTTTTATCTTATTATATTTTATTAAATACTATTATCCCTTAGAATACTGTTTGTTTTCTAATAATAGGCAGAAACAGGGTGGATCTGGGTGGGAGGAGAGATTAGGAGGAAGTGGAAGGAGTAGAGATAGGAAAATTTGCATTCAGAATATACTATGTGAAAAAAATCTATTTTAATAAAAGAAAAAAGAATGAATTAATTTTAAAAAAATTATGGTATATATAAATACTTGCCTACTGTAATGCATGTATATGTGCATATAGAAAATATACAATAATAAGAAACTTAGCCGGGCGGTGGTGGCGCACGCCTTTAATCCCAGCACTCGGGAGGCAGAGCCAGGCGGATCTCTGTGAGTTCGAGGCCAGCCTGGACTACCAAGTGAGTTCCAGGAAAGGCGCAAAGCTACACAGAGAAACCCTGTCTCGAAAAACCAAAAAAAAAAAAAAAAAGAAAAAGAAACTTTATGAAGGTATATGCAGGGCATTTACCCACCAACCCCACAGTTCCCCAGAGTTTTCTTGAGTGCGAGAAGCAGGAAATATCATATAGAAGGATTTATATTGTGGAGATAAACAGATAGAAAATAAAGGATATACAATCAAATGTATAACATAACTTCTTAAACAAAAAGATATAACTAATAAAAGAGCTCAATAAAAGAGAAAAAGTAGAAGACTAAAAGGTAAACAAAAGTAGTTCATTGTCCCTCCAAAGTCATACATGGTAAATATAATTAAGGAAATATTATAATCTAAAGTTGCTTGTACAAATAATTTTTATTTAATGCAACTGTAAATAAGCTTCTAGTAAATTATAGATACTTGAAAGGGAGACAATAGTAGATATCATATTATATGCCCTATACAATATGACTTGTAAAATTACCAATATAATTTTTTTAAAAAATATAGAAGGTAAAATTATTTCTAGTTCATCTTCAATTATCTATTATCTTGAGATTAAATATAATTACATTATATTCCATTTCCTTTCCTCTATCCAAATCTTCCCTTGTTCTTGCTCTTCCTCCAATTCATGGCATCTTTTTCCGTAACTTGTCATCAAGGAAACATTGCAACAGACAGTGATTATTCAAGAAAACAATAATTATTCAACACACATAGTTTTGGAGTCTAATAAAATCTTAAAGTGTCTTTTGATATCACACAATCATATACCTGGATTCAGAAAAATTATAATATTCTCATCACATCTTAAGGGGGGAAAAGATTGTATTCAACTATCTGAATTCACGCCTTAAAGTTCTATGGCTTTCAGAACTAAACTAAGCTAAGCAATCAGTATCCCAGGACTCTCCAGTTTGAGTTTACCTGTCCTGGAACATTTGAACATCCATAAATGAATGAGTTAATCATTTAATAACTTCCTTCTCACATTATATCCATCCGTCCAACTATCAGTCTATCTCTGTCTGTCTGTCTGTCTGTCCGTCCATCCATCCATCCATCATCTATCTACCTACCTGTTACCTCTTTTCCTCCTCCTCTTTCTCTTTCTCCTCTTCTATCATAGTCATCACCATCATCATCATGATTATCACCATCATCATCTCATCAGCAGCAGGGGCTTCACTTCTCTCAAAGCTTTTTTTTTATGGATTTTCCAACTGAATTTTAAAATTTTAATTTATTTTTGTATCATTATTCATTCATTATAAATTTCAACTTCATCTACACAAACGACACAGATAGGTGCATATTTTTCTCATCATGCTAAAGAAATGGAATGCTGGTAAATAAAAGGTATTAGTGTTTATTTGTAGAGCCAGTCGAATTTTTTCTTCCTTAGATGCAGTAAACATAAGTTATAGGTTTGATCTACAGTCCTGTAATAGTAGCAAAGTATGTCTTCAACTCTGTTGGAACTTAGAACACTAGCAGTAAAATCTTGCTCTCAACAGCTAAATCCCACCCATATGTAAACTGGAACACCTCATTCTTGATATTCCCTTTATCCTCATCACTCCAACTCTATATAATCACACATTTTTCTGATTATATAGTACTGTTTATAATGTCTATTGGAAAAAGCGTTGTGAGTACCATCTAAGCTTGTGTTGCCTTATTGTGAAGTAATTTTAGGAGTCTTACAGACACAATATAAAGCACTAAAGCATGCATTTGGAAGACATGTATCTCGATTCTCCATACTTAGGATGCTAGCCACTTGAGTTATGTTAAGTAATGGAAGTAAGGGGAGCAATAGATGCCATATGAGAGTGAAAACATAGGAACAATAGCTAACTTTGCTTTATTTTTACTTGTTGTAGTTATTCTGCATGAATATTGATGACACTGATGTTCTTCAAGTACAAGCAGCGTGGAGAGGGGAATCATCATCGAGATGAATTGCCACGAAGAACTGTTCAGTTCTTTAGAAGAGTGTGTGGCTCACAACTAAAACTTTATAGAAGAAATTGAGAGTTTTCAATCATATCTACACATGTGCCAAAGGATATAATTATTAACTATCATATATCTTTCAATCACAGAACATATAATATCGAAAAGTAGATGGATTTCTTGTCACCAAGCACACTTCATAGAGGAAAAAATACAGATGGAAAAACATAAACAAATTGACTACAGAGTTGGAAAAATGTGATTAGAGAAATTTGGATGAGGTCTTATGCTACTGTGAATTTCTTTAATCTTTGTCAATTAAATCATAAAATGTTTCACATTATTATTTAATGTTATGTTTTTGTCATTAGTAAAATTACATATTCAATATGCACAGTTACAATTTCATTTCCAAATCATTTTAGGTTTAAGTAAGCTTTCTGTATTTCACTCTTACGATAATGTATACTCTTGTGAAAAGGGGGCACTGGATGTTTGTTGCCTCATATTTTATAATTTACTCAAATAATCAATTACATGTGAATTTACTTAGCAGTATTCTTATTTTATGCAACTTTATAAGCTTAATCTAATTAAAGCTACTATGGATACAATGATATGAAAGTGTGATATCATTATTAATCATATAAATAATAGAATTTATCTTTTCTCTCTACAATTCCATTTAATTATTTGTGATACAACCTATAAAATTATAATCTGGACCAATAAGCAAAACACAGCATTTGAAAGAATCCCTCCATTAATCCATGTTTCAGTAAGGGAAAAGTTAGAGCCAAGAGGCCACACTCATGATAGACATGAACAAGACAAAAAATATCAGAGCTGTTTATAGAAAGCTTACACAGACGTTCAATATTTGCATATGCAAAATTGTAATACTTGTGACGCATGGAGTTTCCATTTGCTCCTACAGCAGATCAAACTTTACAAGTATGTTATGGCACTAGAGGCATTACAAACTTCAAAATTGCTTGTTTCATGGCTGTTTCTGTATTTTGAGATTAATTAGTCACCTAGTATAATTACTATGATTTAATTTTTTGTTATGCTACTGATTAAGCTATTTTTTACTTTTATAATATCTAATCTCATATAAACTGTCAAGATGATTGGGAAATAAAATGAGCCATTAAACAAAAGTATTAGTAAGTTTTGTCTCTTTCAACCAAAAAATGAAATAACTGTATTGTCTTTATGCTACTAGCAAATTGCCCTCAAAATTATAAAAATCTAGATAAATATTAAAAATGAGAAAATGACAAACACAAACCACAAACATGAAAAAACTTTGAAAACTGAATTAATCATTTAGCACAATATTTTAGGTTGACTGTGTTGTAACAATACCTCATAATTTTATACATCAATTCTATTACCTTTTCCTGGGAATGAGCCAAAATTATATGCTACATTATAATCTTTAACAATAATTAATTAATATGTTACATTTCTTGAAAATGAAATTGTCAGGGCATGGATAAACGCCATCAACAAAGGCTAGTGTCCAAAAGGATTCCTATCCAGGCAGAGGTGTTATAGGAACATGCTAGAATAGGTAAAATGTGGACCCAAGGAGGATGCTGGGTCATAGGCAATGGATTCTTGAATAGTGTTTTGGTTCATTACTCTTCCTGATTATCAGCCAAGGTGAGGTGTACAGTTCTTCCTTATAGGCTTCTATCATGCTGTACTGAGCTTTCACAGATACAAAGGCACCTTAACTTGGAGATAAGGAAAGAGAACATGGACTTCAGCCCCCGAAGCTGTGAGGGAAAAAATGGATCTCCAAAATTTATTACCTTAGTTATTTTATCAATTGATAGAGAGTGGATGAGCACACAGATCTGCCTACTCACCTGGGGATTGTTGTTGTTGATGCTTCACTGAAGCTTGTGTCTACTATTTATGTGAAGTTTGTGTGTCCACTTCTTCTGTGTCCACTTACTGAAGATCTATTCACTTTGGACTGTGTTCAGTTTTTGACTAGATATATAAAATATTAAATGCCTTGAACTTGGATGAGAGTGAAGAAGCCTGGCTATAATTCTTTTAGTCTTCATCTTTTACAAGGTCAGCCATAGTGAGAAATTAGGATTTTCTCATGGGCTCTATGGATTCCTAAATTGTCCACTACATCTGCAAAGCTTTGGAATTTTCTAGATACATAATACATCTCTTCAGTCTTCCTTTGATATCACTTTTGCCCTAAGAAGGTGCCCAAGAGTTTTTAATGAATTTCAATGAATCTCTCATTAGCCTCAACTACTATCTCCACCTCAGATGTCTGCAAAATTAAACCATTTTTTGGGACCATTTTTGAAAAATGCCTTTAAGGTTAGTCTTTGAACTGAAAGTTTTGAACTAAAAGTTCCAAGTCATGTCAATACAAATAGGCTCTGGTATTTACTTCCTGAACCTCCTAGACAAGTTGAATGATGACCCTTGACTGGACAAGGGATATACTGAGGACTCCATGTAATTTCACTCGTATGGTTGTTAATGTTAAGCAACTACAGGTATTTTATTTTCTTGCCTGTTGTAATTTCATCACTGTTGGTAGTGAAGTCTCCCAGATACATTTTCAGAGAGGCAATTCAATAGACACAAAAATTTTCTAGATTCATGGAGATGTATCCATTTCTCTTGAAATACAATCAGATTATGTTTGCATTACAACCATATTTGGTTAATATTCAGAATTTTGTAAATAGTAATGGTGATTTATATACAATCTTTTTTCATTACTCTAAATATTCTTATAGAGACATTTTCCCATCATTTGACACCTACTTCTTGAACTCGGACTCATTCATTTTGGTCAGATATCTCTAAGGGCCTAGTTAATGCAGTCATTTTGACTATCCATAAAAATATATTAACCTGATTGGAAAATATCTAGGGTTATTTGTTCTATTCTAAAAATTAATTTATCATTCTACTTTAGAATTAAACACAAAAACCAGCTTAATTGATCTCATACACATCCCTGACACCCGTTTCAATGATGAGAGTAAACATATGGGCATTCATAATCTGATGACGAATTTTAAGCATCAATGCATACATATCCATTCCCACCTACTACATGCTGTGGGATGTTCTGTATGGCAAATGCGTTGCTGATTAGTCAATAAATAAAACACTGATTGGCCATTGGCTAGACAGGAAGTGTAGGCGGGACAAGGAGGAGAATAAAGCTGGGAAGTAGAAGGCTGAGTCAGAGAGACACTGCCAGCTGCCACGATGACAAACAGCATGTGAAGATGCCGGTAAGCCACGAGCCATGTGGCAAGGTATAGATTAATGGAAATGGATTAATTTAAGATGTAAGAACAGTTAGCAAGAAGCCTGCCACGGCCACACAGTTTGTAACCAATATAAGTCTCTGTGTTTACTTGGTCAGGTCTGAGTGTCTGTGGGACTGGCGGGTGAGAGAGATTTGTCCTGACTATGGGTCAGGCAGGAAAACTCCAGCAACAAATGGCGTCCAACGTGGTGGCAAGAGTTTCCACCTAAAAACTGAGAAAAAAGATTCTAAAACGGAGCTAAAAACAGTTCCTAATTGTCTCTCTCAAATGAGCGACAGCTGCTGGTTTGAGCTCCTTGTGGGTTTCTGGTGTGCCGACCTGCAGTTTGGCAGGAATGAGGCCTCTGCAAGTGGCACATTAAGCTGCATGGTGGATTTAGCCTTTTCTAGTACAAAACAAAAAAAAAAAGAGGTTTCTGGGCTACACGCTGCTTGGATAAAAGCATAGACCCACGATAGCTCCCAGAGCCGGCGGTAAAGTATCACAGCCATGTTGGGAAGCTGAGGTGGGCAGAGCCAGCAGCCACAGCTGCTGCAGTTTAAAGCAATAGATTCACAATAAGACAGATTCAGATGTAATAGTTTACAATGTGTGTAAAAGATACGTGGGCTTGAAAGAGACAAAAAAGGTGATATATACAGTTATATAAACAAATACATAGTTTTAAAAAATAAAGTCTTTAAAGAGACAGTAAAATTAATATAAAAAATAAGCCACGTAAAGATGAATATTACACAGAGAATCTGGATTGTGTTGTCTTTGGGATTCTTAACTGCAGAAAAACATTTGATTGTAAAAGCTGTTGAGTTATGCCAATATGTATATTTTAAAGATATCTTGACTTCAAAATTTGGATATAAGGATATGTTGCTTTGGAAAAGAGTCTCTTTTGTTCCCACAGAAAGCCAGAGGCTATGGATTTGTTCCAGATTAAGATACATCAGGTTTGACCAGCCAAGACCCCCTGAAAGGTCTCCAATGACACTATGGCCCAGATGATCCAACATCCAGAACGGTTTGAAGGCAACTGGCTCAGACGAATCACCCTCATGGACTATTCCATAATCCAAAAATTTTCTTTGTATCCCCATAAGATACAGCGCCCCCCTCCAGCAGGAAGTAGTAAGAGAAGCTACGCCCAAATTCCCAAATTATATGTAATTTTACTTTGTTAAGGTTAAAACCTTCCTTTTTGAAAAAAAAAAGGGGGAAGTGCATTGGGATGTTCTGTATGGCAAATGTGTTGCTAATTAGTCAATAAATAAAACACTGATTGGCCATTGGCTAGGCAGGAAGTGTAGGCGGGACAAGGAGGAGAATAAAGCTGGGAAGTGGAAGGCTGAGTCAGAGAGACACTGCCAGCTGCCACGATGAGAAACAGCATGTGAAGATGCTGGTAAGCCACGAGCCACGTAGCAAGGTATAGATTAATAGAAATGGATTAATTTAAGATGTAAGAACTGTTAGCAAGAAGCCTGCCACGGCCACACAGTTTGTAACCAATATAAGTCTCTGTGTTTACTTGGTCGGGTCTGAGTGTCTGTGGGACTGGCGGGTGAGAGAGATTTGTCCTGACTGTGGGTCAGGCAGGAAAACTCTAGCTACAACTACATTTATCCCAGATTCAATTTACACTGAAATTACCCTTGAGAAGGGATATTGTGGAAGATATCCAGTCTGCAATTGGATATGTACCACCTCTCTTATCATATGAACGCCTGCATATACAGAGCCATCTCTGTCATTTTGAAGCCTGCATACACAGAACCACCTCTGTCATATCTAAGTCTGCATATAGAGAACCCTTTCTCAGTCAATCAAAGCCTGTACACACAGAGCCATTTCTGTACCATACTAAAGCCTGCATACACAGAATGAACATTTTCTCTACCATATCAAATTCTGATTTAGAGGACCATTCATCTGATATAAATGTTTTGTTTTTAATTTGGGGTATCATTGTCCTCATTAAACAGAAATTCTGACTCTATTGTGCCTCATTCAGGGTTGCTGTAGGGAGACAATTATGAAAATAGTTATCAAAATTCTTACACTAAATTTGGGCAAGTGTTGTTCTCCTAATCCAAATAAACATTAAGAGATTGTCTACAGGATCCCACCCCATTCTCACTTGAACTTTTGAGTGGACTTGATGCTGGAAAAACACAAAATTCATTAGGGTATGAGATAAGTAACATATTTCTCCATCTCTATGAAAGACACACAGAGGCTCCAGTGACGGAAAATTAAATAACTTTCCCATCCCCACCACCCCCAGAAACAACAGCAAAACAACTGATAAATACCTTAACAACACAAAATGAAGGCATTTGATAAATCTGGTCATCTAGTTAAAAGGTAACTAACAGATGATTCATAGATAATAATTTTATCTTTTTTTTTTTTTTTTGGTTTTTCGAGACAGGGTTTCTCTGTGTAGCTTTGCGCCTTTCCTGGGACTCACTTGGTAGCCCAGGCTGGCCTCGAACTCACAGAGATCCGCCTGCCTCTGCCTCCCGAGTGCTGGGATTAAAGGCGTGCGCCACCACTTGACATTGGCTACTTGTGGTTTGATGAATGTGGCCTCATGGCCTCGTTATTTCAATACTTGTCCTGAATTTGGTGGACTATTTAGAAAGTATTGGAAGGTAAGGCTTTGTTAGAGGAGGTGTGTCATGACCAGTCTTGCTCTTTCTGCATGCTACTTTCAGAACAGATATTAAACACTCATCTACAGATCCAGCACCGTGCCTGCCTGCCTGCCACCATGCTCCCTGCCATGATGAACATGGGCAAAACCTCTGAAACTGTGGGCAAGCCTCCAATTAAACGCTTTGGTTTATTAGCTACATGGTCATGGTGTCTCTTCACTGCTGTAGAACAATAAGTCTGACAATAATACACACACACACACACACACACATATGTGTGTGCTGCTTTAAGGATATTATATATATATATATATATATATATACATATAAACTATAGAGGTAAGTATTATATGTAAATACATGTTACATATTTATACATATAATGTTGTTGCATAGTTTGTAATTGAAAACATGCAATAGAAATTCCAGGTCAAATAATGACTGAATACACATTAAAAAAAAAAAAAAAAAAAACAGGAAGGCCAGCATGAGTCTAAAGTACAAAAAGAAATGGCTGTCCATGGAGTGAAGATGCTAAAGTCTTAATACCTGACCATTAAAGCATTAGAGGAAGCATTTGATTTTGCAGGAGAGTTTGTGTTTGGAAGTTGTTTTAAAGCCGACATGTTTTTCATTAAGTTAACCAGAAAATCTTCTGTTTTTTATTCATCTAATTGTCTTCCTCACTTTGCATTTTCACAGCAGCTTGCTCAAGGGAGGAATTTTTGTGTCATTCCTGTCAGCTAAGGATAAATGTTTCATTTCATTTAAAACAACAGCCTTTTGCGGTGACATTCAGCCTTTCTCTCTCTCTACAGATATAACCATTTGTATCAGGTAATTATTAGCATTTAAGACCTGCTTCTGTAGATGCTCATTTGAGCTGGATATGTGTACCCAGCTAATTATTCTACAAAGCTAACAAGCTGGTTACCTGAATAACTTTGCAAGCTTTCCTGTAAATATGGGCAAATAGCCTGCTCGGTGATGTGGGAATGCACAGGTATTTAAAATTGTCAACACATCATCAGCCCACAATTTCTCACCAGACTCTAATCCCCATCTGTGTATCATTGCTACAAGTATGTGCAGGCTCTGTCTTTCACTGTTTGGAAACGTCCTGTGGACTAGACTCTTGTGTCTGTCTACTGCTTAATGTTATTTCAATTTAGTATTCCCTGGAAAAAAGTAAAAGTTTGTTTTCAGCAGAGGAGCGGGAACCTATGAAAGAATGTCACTCCCCCTCTCCTGGTGGAGTTCCTTAAGCCAAGGACTCTGAGTGAATTTTATGACACAGACTGTGCTCACAAACAAGTCATCAGACCTAAGAGAATAGTGACAAGGAGACACACACACACTAAAGGGGGAGCTCTGGGGACTCTCATTCTGTTTTTCTCCCCCAATCACCAAACCAGTATATCAGAGGACCCTCTGAAGTGACACATGATTTAACATCCCTTAATATATCGCTTTTCCCCCACATCAGCCTGCAACCTGCCTTTGACATTTCCTCGTGGCCCATCACAACTGCAGACAGATTGCTTGATTCTCTCTGCAGTATCCTTCTGAGTGCTTTTAATTCTAAATCATAAGTACCCATGTGGCAACACATTGAAGCTGTCAAATTAGAAACAAATTTACAAAAGACTTTGGCTGCAGCATCCCTTGGAAGCTTAAACATGAAATCTATTTTCACACACAGTGTGCTACAAAGGCCAATGGGATCTTTCCAAACTCAAGGTGATACTTCATAAACAGCCTCAAAACACCTAAACCTGTCCAGAGACCCTCAACATGACCTCTAATGAACATCTGTTTGGAACCTAGAATACAATTTTGTACATTTGTTTAGAGATATTTATGTGTGAAATTCTTGAAAGCAGAAACTGTGCTTACTTTAAGTAGGATGGTTCCCTCCATGATGCCTGTGTAAATAGATTCTCTCCTGAACTCTTAAAGGCTGCAGTTCGTTTCAAATGTAGGCATTTAATTGTTTATTTTGTGTATAATTGCAGCTACATGCAATGCACCATGTTCTGAGGAGACAGACACCAAGTGTTTTTAAATCCTTCTTCAGTATATTATATTGCTTAACTAAACAGACCTTTTGAAAATGTATAGTGTTGCTTCAAAGACCAGGAAATAGGTACACTGGTAATTGAATGGTAAGTGTTGGCCTGTAATTCCATTTATTTTGTCTGTGTATATGGCGTCAAGCAGTAGTAGCCTGCCTTTGGCAATGGCATTATAAAATGTATGAAAAGCTTATTCTATGATGTTTTAGGTTAAATTAGTACTTTGATTTGTAAGTGAGCAGGTAAGCATTAAGAAATTAATAACTGTGCCGGAGAAACTTCATTGTAGGATTCTAAAAGACTCATGGAAATTCAGAAGTCGTATCTTAGTGGTTAAAAATTTGTTCAGCATGAAATATGCTATAGGATTTATTCCCAACACTCCAAGTGAAAAGAGACTTAAGGAATGCTGGGATTTTAATAATAATACAATGAATACTTATGTTAATTTTCCAGATTATTTCCACTATTTGAAGGCCAGGTAAAAAATAGCATTTCCCGTTAATGCAGCTAGCTTTTAAAATTGATTGGGTCTAATAATTCTCCTTTGCACTATTCACTAATCTAGTATTTTGTTAACATATTTTATGTTTCTTCACTCTTTCACATAATAACATCTATTGAATTCATCTATATTGTAGATATTATTATAAGCATTAATGTTATCTCAGAGGGGGAAAGAAACTACAGATTCTGGGAATCTTATATTCAATGAATTTAACACTTCCGGTAAGTATAATTAATTAATTATACAGTATAGAAATAAGGAATAAAGTAATCAATGTGACTAAAAGCAATATGTTATATAAGACGTGGAATGAAGTGGAAGATTAGAACTAATTTGTCATATTATTTATGTTAGCCCCCTTTGAAAAACTTTGGAGCAATTGGGATTGAAGTCTGTTTTCACTTGGAAAAAGGTTTTCAGGTAAAGAGAAATGGCTACAAAGGTCTTGGTCTAAGGAAACCCACTGTTTTGGAGGAACATAAAAATATTGATTATTTTGACAGCCAGGTGGAAGTAGGTTTGGGATGAGTATGGTAGGCAATACCACCAGAGTTGTAAAATAATAGGGTTTAGAGAATGGTGGATAACTGCGTAGGTATCGAAAAGTTTCTGAATGAAATAGTGTTCTATATAGTGAAGGGAATGGTCTGCTCTAATGGAATTTTTAATGAATGTGTTAATTAAAAGAATAAATAGCTAGTAGGAGACAGATAGGAAAATATGATCAAATCAGATGCTCATAATATCCAGCAGAGATGGCTGGAGTAACCCAAGTGTTACAGCAAAGAGCAGACTGAAGGTAACATCATTGAATTGGGGATTTACAAACACCAGACAGAAATCTGCCGGCCAAGTCTTATTGTGTATTCTTTTGTCAATTATAATAAGCAAAACAGTGATATTTTTAGACATGGGAAATTAGTAAAGAAAGTAAACAAAATGTCTAGATTGAAAAATATAAATGTGGTTATCTTGATTTTCAGATGAAATTTTCTAAGGAAAATACACAGAATAAATGTTACATATTATTTTTTTAAAGCAATTAATATTTCATTTAAATCATGGAAATACATTTACTTCCACAAGGCAATTTTATTTTTCATCTTGATTGCAGATCACTATATTTGTGATTTTTTTAGGAATATCTGACACACTTTTCACTTACCATTTGTGCATATGTATGTATGTGTGTGCGTGCGTGCATGCGTGCATGTGTTTGTGTTTGTGTGTGTGTGTGTGTGTGTGTGTGTGTGTGTGTGTTGTATGCATGTGCAAGGGGCCAAGAGCTGACAGCAGGCATATCTCTATTGCTACTGACATTATGTTTTAAGACAGAGCATCTAACTGAACCTAAAATTGCTATTTTAACTGGACTTACTGTCCAGGGAGGCCCTGCATACTCCTCCCACCTCAAACAGCATGGAGCCTTCAGCTACATTAAGCTTTTACATGGGTTCTATGAATTTAATTCCAGTCCTCATGTTTGAACAGCAAGAATGTTTTTAACATTCTTTGGGATTTAAACATCATGTACCTGAATCCTACTCCTTACCCTATCTCTTCATATCCACCCCTCACCCCTGAAGACTCCCCCAAAAGAAAATTTAAAAAGTATTAATTAAAAACAACACAAAACAAACAACAACAAAACCCACTTCACTCTTCCATCTTTCCAGCCTTTCTGACACCTCTTCATTGGTCTAAGTGGCACTGGGCGCTGCAGTGTCTCATGCAGTATCACTTTTTTTCCACTCAGCTTTAGTTGCAAATGTTCATTGCAATGAGTTGTTGGTCTGGTTCAAGACCTCTGTCTTCTGGTACTCCATCATTATTGGACCCTCTCTGAGATCCTGTGACAATGGCTCCCCAGTGCATGTCCCTTCAAGCATTATGGCAGGTCATAGATGGGGTAGATGTTGATGTAGTCCAATTCAAAGCCCTTGGTGTGAATCTGGGTGGTAACTGACTGGTGGAGCCATCTCTCCCATAAGGACAGGGACAGTTCTTCTGATGCAGTAGCCAGCAAGGGGCAGGGCCAGTTCTCCCAGACCCAATAAAGGACAATGCTGGCTCGGCACTGTCCTTGGATTTCATCATGCTTGGTTTCTATATCCTCCTGTGGTAACATGGGCCATAGACATGAACATAGACACTAGTTGTAGGTGAATTTTTCTAGTCTCAACCGTCTTTTCCCAAATAACCTCTACTGCTTCCCAAATAACTGACTCAGAGACTTAATTGCTGTGGGATGGTCTGTATGTCAAATCTGTTGCTCTGATTGGTCAATAAATAAAACAGTGATTGGCCAGTGGCCAGGCAGGAAGTATAGGCGGGACTAACAGAGAGGAGAATTGAGAGAACAGGAAGCTGAGTGAGGGAGACACTGCCAGCCGCCATCAGGACAAGGAAGATGTAAAGTACCGGTAAGCCACAAGCCACGTGGCAAGGTACAGATTAATAGAAATGGATTAATTTAAGCTGTAAGAACAGTTAGCAAGAAGCCTGCCACGGCCATACAGTTTGAAACCAATATAAGTCTCTGTGTTTACTTGGTAGGGTCTGAGAGGCTGTGGGACTGGCGGGTGAGAGAGATTTGTCCTGACTGTGGGCCAGGCAGGAAAACTCTAGCTATACTTAATATAAATTATAAATGAATTGCCAATAGCTCAGGCTCGTTACTACTTAACTCTTACATTTAAATTAACCCATATTTCTCATCTTTAATTTGCCATGTGCTCATTGCTTGTTACCTCATTTTCTGCATGCCCTGGTTCCTCAGAGGCTCTCTGGCATCTCCCTTGACTCCACCTTTCCTCATCCCATCATTCTCAGTTTGGCTTTCCCACCTAACTTTATTCTGTTTAGCTATTGGCCAGCCAGCTTGTTTATTAAACCAACTATATGGGCATACATTCACACAGTGTACAGAAGGGTTATTCCAGAGTAACTAGCTGCAGCAGAACCAGGAACCAAATATTGCCCTCAGCAGCAGCCTGCCTATGAACATCACCATGGTCTGCTAGCAGCACATAGCACCCAAATAAGCATGGCCTTCAGATACCAACAAGGTCTCAAGTAGCTGACCAGACTTTGGACATCTACATGGCCCTCAGTAGTAACAGGAGCCATGGACATCAACTCAGACACTGGCTGCTTTAAGACCATGGACCTGATATGCCTGTAGGCTTGATTGTCACCATGGCCCCAGGTGGCAGAACAGACCACTCAGATCAGTATGGCACAGCTGCAACTCGGCTTTAAGACACCTCAATTGGCAGGTCAGACCTGTTCCTCAGCACAGCCTTTGGTGGTAACAGCAGAAATGGACAACAACACAGTCCTTGGCTTCAGTAGGGTCATGGACTCAGACATGGCCCTCTGTTGCAGCTCAGGCCTGGATGTCACCATGGTACCAGGTGTCAGAGGAGGCTGCTCAGATGTGCTTGGCTCCTGTGGTGGCACAGCCCTTGGTCATGAACATGGCCACAGGTCATGGCCCAGACTCTGAACATCAGTGTAGTCTTAGGTGTCAACACGGATCACGATGTCAACACCGACCCTGACTGTGGTAGGATCATGGACCAAGACATGGCCTTTGGCAGCAGCCCAGGCCCGACATCACCATGGCCCCAAGTGGTAAGCAGGCAAGCCATATCAGCCTGTTTCACATTGACTCTGCTTCTTTAATTCCACCTCTTTCCACAGCACATGAACCAGCCTGCTTCTCTTTCCCTCCCATTTCTCTACAATATATTTGTTCATCGTAATGGTGCCTATCTGTCCAGAGATTTGTGGCAACAGGCAGGCCTGTGGCTGTCTTCAGCAAGCCTGGGCTGTGAGGACCCAGATGGGCCTATGGTTGTCAGAATAGTAAAAAATTAATCCCCTAATTTTAATGCCACCTCATCCCCATTAAATGCTGTTCAAAGAGCATATGCTTGGAGTGTGTAGGTGAGCAGTCTCGAGTGGAAGTTCAGGAAGGGAAAATAATATGATAAAAATATATTATGTGAAAAAATATTTACAACCCATTACATACAAGAAGGGAAAAAAGGGGCACATGTTAGTTTCTTGTTTACATTGATTTTACTGTATCAAGTTTTTGATATGTCTTTTCCTCCTTCCTCTTTTCTATTTTCATTCTTTATATCTGTGTGTTTATTATGTCTCAGATCAACATAATAATACACACTAAATGAATATAACTACTAAGAAAGTGAATAAAAGTTTTTTATATATACTTTAATATTGTATCTGTCCAAAGACAACAGGAATGTTTACATGATTAAGTTAGTTTAAAATCTACATTTGAACATTATAATAATATATTTTACTTCCTAAATTTCAATGATTTTTTAATACTTATGGAAATACATGATAAAGTTTAACTCTATGTAAAATAACCTTGAATATCAATGTAAGCCAAAAAAGCAACACTTTTTCATATCATCTATCATATTCATCCCTCCACCTGTCCATCTTATCTATCACCTATCTATCTATGTATTTATCTATAACTGCTTTTCATTTCTGAGCCATTCAGTTGAAATGCAATACAGTTCTAAGGGATAAGAAGTGAAACTTTGCTTCTTAAAGGAATTTTTATTACCTTTCAATATGTGCTGCAATATTCACCCAGTGTGACAAGCATTGGTAAGGCAGTGATCCTTTGGCCAACCTCAGGGAGAATGATGATATTGTTAAAAGATGATTATGTGAACATTAAAATGAAAAGATATTTTTTTTAAAAAAATATTCTTTAGTATTTTAATGATGTGTATATTTATTTTTCTGTGCGTGGGTATGTGCAAGCACCTGCTGGAGACAAAAGAGAGCATCAGATTCCCTGGAGCTGGAGTTACAGGATTGTTTGAAGTGCCCAACATGGTCCTGGGGAAGGATTTTAGGCCATCTGGAAGAGCAGTAGGCACTCTTAACCACTGAACTATGTTGTCAGATCTGGGGTTGCTTTTGAAAATTAAGTACATTGAAATGTAGCTCATCATTTGAGAAATCCTCCCACTCCTCGCAAATTGTGCCTGATGAGTAGTCTCCTGAATGTAGTATAGCTCACTGTATATATTTATCTATCCTAAGGATGTGCTGTTCCATAACAGAACACTGGTTAAAGACAGAGCTGGCAAGTAACAAGCACAACATTTTCAATGCAGTGAAATATGGTGAAAGATTACTTTAGCCCAGTTGTATATTGTTGATTCCCTCTCTCTCATCTATTTTTCTTTTATTGAAAGTAGATTTTTATACAATATACTCAAGTTATAGGTTCCCTGACCCCAGCTTCTCTGAGATACTCCCTACCTCCTCTCCCTTCCAAATCCACATCGTCACTGTCTCTCCACAGAGGGCGGGGGACAGACATTTAAAGAAAAATAACAAGATAAAACTAGACAAACTAAAACAAAAAACAATGAAACAAGCAAACAAAAACCAAAGAAAACTGAATAGGAAAAAACAAACAAAAAGAAGAAAATGAACCAAGAGCCCAGAGAGAGAGAGAGAGAGAGAGAGAGAGAGAGAGATAGATAGATAGATAGATAGATAGATAGATAGATAATGTAGATGCAGAGATGCATACACTCATACACATAGGAATCTCATAAAACACTAAACTAGAAGACTATATATATATATATATATATATATATATATAACAATGGAGCTGTAAAGTTAAAAGAGATGCTCTGACAAAATATTATGAGACAAAGAGCTTCCAAAGATTTCACTGAGCTCATTTTGTCTTGACAAGTTGGAACTTCTATGTCCTAACACATTATTAAAAACAAAACTTCACCTCTGTTGGGTGATAGATGTACTAATTTGAGTTGCCTTTAAAATTGGAGCTAGTTTTAGACTATTTGCAGTGTCCTCAATTTCTGGATACCCCTGATTCTATTTTTATATATTTGAAATAAAAATTAAAGTAATTCTATGTGTTTTAATTATTTTTTAAATTTACCAAGTTATGGTAAGTGAATTCAATGCACAATACAAAATGCATTCAGCTTCAGCCTCTTCACTTTTTTATTATTATGGTAAAAAAGTTTCATTGAGACCAAACTGAAGGTCTCAGAATAATTGACTGAATGGTAAACTTTAGGCTTTCAATATTATGCAAGATAAAAAGAATTTCTGTATGTCATTTACAAGCAGTCTTTATCACACAGTTGAGTATGAAATATCACAGTTTGAAATGCTGTCTCAACTTGTGATTGAGCATATGGGTACACAGAGTTCAATTATGCACTGAGTATTTTTGGTTCATGAAATGGTCTTTCCAATCTTTGGAACAGAACTTTTGCCTGGAGCTCTGTTTAATAATATATTAAGCATTAAATGCATGAACACAGCACAAGCACAATAAGTTTTTTAGATGCCCTGAATTCCATATTTTTATGTATCTTTACTGATTTCCTTTTAAAAATTTAGGCATTTCAATGTGAAGTTTTCTTTTCTTTTCTTTGTTGTGTATATATTTAATATAACATACATATTGTGCTGCTTCAAATTTTTGATCAGTAATGTTTCATTAGTTAATATATTTACATTATTCATACAAGGAAGAGTTTTTGAAATTGTAATAAATCAAAATGATTATTATCAGGTGTTAAATCTGAAGCAATTATGATCACTTTGTTGTTAGAAACATAGTTAAAGGTGAAACTCACAAAAGTAATTGAAGTAACATCACCATGAATAAGTTCAAATCAATAGGGAATCCTTTCTCCTCTCCATGTCATGTTACTCAGTACATTAGATATTTGTGCAAAAATATCAATTGCATGCACAGATTGAACATTGTGAAGCTCCACAGATCAGTTGTGTGTAAACTGATCACCAAAAACTGATCAATAAAATAATGAAAATGAAATATACACCCTCAATAGATTCTGTTTCTAATACTGTGTGGAGTTGAAGAAAGTGCTTCACTGTGGGGGCGGGTTTTAGGTCTCTTTTGCTCAAGCTTCCCTTAGTGTGACAGTCAGTTGACTTCCTGCTGCTTGCAAGATGTAGGACTCTCAGCTCCAGCACCACGTCTGCCTGCATGATCCAGCAGTGTTTTTCACCATGATGATAACAGACTGAAACTCTCAAACTGTAAGCAAGCAACCCTAAATAAATGTTTTCATTTATGAGAGTTGCCATGGTCACATTGTCATTTCACAACACATGTAACCTTAACTAAGACAAATGCTATCAGAAGTAGGTTTTATCACTATTCCCTATGCTCTACCCCTGGGAAAAACAACAGAGGACAAGAACTTTGGCAGGAAAGCTCATCTGTAATGGGCGGTCTCTGCTTGATACAGGGGAAGATGATTAGAAAGATCTGATAATTTTTATATTAATGACTTAGTACAGGTTAAGAGTTATGACACTGGTTTTTCTGGAGAATGTGAAAGAGTGAAGTCTAATAATCAATTGCTAGTGTACTCTAGAAAGGGGGTTACGATCTATTAATTTCTTCAGTTTGTTTGAAACTATGGTATAGTATTTTATATTTTTACTTTAATGGTCCTTAATGATTTTGGTGAGTAGATCCTAAGATAGGTGCAATGTTTTATGTTATATTTTCACACTTACTGATATTTGTAGCTTTACATGATTTCTTCTTCCTGAGTCAGGAGGAAAGGGGAGAGCAGATTTGTTTCTAACTGATAGACTATATGAAAGGTGATGGCTTGCCACTTTTTATGAGGATATATTATGTTTAAGGGGACAAAATGTCACTGACATGATCCTTTTAAATGTATATCTCTATGCTTATAATATTTTATAAAGACATATTCACTTTATAATTTTGAAGAAGTCAACATTTTTGTTCTAGGGTGTCTCTAATTAGCACCAGAATGTGAGGGTGTGAGGTCAGGAGACATGCATTGGTAGCAATCATACAGATGAAGACTTAAGTTCTGTAATGCTAAAATAAATTCACTGAGCATCCTCAGGGAGCATGGAAGCAGATCTATCAAACTCAAGCCTCCACATTGGTATGTGCTTAGCCAACTAAAGGTGTGAATGAACAATGTATTCAGATGCATTCTGGATTCTTGTTTTTCATTTCTTTTATTTTTGAGATTATAATATTAGATCATTCCCTTATTCCCTTTTCTTCCTGCAAACCCTCTCATATACTTCATCTTGCTTTTATCATCATTAAGTGTTGTTGCATGCATACATATACTCTCTCTCTCTCTCTCTCTCTCTCTCTCTCTCTCTCTCTCTCTCTCTCTCTCACACACACACACACACACACACACACACATATTCAACGTGCTTACTTTTTATATTTCTTGTATGTAGGCTTTCAGAGCTGTCCATTTGATATTTGATGGCAAAGGTAAGGTCTACCCTGTGGAAAACTATTTTACCACTAACAGCATTCCTTATTTACCTGTAGTTCTTCATGTAAGGTGGGGCATTGTAGTCTTTGTCCTGTCTACTTTAGCAAGTCTGTTGTTAATTCCGAATTCTTGAGTAGAATAGTTGAACGAGTAGGAGCTGGTTTAAACTTGATGTGTATATGCTTTGTTTTACAATGTAAACACATGCAATAAGGATGGATAAGGATGGAGTAGTATCCACAAGTATGACTAAGAACAAAGAACTCTAATAAACTAATATAATGATCCTTTTATAGTATATAAGTGTTTACGGAGGGCGTTTGCTATAGTGATGATTCATGTTAGCATGACTGGATTACTTAGCTCAGAGTTGTATGTTACATAGTACTTAAAAATGTGAACATAAGTGAGATCCAATCCTACCTCTTGGGTATTTTGTCTGTGATCCTGAGCAATATGACATCTGCATGTTACCATAGCATCAAGAAGCTTTGAAGTTTGAAATTGTTAAAGCATATTGTATATTATTGCAATAAATCATAAATATTTGACAAATAGACCTCAGTAAACATGACCTTTCTAAGGGTTTGTAAATATCACTCTATTTTTCTTTGTCTCTCCTCTCTAATTTAGAAGATATATAGAATACAAATGTTGCTCAAGGATTAAAACAACTTGTCATCTACATTGAAAATCTCAATTACTTTTCTCCTTTAATGGTCAAAATTTTTCATAAATTTTACATATCTTCATTAATGAATACTTTTAAGTGTAGCAACATTGTATGTAGTTTTCAAAGTTATGTATTGGAAATTTCCTTTTAGGTTCTAAACACACACACACACACACACACACACACACATACACACGCACACATGCATAGCATGTTTAATTGACTAATTGTCTTGTCTGAAATTGGAACCCATTTTATTAATACAGAAAGATGACTAAAATTCTATAAATGTAATTTACTCATCATCATCATCATATCTCCTATGTTTAGATTGTTCTAAAATTTGCCTTAATTCAATGATCATTGTTACTTTTAAAATTAAGTGTTAACTTAGGATTTCATGTGTGTCTAAATATAGAACTAAGTGATTAAGCTAATTGACTTATACCAGGCATAGTGCCACAATATGTCCTATGTGGACATGCATGGTCCATCTTCACATCTGATACAGAAATGCTGAGCAGTTTTGTGTTTTACATATGGATACAGTTAGAAACCTCTTCTTTCCCTGTCTCCTTCTAATGGATCCACCTCATATAACAATGTATTATGTAGCTAACTAAATAATGAGACCATTTAAACTGCAAGTAATATTGTGCTATTACTATTCATTGGTGATTCTTTATGGGTAGATTATTAGTGATAAGACTATTTTATAAGGAAAATCATATATTTTGTTGCCACATCAGAATAGTTTAAATATTTAACAAAGCTTACTCTTTTAGGTAAAGATTTTATAATGGTTACCATACTCAACTATGTAACAGTTGTTATCATTTATGAGAATATATGTGTATGTATGTATATGTAACTATATAATTATACTGATAACTATATATTTTACTTATTTAAATATATATGATATATTTGTGCATATAAGTGTCAGTGCATTTATCGCAGACTAATCGTTATCTAAATTTTTATTTTGGCTTACATTGTTTTTATTTACATTGATTACTAGCCAACGCAAACTCATAGAAGGTATGGAAATATCAATACACTTCTTTGCCTCTAATAATTAAAATGCATGTACATAGTACATTGACTTTCTGATAGTTACTTCTTGGCTTTCAGATTTACTAGAAAAAGTACAAAATTTCCTTTAATTGGTTAAATAGACATGGCAGGTCAAATCTAAAGCAAACATAGTAAGTTGTACTATTCATAACATCATATATTGTATTTTAAAATATATTTATGACACATGAACATGAATGTATATGAGCATTAGATATAGCTTTATGTGGATGTCTATAGGTGTATTTGTGCTTCATATCAAGGCAAGTTTTTCTGTATTTTTCTCCAATCTTTACTTTTATATTTATAAGATTGCTTTGCTGTTGCATTGTCCATATGACATTCTAAGATCAACTGAAATGGGAAACTTTGAAAACAAATAGGTTACTTAAGGTATAAGAAGAGAAAACAATTAATTTGATTGAAGTGAGTGAATGCATAAAGCCTGGTATATCCACAGTTGGAATTGCTGCAGTTTGATTGATTATTTTTTCACATCTCAATAATTAGCAACCACTGCCATTGCAATTTTTGTACTATGACATGGACAGCAGTCAATGTTTTCTCCCACTTCATGGAGATGTCTTTCATTTTAAAGCCATATTGTCAAAAGGCATACAATGCTTCCAATTTGTTATTAATCTCTTGATATGTCTTAGCTTCAATTTTGTTGTGATAGATCATTTAATACATGGCACTTTTAACTGGAGAGTTAATAAAATTTCTGGAAATAAAATCTTCGGTGACATACTACCCATTTGAGAATATGTTTAAAAGAGAAAATTAAGACATTAATATTCCTAATAATGAAATTTACAATTTAGAACTTTTCATAGGAATAATAAAATTAAGCTTTTTGGAAAATATTATCAGAAATTGGATTCAACTACTAGGAACATAAAAGGGGCAACTAGGGAGTTAGTATTGAAACCTAAAACAATAGAAAGTTCTTAAAATTTATATATATATATATATATATATATATATATATATATATATATATGCAAAACCAAATAATATTGGTCTGAAAAAACGAAAGAATACATAGTGATTAAATTACCCATAGTGATACTCTGCTACACTCGTAGATTAGTGCCCTTCTCAGCTACCATCAGAGAGGCCTCTTCCTGCAGCAGAGGAGAGCAAAAATGGAGACTCACAGCCAGATATTACACAGAGAGAATGAGACACCTTGGAACACTCAGTGCTAAATGGGATGTCTACAATAAATTCTTCCCCCCACCCCAAGCTCAGGGAACCCTGGAGGAGGAGGAACAGAAAGAGTGTGAGAAGCAGAGGGGATGGAGGACACCAAGAAATCGAGGTCATCCAAATCAACACAAGCAAAGGTAGTAAGAATTCACAGAGAGTGAAGCAGCATGATCTGCAACCAGGCCTCTGAGTGTCCCTCATGGCTTCCAGTTCAGTGTATTTTACGGAACTCCTGAGTGTGCAAACTGAGTGTACAGACAAGTGGGTCTCTGATTCTTCTACCTCCTCTTGTGCTCTTTTCATTCTGTTCATTTGTCTTTTCAAAATTTCAACGTGATAGTTTTTGTTTTAATTTATTATATTTTGCTTTATTTTGAATAGTGAATGAATGAATGAAATCCTAGTTACTATAGTAAACATTAACAACTGAACTGCCATTTGTACCTTCTGGAACAGGGAAACTCAGTTTTCCAATATAGTGATACTGGGAATATCAACCATCCAGGGCAGGCTTCCTGTCCAGGAGTACTTGACCAGCATATAATGGACTCCACAAGTTTGTGTGGTTTTTTCCTGTGCTTTTAGTTGGTTACAATTTGGTAGTTATTTTAGTTTGTTTATTTGTTTTTGGTGTGGCTTTATATTGTTTTCTTTGTTTGGGCATTTTTTTTTTGGTTACATTGGGTATTTATTTTTTGAGATAGAACTTAAAGTTGGGTGGGTAAGGAGAGGGAAAGGATCTGGAAGAACATGGTGGAGGGAGAAGAATATGGTCATAAATACTTCTGAATACTAAAAAAAATTATAATAATATGTATTGAAAAACCAATTATAAAATATAAAAGAGTATATTTTATAGAAATTCGTATTTAAATATCACCAGACAATGACTGCTGCTTATTTGGAAACTCTATTCTCAATCATGTTACTCCTGCACTTCTTGTTGTACTATAGGATGTTGGTGAATACCCTAACCGTCATCAAAGAGCCTTCATCCAGTAAATGATGGAAGCAGATTCAGAGATTCACAACAAAGCACCAGGCTGAGCTCTGGGAGTCCAGTGGAAGAGGGGGAAGAGGGATTATTTGAGCAAGGAGGGTCAAGATTATGATGGGGAAATCTACAGAAACAACTGAACCAAGCTCAAAGGAACTCAGGAACTTTAGACCAACAGCTGTGGAACCTGCTTGGGACTGGACTAGACCCTCTGCGTAAGGGAGACAGTTGAGTAGCTGGGTCTGTTTGAGGGGGCCCCTGGCTATATGATCAGGATCTATCCCTTTTGCATGAGCTGACTTTCTGGATCCCATTACCAATGGTTGGATACCTTGCTCACCCCGATAAAGCAGAGGGAGGATTGGTTGAATGTACCATGCTTAGCTGTCTCCTGTTGGAGAAGGGGATGGGGTGGGGGAAGAAATTGGGGAGGCAGCTGGCGGTGGGATGAGAGGGGGATCTGTGGTGGATATGTAAAATGTTAGCCCTAATATTCTTTGCCATGCGTGTTTCTAAAGCCTGGAGACATAACCAGTTCCTTTACCGTTTTACGTGTGTGTGTGTGTGTGTGTGTGTGTGTGTGTGTGTGTGTGTGTGTGTGTATTTTAAGTGACCTTTGACCAGGAAGTTTATGGTATAGAGGGTGACCTTATTATTGTCTTCAGGACTAGCATTTTATGAAGATTTGTCCTTGTAGTGCTCGAAACAGACGTTTTATTATTCTGTACATATTTTAAGCTTCCCAAATACCTCACAAAATATGAGCATACTTTATTCAGAAGGCATGATTATGGCTTCTCACCTTTCCTACCAGTCCTCTAATGGTACCCTTAGACTTCAAGGCAGAGGGCTGAGTACTTGGAGACAATAATAACTTCAATTGTCTCCAAATTTTGTAAATATTTGCAAGTTGATTTATCTTCTACAGTGTTGAAAGTCAAAGAGTACAGGACTTTTCTCTGTGATTAACGGGATTTTCAAAACAATTTTATATTCAAACTTTCATTTCCTACTCATGAGCCAATATATATAGTTAAGAGCTGAGTATGGTTGAAATCCACTGGCAAATGATTAAGACTATCAATGCCTTGAGTTTGAGATTTCAAGCATGACACTGACATTATATCTGATAATGATAAATACCTACAAGTCAATAATATACATGAAGCAGGATGGATTAGTAAATGCAAGTAAATAATTATTATTATTTTCTAGGTAGTTATACCCTGTACTTCTGAATGCTGCTCTAATTTGAGGAAAGCCAATTATTAACAAATTAAGAGCAAGAATGATTAATTCATTTATTTTCTGTTCCTTTTCATTGTAGTCTTTTCCTGCTTTTACCTTTAATTTTTGTGTTCAACATAATATTTATTTGTCTAAATCACTTATCATCATTTTAGTCCAACATTTAAAAGAAATTATTAATGAATTTTCCCTGAAACACTTAGGTTAATAATACACTCAATGCTGAGAGAACATGAGCCTTCCTGAGAAGAGAACTTATGTCTGTATCTTTATGAATGAATGTAATAATGACTATGAGAAAGAAAGCCATAATGGAGTAAAGGATAGTTTAGAAACTGAGATGAGGATGATAGGAAAACATTAGGAAAATCAATAGGTTTAAATGATGCAATCCCAAAGCATCACACTTCTAAGAAATGTACAAATATCAAGTAGAGACGTTTCATTTTCAAAAATGATTGTATTGTTGTATTCTATGGAAACAAAAATGTTATTAGAATATGAAACTCTTATTAAGAAAATTAACATAAAATTTAATGTTTTACAGAAAATTGGAATACTACTGATTTCTACAAAAAGTGGAAGTTACTGTGGATTACTACATCCTTTTGAGAGTCTTGTTGATAGAAGTGCATTGTAAAGTTTGCATTCATGTTTGCTCATGCTTGCATGGTATGCAGATTTGCAGATGCTTATACAAGAGAAGATGCTTAGAGAAAGTATATCAGTCCACATCACGTATAAAATCTTGTTTTTAATGTCAACATTTCATATACTTATATATAAAACACAGAGTGTTAGTTATAGAACTTATGTGAGAACCACTAACGAAAATATCCCTAAAGGGACTTGTGCACTCATATTCATATTAGGTTACTTATAAAGGCCAAAACAGTGAACAACTCAAACTCCCACATAACCATGAGCAATCACAGCTTGACATATTTGTTAGAGATGGTGAATCACTAATTTTATGTGTTTTTATTTTCTGTTTGTCATTATGGACATTCTTTTACTGTAAAAGAACCATGAAGAAGTATTAGGCTCTAGTTAACAAGATGAAATTTAAGTTACCAAACAGTGAGACACACTATTTCTCCAGATTCAGAAAAAATAGCATAAACAGACAGGTAGATACAGCTGTACCAGAGGAGACTGATTATGGTATTGGTTCAGGGAATTACTGTAGTTGATAAATCTCTTGACAGGCTATGTTCAACAAGATTTTCTGGACTCAGTCTCACCCTGAACCCCTCAGAGCTATTTGGGAAGCCAATATTTTCAGCTAAAAAGCCTAAGAATCCAGAATGCTGATGTGGCTAGTTATAGATTCATATTTAAAGGCTTGGAGGTCTAATATCCAGGGCCAAGATAGTCTGCCTGAGACACCACTATAGTAAAAATTTCATTAAGCTATTGGCTTTCTCAGGGGCTCTGATGATCGAATGTTAAAAGCCCACTTGAGAACCGATTCTCTCTCTCCTATTCTATTCAGCTCCATTTGTTAGACTCCAGGAACAGCCTCAAAATTGTACTCATCATCAAGTTTCACAAACGTTCAAGATATTCTTCAGTGTGGAAAAATTAGTATCTACAATTAACCTTTACAGACATGTAATGGTTGGAAACTTCAGAATGAACCAAAAAGAATACAGAAGACAGATAGTTAAAAGTAAATAAAATAAAACCAATATGATAATGTTCAACACAGTATGGGAAATAGCAAAAAGTAAATAGCAAATGGCTAATACTAATAGGAGAAACAACAACAAAATACATGTAACATCCCAGCCATGAAAATCAATCAGTAAGAGTTAGTAAATGCTTATCAAAATTATGTGAAATATGAAAGTCTTCATCTTACCAATACTGAGATGCAAATTTGATGAATTTGTTGAAAATAAATAATCCAAATATTTTCAGTTTTCTGACCTGAATGGTATTTCTATCATAGAATCGATTGTGCTTAGGACTGGGTACCACTAAGGTCTGGAGGCCTGTTATACTTACATTAAAAAAATAAAAAGAAACATATAATAATCTACTGATACACACCAAAGTTTAAAACAAACAAAAGAAGAATCAAAACACAAAAGTAATAGATGAAAGAAATAATGTTTAGAATAGGAATTAGTTAAATGAAGATTAAAAACACAATGCTTAGAATTAATCAAAGAGTTAGTTCTTTGAAAGAATAAATGCCATTAACAAACCCCTGGACACATACCAAAAAGAAAATGATAGAAAGCACAAAGTCACAAAATTAGAGGTAAAACCAGGTAAACTATTAACAGTGTCCAATGGATTCTAGAATATTATTGGGGAACAGTTTGAAAAGATCCATTCAAAAGTTGAAAAACTGGAAGAACTGCATTAATTACTACACAGTTGTGAGCTGCTAGTTTAAAATCAAGAGATAAAATATGTTAACAGAATCAGAACAATTAACAAGACATAAGCAATAATTCAATATCTCCAAAAGGAAAAGCTCAGATGGATTTAATAACAAATTCTACCAAACCTTCAAAGAACTCTCACCAATATTTCACAAAATAGAAAGCCAAAGAACACTACCATATTTATTCCAAAAAGCCAGCATTCCTCTGATACCAAAATCAGATATGGTCAAAACATAAAAAGGAAACCATAGATCTATGACTAAAGGAGAAATTCTATCTTTAACACTATGGTAGATTTTTCTGAAGAACAACAATCTCTTCAGTGATTAATCCTTGACAACATCTTTTCAACATGAAATGTTTAGGTCATTGCATGGTGTAACATCTTAAACAGGATTTATTAATATGCAATAAATTTTGACATTGTGAAATAAAACGAAGGTGTCTAGGTTTCTGACACTTCTTTCATGACATTTATTCTTTTTTATATACATTTATTCTTTTATTTTCTAAAGTCATAGAAACTAATGCAAATCATAGTGCTGTATAGCTTTCATTTAATAGACTACTGAAGGTTCTAAACTCAGAGATTTTGCTAAACTGTGACTAATAGCCAGGGTTTGAGTGTAACATTCAATGTATGCATACTTATGTATATTTTATAAATGTGTTGTTGGACTTGCAAAGAAATCTGAGAAAGAATTTCATCAAGATAATTCTACACATGAAAACATTAATCACTAAAGTAAACACCCTGAGTTCAGTCAGCAGAAACCACATAGTGGAAGGAAAGGACAGACTCCCATAAGTTGTGTTCTGAACTCCATGGGTGTGTTTGACTTGTTAATGTGCAGATACTCACAGAAGTACACACACACACACACACACACACACACACACACACACACACTCAGATAGGTATGAGGTAGATATATAGATATGTGATAGATTAGATAGATAGATAGATTAGATAGATACATAGATACATAGATACATAGATACATAGATATATATAGATAGACAATGTACATACATACAGGAAGAAAGACAGATAGACAGACATACAGACATAAAGACAGAATTTGGCAGAAAGTGAGATTGATAGTGCATAATTTCATAATATTTCACAATCCATTGGTGAGAGATCAGTGAACAGTGAGATATTTTCTAATTTTTGTGAAAGAAAAATTCTGACTACAATTTAAAGAGGCAATAAACAAATTTCTTATTCTATTCTGATCTCACACATTTATACTATGCCTCATCAAGAAGGAAGTAAACACAGTTTCATATTTGAACATGATCAGGCATGAAAAGCCAAATTGTCTCATTTCTTAATATTCAACACTAGGTGGTTTACAAATCTAATCTATTGTAATGAGTTCACTGAGGAAAATTATGCTGCCTAATATTGTCTAACCTGAATGAAGAATTCATCAACAGTTGCTTTCAAAATCAACTCTGTATGCAATGCTTTACATAATCATGTAAATTACTGTTTTATCTATCCACTCTCGGTAATGGATGGTATTTAAAGTAACTCAGCACTTGTTGTCAAGGTTTAAATTGCAAGGGCATGTAGTAGCTGTCTTACGATAATATTAAGTAAAGACCAGTTATCAAATGCACTTAAAAGACACACATGTATTCCAAATAATTTTCATCTTAAGACAAAATTAATTTTATATATGGCAATGAAGGATAAATATCATATCTGATCAAAAATGGATTTGTGAAGACACTAGTTATGTTTTCAGAAATTGTGATTACACAATATGATTATGCTTGGAGTGTCAAAATTGTAAAGTTCTGATCTCTCTCTTACTTGATTTAAGGTTGTAAACTTTATAGTATTTAAACTTCTTTACAGTCATGCTACAATGTTAAATGGTAAGTATGTGCATATAAAGTATCATATGTGTATATAAATGTACATTCTTTCTATATGCTTAAGCATATACTCCAAGAAGGATTTAAATGTATGTATTGATACATATGTGTTATACAGGTATATATATGTATATATATATGTATGTATGTATATATATATATATATGTGTGTGTGTGTGTGTGTATGTGTGTTTGTTTATTGTTACAGCTGCTTCTCTGTAATTATGAAAATATTATGATATAATCATTATATTACCAAAAATGTACATGAGAAAAGATGCAGCCAAGATAATCATGGAAGGGAGTTATGACTGATACTTGATTACAATGGAAATTAGCTTGTAGAATATTTTAAGGATGAGGAACTTTTGAAAGGATTGTATTTTTTAAAGAAGATACAACTTAAGGTTTGCAAATGCAGATATGCCTTATTGTGATTATAATTAGAATAGGATAGAGAATTTTGTTAAGAGTAGCTACAAAGAAAAGCCAACAACAACAAACAAACAAATCTGTGCCAGTGTAGCTGTAAAGAAAGCTTGTTCAATCTCTATATTAGGAAAAATAACACATATATACACAGAGACAAAACAGAGACAAATATTCCTATACCACACACACACAAACACACACACACACACCTGCATGTGCTCAAACTCAGGAAGCAAAAATCTTTAATTCTTTAATTATATATATATATATATATATATATATATATATATATATATATATATCATATAATTATAATATATAATTTCATTTTTATGGGAAAGGTTCTTACTCTGCAGCCTTTGCTGTGCTGGAGCTCACCATATATAACAAATTTGCCTCAAACTTATATTGATTTGACTGCATCTGCCTCCTGAGTATTAGGAGTAAAGCCGTGTGCCACCACATCTTGCAACAAAATCAACAAAAACATTGTTAACATATTATATTTAATTATTTAATATAATATTAAATTAATAGTGGGAGGGCAGATGCCACCAATAGGCAGGT
The DNA here is from genome assembly GCF_007827085.1 of Peromyscus californicus insignis. NCBI lineage: Eukaryota > Metazoa > Chordata > Mammalia > Rodentia > Cricetidae > Peromyscus > Peromyscus californicus. Next base: position 42,770,072 of record NW_026294447.1, read on the forward strand.
CATTGGACAAAAAATCTAAACAGAGAAATCCTTGAGCTATCTGAGATCATAAACCAAAAAGATCTAATAGATGGTTACAGAACATTTCACTCAAGTGCAAAAAAATTAAATCTTCTCAGAACCTCATGGAAAGCTCTCCAAAACTGAGTACATACTGAAACAAAAAGTAAGACTCAATAGATACAAGAAAATTGAAATAATGCTTTGCAATCTATATGACCACCATGGATTAAAACTGAACATCAAGAATGGAAACAAACAAACAAAAAGAATGGAAACAAAGGATTACAAACTCATGGAAATTGAACAATTCATCACCTAATGAAAAATTAAGAGATATTAAAGACTTAAGAGACCTGAATGAACATGAAAACACAACATACTCAAACTTATGTGATGCAATAAAGTCAGTTCTTAGAAGTTCATGGAACTAAGTGTCAAAAGAAAGTATTTTTTGAAAAGAAGAGATCATGTACTAATAAATTAACAACCTATCTGACAGCACTAGAAAAGAAGAGATTATATTCAGAAAGATTAAATGGCAAGAAGTAACCAAACTTGGGGTTGAAATCAATAAACAACCATACAAAAATCAAACAAACAAACAACAAAAGCTAAGACAAAAACAAAAAACTGTACAAAGAATCAATGATACAAGAGTTGGTTCTTGGAGAAAATCAAGAAGAAGGCAAGTACACACACACACACACACACACACACACACACACACACGCACACACACACACACACGCACACACACGCACACACACACGCACACAAACACAAAACCAAATACTACTGTTCCATGTAGTCCAATAAAATGGCTCTTAATGACCCTTTGTTATACTTATAGATCCTATGTCTTGCACAGCCATCTTTAGAGTGCCTTCCTCTAGCAGAAGATGGGAACAAAAAGAGCAAACCACAGCAAGAAAATATAAAGAAAGTTAGAGACTTTGGAATGCAGACCCTAAATGAGATGCTTCCATCAAATCCCTCCCCTCGGGACTCAGTGAGTCCCAAGAGGAGGGAAAAGGAATGTAAAAGCCAGGGGGGATAGAAGATTCCAAAGAAACTAGGCGTTCTAAGCACAACAATAACAAAATGAAGAAAACCAGCAGAAGGAAAAAGGGTCCAAAGAATGGGCAAAAGAGTACTAGACACACCCTTCCCACTATTAGGACCCCACAAGAACACCAAGCTACTCAGCCATAACATATGCAGAGGACCCAGGCCGGACCCATGCAGGCTCCCTGAATGCTAATCTAGTCTCTGAGAGCCCCTATGAGCCCTGCTTAGTTGATTCTGTGGGCCATGTTCTTGGGGTGTCCTTGACCATTGGCTCCCACAATACCCACACTGAAAATGAAAGTACATATTTTTGCAAATAAAAGTAGTTTAAAGCCTTTTACTTATTTCTATTTACATGAAAAAATATATGTTGAAAAAATTTTACATGTGATTATGAACTTCAGATACAGATGACTCTCAATAGAATAATGAAACTGAACTGTTTCAGTATGGTGTGATTTCTTATGATTATTTTCATTCATTTGGATGAAGCTAGCAGGTATGTGGAGTACAATCTGTTCCCATGTAGTAAAGCAAAGCTATTTGACCTTTCATACAATTAAAACTAAGAATTTGCCTCATTAGTCACATATTTAAACTAAATGAGATGGTGTATTTATCTACAATAATTACATTGTCATCTAACATTTATGGTTAAACAATTAAAAAGCATAGTCAGTTTTACAAGATGCCTTGCTATGATCCCAGCAGAAAATAATTAATTCCCGAAGTTGTCATTTACTTTGTTCATATGTGATATTTTCATTCAAAACATTTAGAAAGATCTATGGCCTAAAAGGTATGTCTGAAACATCTATTTTTCAAATTTATTTTTAATAGCATTATCAATTATAATATCAATAAGACTCCCCCAATAGCTTATGTTTTCTTTTTATATTGCCAGTCTAAGGGGATACACATGAGATTGTATGGATTTGTTTAAGGACACTTACATCTATGACATATATAATTTTAATGAAAGATCAAATGATTTAGCATGTGATATGTCATAGAATTAATATATATTGACATCTTAAGTAAGTTTATATGGAAAGTTCAATGTCACTATAATGCTGAAAATGAATATTGACTGCTTGTCGTGGCTAATCTTTTTGTCAACCTACTTTGAAATCAACTAAAACCCAGGGATTATCTTGGTTACATCATTTGAGGTGGGAAGGTTCCACCAAACCTGGATGATCTGAGATTGGAAAGACCATGCTTCCCAAGTCTGGGCCCTGCTTTCTAGTGACAGCCCCAGTAGAAGGACATGGAAGGAGGGAGCATTCACTTTCTGCCTGCTTCTTGTCACTTTCACAGTTATATTCTTCTACTCTGTGCCTGAGGCATTCCTTTGCTGCTATTAGAAATTACTACTTCAGAATTCCAGTGCAGATTGAAGACCGGCAGCTCTTTAGAATTTTCTTGGCCACAGCACAAGATTGGGACTGCTGGAACAGTCTGAACAACTCCCAGAATCTTGGCCTTTCTGTGGGGAAACAGCTACTGTTAGACAATTATGGGTTCTGTTCCTTTAGGGAACCCTGACTAATACACTGCCTGAGAGCATCCTAATAACAGGATGCTCTGATTTACTTAGTAAATGTTTACCTGGTAACATCTAAGGGTGTAATTGTATAAAAATAAAACAATGACAGAAACACAACAGAGATGGTCTTTATTTCCATATTTTACTGAAAAGCAAATACTTCAGGATAGTGAATATTGTTAAGTTTCACCGAGCTGGTGACTATCATAGTAAAAATTTAAATATAGACTTGATAAATACAAATTTATAATTATCATTTGATTTCCAATAGTTAAATGTGTATTTTTACACCAGTACAATTAGTGTATATAAAAGTGATGACATTTGTTGTACATATTTACAAACACTCAAATACCAAATAAATAATGAGCGCAAGTATATACAGAAAAACAATCATAAAATAATTCATCAGGAATGCTGGTTTTCAAACTTCAAACAGACTTATAGATAGGGATAGAGGCTTCATAGTTTTTAATAATATGTATACTTTCCAGTATGAAAAGAGTGTACCTCATGTTCCCATCTCTAATGAAGCTATCTTAGGTGATAATCTCATTCCTGTTCAGAAGCAATGAATAGTCCCAATATCTTCCTCAGTGGTCTGGGAGGATTATGTGATACAACCCATAATTAAAACCACATGCTCTTGGGAGCATGTATTCTGTAGCAGACACGTTCTAAGAATACGTTTTGACCAAACTTGCATTATCAGTTTTGTGTCCACGGTATCCACATTCTTCAGTATTAAGGTTTCATCTGCAACATCTGAGAAGCAAGCAAGGGTTACATGAATAATATATATTGTTTTTGGAGTTACTTGAACTACCCTGACAAATCATTTCACAGGAAACTCCTTGTTCCAAATATTTATTTGTGTTTTGTTTTTGTATTTTGTTTATTGTTCTTGTGGAGAAGGGATGTCAGAGCCAGTGACTTATGTATACAACTTCCTTTAATACATGTATGTACCACATGCATATATATGTGTGTATGCATATACTTGTATGCATTGTATGTAATTTTAGGTAAACATAAAATAGTATTATTCCTGGCATCATTTGTCACTCCTCTGTATTGACCTCCCTACTTCTTCTCTGTATTGACTTCTCCCTACTTGGAGTCTCTTCCATGTTTTTCGGTTTTCCATGTTTTATCACCTGTATCCTGCCATTCCCTTCCCAAGCCCACATCAATCCTCATTTATGGTTCTTGTATAGAATCCTAGCATTTCACCCTATTCACAATAACAAGGAAAAGGAAATTTCTGAACTGTCCTTCAGTGGCTTAGTGGATATTGAAAATAAATACTATGTAGCTATAATGAAAAATGAAATCACAAAATTTGCAGGTAAATAGATAGGCTTAGAAAGAGTATGTTGACTTGGGAATCAGGGTAATTGTAGCCTCAGAGAAGGAGTTCGGTAACATTCCTTCTGCTTTTATTGTGTGGAGCAATTTAAAGAATATTAGCATTATCTCTTCTTTGAAGATCTGGTAGAATTCTGAGTTGAAACCATCTGGTTTTGGGCTTTTTTTGGTTGGGAGACTTTTAATGACTGTTTCTATTTCCTAAGGGGATATTGGTCTATTTAAATAGTTTATCTGGTCTTGATTTAACTTATGTATGTGGTACCTATCCAGAAAATTATCCATTTCCTTTAGGTTTTCCAGTTTTGTAGAGTAGAGGTTTTTGAAGTATGACCTGATGATTCTCTGGATTTCCTCAATGTTAGTTGTTATGTCTCCCTTTCCATTTCTGATTTTGCTAATTTGGGTGCTCTCTCTCTCTGCCTTTTGGTTAGTTTGGCTAAGGGCTTGTCTATCTTGTTGATTTTCTCAAAGAACCAACTCTTTGTTCCATTGATTCTTTGTATTGTTCTCCTTGTTTTATTTTATTGATTTCTGACCTCAATTTGATCATTTCTTGGCGTCTATTCCTCCTGGGTGACTTTGCTTCTTCTTCTAGAGTTTTCAGGTGTGTTGTTAAGTCACTAGTGTGAGATTTCTCCAACTTCTCTATGTGGGCATTTAGTGCTATGAATTTTCCTCTTAGCACTGCTTTCATAGTGACCCATATGTTTTGGTATGTGGTATATTCATGTTGTTGCTTATCTACTGTTCATAGATCCAAATCCTCAGATGTGGTATGTAATATTGAGTTAATTCTGTGTGAAAAGTATACTGACTTCCCCCTTATAAAGGGAATGATTCTTCAGTGATTATTGTGATAATAGAAGTAAAATCATAAAATCAACAGTCTTAAAAACATCAAAAAATAAAACAAAAATACATTACAAAAAAGAAAAGTGAGAAAAAACGGAATACATCAAAATTATGAAGACAGACTACTTAGGTAGAGGAAGGAGATCAGCAAAGGGTAGGTATAGGGAATATAGAAGAAGGCAAGGGAAAAACGGAAATGAAAAAAGACATTGTAATAATATTTATGCATTAAAATGATTATAATGAAGTATATTGCATAATATTGATAGGTTTAAATTTTTAAAATATGTCTATAAACAAAAAAATTCAACCATGACTTTGTTTGTTTGTTTGTTTTTGTTTTTTCAAGACAAAGTTTCTCTATGTAGTTTTGGTTCCTGTCCTGGATCTTGGTTAGTGGGCCAGGCTGGTCTCAAACTCACAGAGATCCACCTGGCTCTACCTCCCGAGTGCTGAAATTAAAGGCGTGAGCCACCGCTTCCAGGCAATCCATCATGACTTTTAGTTAATATTGAGAAAACCTAAAGAGAGCATAAATATATATGGATTTCTTGTAAAAGAGACAGAACAAATGGAAAATCTTTCCAAAATATTATTTTCAGTAAAACTAAAACTTAAATATGCACAGTCATGAATAAAAACAAATAATAGAGATTACATCTTTTTTCATTATTAGAGAAAACAGAATTATTTGATCCTACTTCAAAGAATATGATAACTTGAAACATCAGATGGCTAAACATTAACTCTCAGATAAAGAAGAAATATAATGAAAATTGTTGCTGAGTCCTGTGAGTCAGGTGAAAGGAAAACAGAAAATAATAATAGAATGAAAATCAGTCTCAGGCCCTTTTTATTCTGTCTGTAAAAGACACTTCTGTTTTTTGTTTGTTTGTTTTTGTTTTTGTTTTTTTGTGGTGTTTTGTTTGTTTGTTATTGTATTGTTTTTGTTTCCATTTGATTGGAAGGATGTTTGATGGGTTGGCTAGTTCTTCAGTTGGTTGGTTTTTTAGTTTTTTATCAGTCATTAGTTTGTAGATAGAACAGTTAAACAATTGATTACTCAGTAGGTCGGTTAACAAGTTGGTGGGTTATTTGCTTGGTTTATCAGTTAGTTTGTGAGTATGATCCAACGATAAGACTTTTTTCCTTTAATTGAAACTTCATAATGCTAACATGTATACTGGTCTTACCTGCAAGCCAAAGACATGGGGAAAAAAGCAAACAGTAGACTATTAACTCTCACAGCAGGGGGTGGTTTCAGAGTTTATTTGCTAGTGCTTTCATTTTTATTATTTTATCTTAATTTCTTTGTATTTTAGATTTACTTCAACCCTTGTGGTCCTGACACATGCCTTATGGGAAGCAGTGGGCACTGTTGTAAGGAATCAATTATCATTTTTATGTAAATTCTAAGTATTGAGATAATATGTTCTAAATGTGCTGATGAAGAAATGATGCAAACTTGTGTTTTATTTATAAACTGTAGAACAGCTTTAAGGTAATCTGTAAAATTGCAAAAGTCTATTCTTTGAAAACTATGACAAATTACTATCTCAACTCCAATTTCCTTCCCTCTCTTTCTTCCTTTGTATTCTGGACCTCAGTGGAGAAAATTCTCTCTCACCTTATATTATATTATATTTAAACTGACAAATGTGAGCAACAATATCAATAATGTAGTTTAGAAAATTATTTTTTCTTTACTTTTTTGGGAAAATTGCTCTATATAGCATCCATTTTCATATTGGATTGATTTTTTTCTATATATTACAATATTACCTGTCCTCAGTTGTAAAACAGATTTTTTTTCACTATTCACCTATCTTCAAAACAATTTGTGTACTCTATGTTTTGCTTGGCAGATATTCTTAGCTTAAAAATACACACGTGATAGTCAATATACATTGTTGACCTGATTGATTAGGGGATGTTTAGATATTATTAAAGAACTTATTACAATTTATCTGGGATGTTTTCAGAAAGGGTTAAATGGACTAAAACTTTGATGGATTTGTAATGAAAGCATGGCTGGAGAGTGGTAAAAGATAATATGATCTGGCTTTCAAAAATTGTGTTTCATGTCCCTAGTCTCCTGATCCTTACTTTTGTTGTTGTTGTTGTTGATATTGAATTTAAGAAGCTGATCTATTACAATCATGCTCCTGTTGCCAGGAACATTTTCTTTTTTTTTTTTTTTTTTTTTTTTTTTTTTTTTTTTTTTTAAGATTTATTTATTTATTATGTACACAGTGTTCTGCCTACATGGATGCTTGCAGGCCAGAAGAGGGCACCAGATCTCATTATGGATGGTTGTGAGCCACCATGTGGTTGCTGGGAATTGAACTCGGGACCTCTGGAAGAGCAGCCAGTGCTCTTAACCTCTGAGCCATCTCTCCAGCCCCAAGGAACATTTTCTTTAATGATGATCTTTAAACATTAGTGTTCCAAACCATGATAATCTGAAGTTTCTGAAACAGTGAGCCAAAGTGAGTCATTAATGCTCTAAGCTTTTTATATCTGACATTTGATGAAAGGTATGAGACTCAAATATTGTAGAGAAGATTGATGTTAATTCGCCTCGTAAAGTTTACAAAAAGATAATCTTTAACTGAAATGATATGATATCCACTGTACTTTGTTGGTTTTCTTGTGTGTGTGTGTGTGTGTGTGTGTGTGTGTGTGTGTGTGTGTGTGTGATTTTCCTAATCAGTTCCTGATGGACATATCCTCCATACTAAGTTATCTTATTTTTTTCTGTTCTTTTATGATCATAAAATCATTTGTGGAAAAATGTTTAGACTATAATCATGTATAGCTAAAACTTCACTTTCTGAGTTCAGTGTATATAAATCATGGTGAGCTCTTACCTAATCCCTGGCTTATAAGCTCTTAATATCTTCATTCTTCAATGAATGCATTTGTAAATGGCAATATTTATAATTTTAAATGACAGTTATCTTTTTATTTTTTAGCATTAGTGAGCCAAGCAGTGCTCCTGAAGTCTTAGCATAAATCTCACTTGAGAATCACAAATTGCACATGCTTATAGGTTTTAGTGTGATCTCCTGATATACATAATAAGCAAATCAGCTTTAGTAGTGTATTTATTACAACCAAGTTCACCATTTCTTCACATTGGGGACATGCAAATTCTTTTCTTCTAGCTGTCTTCTAGAGAGGCATGAGAGTGAGCACAGGGAATGTTTATCTTTCTGTGCATAATTTTCTTTCACAAAATGATCTGTAAGTTTGACAATTTGCTTGCAGTAGTGTTTTTTAATGATTAATATTCCATCATAGAGATAAATCAATTTGCTCTCATCTCTTCATCATGTCATATACATATCAGCTTTACTTCTAAGTAAGCATGATCACTGATGACATAAACATGATTGTACAGATACCTCTTCCATAGTCTGATATTCTTCCCTTAGGACAGACAGTCAGTCAGAATTTCTAGACTTGAAAGCCATACTGTTTAAGATTTGGCATGCGCAGTCACTCTGTTTCCCATAATAGCTGTCCTCTAATTCACAATCCCACAAAAGCTTGTAACAATTTCTGTATTTCTGAGTTTCTCTATGATATTTTTGGATGATGTCTTAGTTGGGGTTTCTCTTGCCATGGAGGGACACCATGACCATGACAACTCTGATAAAAGAAAACATTTAACTGGGGATGGCACAATTTCAGTGGTTTAGTCCATTGTCTTCATTGTAGAACATGTTGGCATGCAGGCATTTATGGTTGGAGAAGGAGATGAGAGATCTACATCTGGATCTGCATACTATATGAAGTAAACTATTTACCACACTGGGCATAGCTTGAGCATATGAGAGCTCAAAGTCTGCACCCACAGTGAAACACTTCCTCCAAAAAGGCCACACATACTCTACCAAGGCCACACTTCCCCAGAGTAACACCCATTATAAGCCAAGCACACAAACACACCCCGAGATGGGCATAGATATTCAAACACCCACAGATGATGAATATTTTCACTATGGAGAGGTGATATTTCTTTGTGGTTTTGTTATGCATTGTCCTGATGTTTAGTGTTGTTGAACATATTGTCACATAACTGCAAATTCTGGATCTTTTGGAGAAAACTCTTTCAAAATCATTAGTCTATTTTAATCAAATCATTGTTATTATTTTGCCTTTTTACTTTATTAGTTTCTTATATGTCCTTAATAAAACTTCTATCATATCTGATGAATAGTTTCTAACCCTTCTTCATATTTAATGCCCATTGGTATTATTTTTATCCTGTATAAATATTATATTTTGCATGAGTATTTTAGTATAAGAAAAATACAACAATAAGCATCTTTCATGTTTACTGCAATCCTACTGCAATTGGTAGTTTTATGCTTCAACTGAATAATAGAGCCAGTTGTTTGCTTAAACACTAGTCCGTAAGTATCCATAATGGAGGCATTTTTGAAGTGAATAATTTTAAATCAGTAGAGTTTGAGGAAGTAGATTTGTTTGAAGTACATGTGTAGGGCTATGTCAATCCACTGAAAACCTTTAGAGAAAGGAATATGGTCTCCTGGAAGTATAGATTTTCGCCTTCAGACTGTCTTCATTTTCCACAGTCCAAATCCAATTTCTTTATGAATTTGTGGCTTGTTATTCTTTTCCATACATTTTCAGCTTCTAGCTTTGCAAAAGTTGTATTTTCAATGAAAATCAAACAATAGTCATAAAACGTGGAGAAACAGAGAAATGTGAAGAACATCAGTCTTTCTTATTCCATACCCAATGCTTTTTCTATTGATTTACATATATTATATTATATGTATATTTCAGAAGCAAATCATTTGTTTAATTCTCACAATATGTCATGAATACACTAGCAATATTAAAACTAATTAATAAAGGATAAATAATTTTCTTTCAGTAAATAATGATCACATACTGTTTGTCCTACTTTCAAGCTTTTTAAGTTTGGACAGTCAAAAACTCTATTTTATCTATAGTCTAGGGGTATGTGCTAAACTCACAGGTTCCCCACAGGTGGTAACTTTTGTTGGACAGAATCAAGCCTTGTTTGGTAGAGGTTCTTCAACCGTTGTTTCCACTCCTGTTTCATTAGGAAACTCTTATAGCATGTACTCTTTTGCACAATTTCTTATGTTATGTACATAAACCAAATTTCAAAGAAAGAACTACTGCTTACTGTTGTTCCTAGATATATGATAAAGGTAAAAAATGCTAGTGTGCATCCTTAATATGTAAAAAAAATGCCTTTTGTGCTAAAGGCAGGGTGTGACACATGACACACGACAATTTTCTTGTTGACAGGTTACCAAATTCATGAAGAGTCATTTAAAACATATTTGGTATATTTTTCATGGTTTTCTGTTTCTTTTTGTTGAGGTTAGCTGACAAAAGCATGTTTTTTAATTGAAATTTGGGGTTAGCCAAGCATTTTCTTCATATATTAATTCCACTAATCTTTAGGACTCCCCTTTTGATAGATTGGTAGATTATTGCTTTCTTTTACCCATACAGAAACCTATATATCAGAAAGGAAAAGGAAGTCATGTTCCCACAGTCACTGTGCAATGAAACTTGTATTAGTCACATAATATGAAAATTTTATTAAATATTTCGTAGCTCTAAAAGAACATATTTTCCTGTTGGATATTAATAAGATAAATATTGTTATCTATGTTTATCTATAGAGCTTCATAAGGTGAATTTCCATTGGTTTAATTTTTTCTTGCAAATGTAATAAACTTTAGAATGTAAGTTACATTCTTAGCTTTTTGCCTTTCTCTACCTAAACACAAAGGCTGCATGAAACACTACATTATAATTCATAGTAAGTCCTCTTCGATGTTTTTATTGCAAAGCTGAATAGAAGAAGTGGTACTTCTGAATCCTTCTGGAAAATGTAACACTTAAATAGTGCTATTTTCTAAGACAATTTTACTTTGTCATGCATAAAAGTTTACATATTTAACCACAAACCACTTATGCAATGTTTCTCAATGTGTCTGTGAAAACGAATTTACTTTGTTTAGTAGGAAAAACAGTTTTATCTCACAATTGATCTGTTGAACTTAATTATGCTACCACTGAACACATTTATCTTTGTATAATTAGACAGTGATGTTTATGTTAGATGCTTGATCCATTTAAGTTATCAATCTGGGATGTGAACATGGTATTCTTTTGCTTGATTTCAAAATGATAACAGGAGTCATTATGGATTCTTTCAACAGCTCAAGTATCTCCAAGTTAAGTGGAGAATACCTTCATTGCTTATCAACAAAGTTCAATTTCTTCAGTGGTTTATTAAGAAGTGTTTATAAGTAAATCAGGAAAGGAAGTAGAAAATACAGCTAAGGAATAAAGAGAGTCAAAAAAAGTATGTGTTATGGTGTCCCACAGAAACTAACAGAGACAAGTATGGTTTCATCTTGAAGTACTACTGTTCATATTTCAAAGTGGTTCTTACTGGGGCCATAGAATTACAGTGTTTCTACCTCTGACTTCTTCATATTCTCATGAAATAGAAAGGGGGTATGTTGTTTTCTTATAATTTATATAAGGTATTATGTGTGTCTAATTTCTTAATTTTTCTCATACATATTAAAAATGACCATTTCTGTGTTCCAACTTGTGTGCAATATGTCCTCTATACTCTCATATGTTTAATCACTTGGTTCTCATCTGGTGGAGCTGTCTAGGAAAGATTAAAGAGCCTTTTAAAAATAGAGCTCTAGCCAGGCATGGTAACACACACCTTTAATTCTAGCACTTGGGAGGAAGAGACAGGTGGATCTCTGAGTTTGAAGTTAGTCAAGTTTACACGGTGAGTCCCAGGGCAGTCAGTATTAGACAGAGAAACCCTGTCTCAAAAAGAAGAAGAAGGAGTAAGAGGAGGAGGAGGAGGAGGAGGAGGAGGAGGAGGAGGAGGAGGAGGAGGAGGAGGAGGAGGAGGAGGAAGAAGAAGAAGAAGAAGAAGAAGAAGAAGAAGAAGAAGAAGAAGAAGAAGAAGAAGAAGAGCCTCACTGTAGGAAATGAGTTACTAGTCATGAAATTTTATGGCCCTGTCGCATTTATTCTTCTCTCTGCTTTGTGATTACTAATGCAAAGTAAGAGGCTGGCCACTGCTCTTGCAGCCATGGGTTCCCTACTAACATCCCCTTCAAACTATAAGCCACCATAAACCTTTCCTCCTTAAATATTTTCTTGTCAGGTATTTGGTCACAGCAAAACATTGTAAATATATTGTGTGATATTTTGGAAAACTTTTCTACAGGTGGATTGGGAAGAATTTGGGAAAGCCAGTGAGATGTATACATCACTCAGCAGAACACACATTGCTGTCATTCTGTAGGTGCTTTCAAAACTTCTGGTGGGAAACATGAGAAATATATGGACTGATCTTATAGGACTAGATGAGGTGCCCACCTTCCCACAATTCAATTTGCCATGCCAATTGTTTGATCAGTTATCACAGATATCGGGGAAAACTTGAATAAAAGAAAAGAAAAATAGAAAAGAAGTATAGGCATCCCTGACTATCCCATTAGTCATCATCTACTATTATTAAGGGTATATTTCTGATTGGATGTTATTCTTTTAAGGAGGGCTAGTCTGTTGATATAGTTTACTAATGGAAAACACAAAGGGGCTTGGTGAGTATCTCAGTAGAAAAGCACTTAAAAATACAAGCCCCAGCTTTGATACAAAACAAATGATGAATGACAAAGACTATAACCAATTATGAACACAATCATTAGAAAATATGTGCAATTGAAATGTATTCTCTTATAGAGTCTAGTTTAGTCCTTTCAAGGATGATTTGTTATTGTGGTTTTATATGATATTCTGTCAAATCTGCAATTGTAAAATTTCTGTAATATACAAAAATTCCTTTGAGATAATGGACTGTAGCTTTGTATGAATCATGCTTTAAATAACACATTTTATAAAAAAATTCTATGTGTTATATACTCATAATAGTGAGGTTGGTCTACAAGAGGAAAATGCATATCTGTACAATGAATATTACAAAATTTCATGTTAAATCTCTCATTGAAACAGAAAGGGAGTGGATATGCAAGGGAGTGGACATGGGGGAGAAAGGGAGAAATGGAGGGAAAGAAAAATGTAATCTGGATATATTATATGAGAAGAAAATCTATTTTCAATAAAAGGAAAAAAAAGTATCATCAGAGGTAAGGTATGGTAGCATATGCTTGTAATTCCAGCACTTGGAAAATGGAGGCAGGAGGATTATGTGTTCAGGGTCTTTCTCACCCACAGTGAGACCTCTAGGCCACAGTGTAATATATTTCATTCTATGAAAAAAGTCTCATTGACAAGTATTTTAAAGAAGTTTATATAGAATATAGAATGAGATTTATAAAAGACATCATGCTCATCAACCAAATATCATCTATGTACATTGATATCTAAATATAGTTCCCAGTAAGGTAAAGTTTCTCTACAGGAGAACTTCTGTAGCATTCAGGTAGTTACAGATGAGGAGATATAAAAATATTTTCTGACAAAAATATAAGTATTATTTGATATGAAATGCTACTTACTACTTTCTGAATAACACATATTATATTTGTTATTTTTATTAATCCTTGAGAATTTCATACAATATTTATTGATGAAGATGAGCTTGGATCTAAGAGGAGGCAGGGGAAGAAATGGGGCATGAATATATGGACTCTATATCATATGAAGTATCAAATGAGAGGAAGGTGTTCACACCTTGGGTTGGAAATTTTACAATGAGGTAAATTTGTAGAAAAGTTATCATATTTCAAAACCTCATAATGTTTTGTCTGTAAATTGAGTAATAACATATTATGACATATACATATGTATATATATATGTATGTATATATATATATATATATATATATATATATATATATCAAGTGCTGTGTGTAAATCTGTCAGCTATTTGAAATGTGTGACATTTATTCTATTGTTTATAGAAGGTGGTGGGATTTACATTTAGAATTTTAAAATAAATTGGATTGTTCTCAATACTTTCCCAATCTTGCTATTTATTTTTCACGGTAAAATTAGAATACAGTATTTAAAATCATAGTTTATCAATACTGGTAACATTTTGAAATGAATACATCATCTATATTTTCAAACGTTTCCTAAGGAATAATCTTTTGTTTTTTGATTCTTTGGCCTCATTTGTGCTGTAACTAAAAAAACAACCAAGGCTGAGTGATTTGCAAAAATACATTGACTTGCAAAACAGATTTTCTTTCCATTTTTATTGTTAAGAAAGCCCAGTTAAGGATGCTCACCACTGGCACGAGTCTACAGGCTGCATAGCCCTCTAGGGAGAGGAGAAGGAAAGGACAGAGAAAAGAGGAAATCAGAAAGTCTGGAGAGAGAGAAACTAGAAGGGGAGGAGGGCAAGGGGATGAGAGGAAAGGAGGCGAGGTCATCGTTTTATAGGGAGTGGTCTCACATGATAATCGACTTCTTCCTCTGATAATGTCAAAAATCCTTCTAGGAGGATAAAGACCTCATGATCTAATATCGCTTAATGCTTTTTCCTTTCAACACCGATGCATCAAAGATACATTAAGCCATTCCATTTGGTAAATATTGATCCAGTTTCCTTCCCTTTCTATCTCCTTTCATTCAACAAAATGGCTTTTACTTGACTCTTAGTTCTAGACAATGTAATAAAGAGCACTGAAGAAAAACACAATCAAAAGCAAAGCAAAACACTCAATTTGAAAAATATTGGCAAATTCATAGGGGAAACATTTAAAATTTGGAAGTTTTTTTTTAAATCAGAAATCTCATTATTGCAAATTTCAACACATAATTGCCATGTTAAGGTAGCATGCAATAAAATATACTCATTCCTATGAAGACACAGAAACATAACTCACAGATTCAAATGAAAAATAAGTACTCACTGGCCAACTAAAAAAATATTGATAGTGGAGAGAAAGAACCATGACACCCTGATGTCATGAAAACAAGTCCACATATCAGACCTGTAGTATATGGAAATATTTTAGAATGCATAAGTTTATTCTCATAACCTTATATTTTGATTAATATACACATATTTATTAAGGTTCTTTATTCTCCCTCTTTTTTCTGTCTTCCTCTCTCATTTTATAAATATTGTAAAATATGTCATTAGGAATTATAATTTTTTCAGAGAGAAAGGAAAACCTTCAAATCCACTGAAAAATATAAATATGCCTTTACTTACATTTTCTTAGCAATGTCACAATAGTTATAACTGAATGAATTAACTAGCTAATATTAAATATTCACTAAAATATTGCTAATAACTCTTCTTTTCCTTCAACTTAAAAGATTATAGTAGGCAAATGCTAATTATGCATCAACTAGAAAAGGATGTAGATGTACAGATGCACACACATATGTGTTATTATAGGAGGCTAATACTTGCCTTTGGCTTGGATAACACAGAGATGGAGCGAGGGTGTGTGGGGGGGGGTAGAACTGTATATCAAATATGTGAATGAGCTGACTTCCAGATAGGATAGAAGCATGTGAGCTGAACTAAGATCACTAGCAAGATTTCCATGTACGGGCATTTGGGATTTTTTTTTTCAGTGCAAATGAGGTGCTACTTGAGAAAATGGCAACCTCCTGACACTCAATGCTTTTATTTACCTTTTTAGTTACCTAGTTACCACTTAAGATCTTGTTAATAAATTGTATTAACATGTCTCTTTGAAAACACTTGAGGATACTGGAATCTCTCCATTGGAATCCAATCCAGGTGGTTTTTAACATATAAGAAAACATAAGGAATTGTATAAAGCATGGCAAAACTTCAAAACTTTTCATGCTGTATATGTATATATCCCTGACTGAGAGGACAACACTTGTAAATAATTTCCTCTATCACACAACTAGCGTATGTTTGGAGATCATTTTTCCTTGGTGAAATTCAAATTGGATTGTCATGCTGTGACTCTTGTCAAGACTATTCTGGAAGGGGTAAATTTATATGGCTGCCCAGAAGAAATGACTTGATTGAGTCAGGTCCTGGGACATCTTTTTGGTGTTTTGTTTGTGAAACAAAAAGAGAGGAAGTCACACTTACAAGTAATTTAAAAAAAAAAAAAAAGAGTCCAAAGAGCTAGGTGAATGTATTAAAAAGTATCTTTGCATGTTTTCTCAGTCATGTTGAAAGAAATAATTTAACTATTCTAATGATTCTTACTGAAACAGTAATTCTGGTCTCTAATGAGACTCACCATGGCTACCTAAAAAAGTTTTTAATTACAGTGCCAGGAACATTGGCTTAATTTTTTTGAAAACTGTCATTATTCTAATATGAGAACATATGAAGTATTTCCATCAAGTCTTTTTTTTTAACCTTTCTTAAAAATAATTTGCAAAAACTTTATGGGAGCATAGTAATTTTCCATGTATGGAAATCTCTACATTCCTGCTTAATATTTAAGTAGGCAGTATTTTTCATACCTCCATTTTCTCTCCTCAAAAGTAGAAATTGAATTAATTGGTGAGCATGTATAGACTGGAAGTGAAATCTGGTAGCTGTGAAGGCCAAACAAAGCAGTCAGATTCGGGATCCAGGCCACTGAGCTTTTCAACATATGTTCCAGCATCCTGTGACTACTTACTCACAGCACAATTGACTTGACGCTCCCATCATAAAAATGAAAATATATAAATCATTCATCTATCCAACATTTTCAGGCACAAACTTGGAAACATCTGTGACTTTTTGCTTCTCTTTGCAATGTTCATACTGGTCGTAAACTGTTTGGCTCTCCCCAACCCTGGTGCCTGGAGTCTATTTTCTTAGGAACTACTACCTGAACAAACCTGAATATTTTGACAGATTTTTCAGTAACTTCTTTTTCATAAGTTTTCCCTTGATAAGTTTCACTTTTTCTCCAGTATTTCGCAGCTAATGACAAGTATGACCTAAGAGCAGTAAAAAACACCAAACCAACATTTAAGAGCCAACATCTGGTGCAGGGATGCACAAAGGAAAACTGAGATATTTCATCACTAAATGGACGGAATACCTGAGATACTAAACTGTGCCAGTGGTATAAAGTGGTTCAGCTTTGGCTTATTTTTTAGAAAACAAAAGACTTCTTTGGCAGTCATGTTATTAGATCATAATAATATCAGTCTAAAATTGATGAGTAAACACTGTCACAGAAGCTTTTCTCTAACTTAAGTGAGAATGTCTTGGAGAAACTGATAGATCTAGAAAATAGTAAAATTCCTGTTAACACCATTTTTCTCTAAAGATAGAGTTAATACTGGTATCTTAATGTTAGAAAGACAATGCCATTCTGTCATCTCAATTTCTTTCCAAGAATCTTTTCTTTATGTTTTTATCTTTCTTTATTAATGAATTTTTATTCTTTTCACATACCAACCACAGATTCCCCCTCTCACCCTTCTTCCGGATCCCTCCCAGCTCCCCCCGCCCTCAGTCCACCACACCCAATCCCTCCTATGAAAAGGTAAGGCCTCCCATCAGGAGTCAGTAAAGCCTGGTACATGGAGGCAGGACCAAGCCCCTTCTCCGGGATCAAGGCTGACCAAGATGTCCCACCATAGGTAATGGGCCCCAAAAAGCCAGCTCATGCACCAGGGATAGATCCTGCTCCCATTGCTGGGGGTTCCTTAAACAGACCAACTTACACAACTGTCTCACTTATGCAGAGGATCTAGTCCAGTTCCACACAGGCTTCAGAGTTTTGGTCTAAATTTCATGAGTTCCCACTAGCTAGGTTCGGTTGTCATTAGGTTTCCCCATCACGATCTTTATGCCCCTTGCTCATAGAATCCATCTCTTCCCTCTCCTGGACTCCTGGAGCTCGACAAGATCCTTGGCTATGGATCTTTGCGTCTGTTTTCATCAGCTATTGGATGAAAGCTCTATGATGACAGTTAGGGGATTTACCAATCTGATTACCAGAGTAGGCCAGCTCAGGCACCTCCTCCACCACTGCTAGTAGTCTAAGCTGGGGTCATCCTTGTGGATTCCTGGGAAGTTCTCTCTCACCAGGTTTCTCCCCATCCCCATGATGTCTCCCTCTCAAGATATCTCTTTATTTGCTCTCCCACTCTGTCCCTGTTCCAGCTTGACCATCCCATTCCCTTATTTTCTCATTTCCCATCCCCTGCCCTCTATTGTCCCCCCTCACCCCTAGTTTATTCAGGAGATCTCATCTATTTCCTCTTTCCAGGGTAATCCATGCATACCTCTTAGGGTCCTCCTTGTTAGCTAGCTTCTCTGGAGCTGTGGGTTGTATTCTGGTTATACTTTGCTTTACATCTAGTATTCACTTATGAGTGAGTACATACCATGTTTGTCTTTTCTGAGCCTGGGTTACCTCATTCAGAATGACATTATCTAGTTCCATCCATTTGCCTGCAAATTTCATGATGTCATTGTTTTTTACTGCTGAGGAAGTACTCCATGCTGTATATATACCACTTTTTCTTTAGTAGATATTTATTTTGAATAATTTAACATAAAATTTAAAAGAAAAATGGTTTTAAATTGCTTTAAGATTTCTCCTCCCCAAATTTTGGCTGTGAATCCAGTTGGCCCTTTGCAGGTAGTTACAGGCAGGCAAGATGACTCATAAGGTAAAGTCACTTGGCACCAAATCAGATGACCTGAATCAACTCCCAGTATACAAAGAGAGAAATCAAAGGCTATAGGTTGTCATCTGACCTCCACAAGCATTCCATGGTAGCTCTGCACACACACACACACACACACACACACACACACACACACACACACACACACATACACACACACTCAGAGGTTAAGATCGTGTACTTCTCTCGTAGCAAGTGTGAGTTCTATTCCCAACTCCCATATCTGGTGGCTCACAACCATATAAAACTTCTGCTTTAGGGGCTCTGATAGCCTCTTCTGCCTACCATTTGCACCTGAATGAAATATGCACACAAAATCACATACACACACAAACACACACTCACACACACAATGAATCTTAAAATAAATTAAAAGAATGGTTTAAAGAAGTTACATAGTAATGAAGTTTATCTGGTCAAAAACAACACTAATTAATCAGTAACCATGGATGAACATTTTTCTTCCTATTTATATTTTCTTGCCTAGCTTTCACTGTAGAACCAACATGTTTTCACAGCTTCAGACCAGGTGACCAGTTTTTTGAAAGTAAATGAAGCATAGATCATTCAGTTGTTTAGCCATTCAATACTTTACAAACAGAATCACTTCAACAAGCACATAAATAACAAATTTTTTTAAAAAAATGAACTTTTTTTTCTGTAAAGGAACTTAATAAAATTCCTGTCAAAATATATGAAGTATAGATCATCAGTCATTTATTATACCCATTGAAAATAAGGTGAGCTTGATAACTCAGGCAAATAAAAGCATTATTGATAAAGTTCTGTCAGGAAGATGGATAATTAAAATGGCTTCTCTTCAGAAGTAGTACGTTAACTGGCCTTTATCAATGTCTTTTTTTTTTTTTTTTTTTTTTTTTGGTTTTTCGAGACAGCGTTTCTCTGTGTAGCTTTGCGCCTTTCCTGGAACTCACTTGGTAGCCCAGGCTGGCCTCGAACTCACAGAGATCCGCCTGGCTCTGCCTCCCGAGTGCTGGGATTAAAGGCGTGCACCACCACCGCCCGGCTCTATCAATGTCTTTTTTTATCAACTGTGATCAATGAAATTTTTTTCTTGAGACAAAAGCAGATACATTCAATCTGAAAAATATAACATAGTAAGTAAACATTTTAAGAAAAAAGTTTGTTAGTTTAAAAAGTCAGAGAACTATATCACACTGCCTCAAGCCTGCCTGCTGCCATTTTGGTGTGGATTGCAATGAAGTTACACTCGTTGATCTGCTGTCATCTCTGCCTCTTTTTCTGTGAAGATGCTTCAGAATTAAACAGTGTTGACATAGACCATAGAACCAAAGTATAAAGTATTAGCTACTATGGCTCCCTACAAGAAAATATATATATATTATATATATATATATATATTGACCCTCAGGAAAATAATTTCGCATAAGGAAAGTGAAATGTAATCATCTGCAACAGCTTTGATGCTTAACAAAGGGCATTTAGGCATCCCATAATTAGACAGAGCTGAATTTTCAGGAATCCAGTGGAAGCCCTGTGGAGATGCTGAAAAAGGAGAATGGTGTGTAGTATGAAAGCCACACTGTTGTCACACTGTACCACACAGATATGCTGTGCCCATTGGTGTGACTCAGAGTATACTGGGAAATCAGAAACTGCATTGGCTTCAGGCAACAAAGTTTCAGATAAGGAGTTCAATAAAACTCAACGGAGACCTGAAAGAGCAATGGAACACTGAAACCATGCAAAGTGCTGTAGTCCAGAGCTGGCATGTACCTGCTCATACAGACCCATGATTCTAAGTCTAGATCCTCAGTTTGGCTCCATGGGAGTGTTCAGCAAATGTGTAAGACATCACCTACTGGGAAGTTTGAGTCCATTGCAGGACAGCCTGTTGCAGAGGAGTATGAGTTGCTGTTTGTGGCGAGCCACAGGAATATGAAATAGAAGTCCAGCTGTATATTATAAGCTAGACCTTGAGGAGGCCAAGAGTCATTCGAGTGGGAAAGTCAATCAGGAAGGTCTATTGGAGTTATGTGGCTCGATATTCAGTTGTTTCTTGCTAAGAATTCCTTGTGCTCATAATTCTCCTAAAATGTGTATGTGTTTGTGAATCTCTGTTTCAAAGCACCTGGACAGTCATGTAGACAGAACCTTCTGTCTCTGAGCTCCAGGCCCCCTCTTTAGCATTTGTTTTGGGTATCTGCAATTTGCAAATACCCTCCTTGAGCTACTTCCTGAGATAGAGTCGCCCCCAAACAAAGCCTTAAAAGACAAGCAAGGAACAGATAGCTACCAGGCCTTCTGTTAGATGCCTGAACCCCTCCCCCCAGTTTAGATGAAATGTCCTTTCTGAGACTACATGTCTCACAGACCAAATGTCTACCAACTAGATGAACAAGCTTTGTTTCTTGTGTAAATCAAGGCCTCCTCTCTCTCTCTCTCTCTCTCTCTCTCTCTCTCTCTCTCTCTTCCCCCCCACCCCAGAGAACCTCTTAGATCAAAGGGAGTTTCTCCTCAGCAGGTGTTTCAAGCTGTGATGAAGATTGACTAGCTATCAGTACTCTCCCCTGCCCTGTCAGGAAACTGACGGATGAGGGAAAAAGTGACAGTTTTAACTTTTAGTGACCTACAGACTTTTCCTACCCTATCACCTGTAAGTTTATAGTTGAGACTTGTGGTTGTTCTGGTCTCATGTCCCTGTCTCCTCTCGGCAGGGCTGGGGAATTGCCAGGGAGTGCTTTACCCATTAAACCTGGGCTTTCCAATTTGGTCTCATTCGGTTTGTTGCAAGGCAGAGAGGCCTTCAGGAGGCCTAAAACTTACCAATACACACAGCAGCAGCAGCAGGCACCAGCTTTTGTGTTTATTTTCTGTGGCAAACACTGGTAGCTGGTGTGGTGGTATTGTGTTCCCTGAAATATTGTGCCCCCTAATAAACTTATCTGGGGTCAGAGACAGAACAGCCTTAAACATAGAGGATAGGCAGTGGTAGCACACGCCTTTAATCTGAGCAATTGGGAGGCAGAGCTAGGCAGAAATCCCTGTGTTCAAGGATACAGCCAAGCATGGTGACTCACGCCTTTAATCCCAGAAAGTGAGCCTTTAATCCCAGGAAGTGATGGTAGAAAGTAGAAAGGTATATAAACTGTGAGGACCAGGAACTAGAAGCATTTGGCCTGGTTAAGCTTTGAGGCTTCTAGCAGCACAGTTCAGCTGAGACCCATTTGGATGAGGACTCAGAAGCTTCCAGTCTGAGGAAACAAGACCAGGTGAGGTAGTTGTGGCTTGTTCTGGTTCTCTGATCTTCCAGTATTCACCCCAATACTTGGCTCCGGGTTTGTTTTATTAATACATACCTTTAAGAGTCATGCTACAAGCTGGTATCTCCCCAGCAATGTGGTATTTCATTCTTTCAAGTAAACCATTTTTCTTTATTTTCTCAAGCGCTATCTTGTTATAACCTCTGATCACCTTTGTAGGTGTAAAGTGCATATGTTTAATAATTACAGTTGAGAAACTTTTAGGAAAAAGTCATACATTGTACAAACAAAATCCAAGGGACATATCTATGCAATATGTAACCCTCATGATAATTGGTGAGTCAGATGAGCAGCTCTATCAGACCTCATCTACTCATTTAATATATTATAAATAAAAACACATGAACTAAGTGAACACTTGAAATAACTAATTTTCTATTTCCTTCAATGCCAGCAATTGATAAGCAGTTTAAAAACAAATCAGATTCTTCATGTATTATTATTTTCATGCCAAGAAAAATGTTTGTTTGTTTTCTAATACTAAGAAGAGTTCACAGTAAGTTCATTCTCTCAAGGACTAGTTTGCAGCTGCTAATGATATTACATCACTGACTGCTAGCTTAGGGTAAATATGTGTTACCTTTCTCATACGCCCATCTGGTTTTCTCTACCAAGACATGAACATATGTGATTTTGATTTTGGAAGTGTTTGTTATGTTTAAATGTGATATAATTACTTGGATTTTTAAAAAAAATGGAAGGGATAGGCTGACTTAACGGAGCTAATTTTACCTTCTAATCTGCCAAGGGTGATGCTCTCACTGTGGATGAATAGATGACTCCATGCTTCAGAAAGTTTTCACATCTCAGTTGCAAGAAGTTTTCCCATCCAAGAAAGCTCCCAAATATTTCTAGATGAATGAATCTCTCAGTTACACTTTGAGCAAATAGAATAAGACTCTCCTTTTTTTTTTATTTTTCTCTCTCTTTCTTTTTGACATTTGTCAGTGCCAATTAATCTTAGCTTTTATTGTTTTTTCAATGTGTATAATTTCACACCACAGAAGAGACAACACTTCACTGTAAAACAGTGCTGAACATTGATATCTTGAAACAAGAATGAAAGGAAAATAGTCCAATAAAAAGAACTTTTCTTTCCTGTGTGGGCCTTGAAGGAGCCCTGAGAACTATACCTCTGACATTTCCATTCAAGGAAATGAATGCGTTCTCAATGTTCCCATTTCATTGAACTTCCAAGCTCTGCATGTATAGCACTGAGGGTGGTCCAAATCACTTTTCCATGATGTCTCTTCAGAGAATCTCTGAGTAGAAAGTTAGAGGAGCAACTTAGCAGAGCAAAGAGTCACTAAGCATCTGCTTTCAAAAGAGACTGTGCTCAATATATCCGAAAGGGCACAGGAATCAGTGTTGTTTACTACTACTACGAATCTTCTTGTCTTCTTCTTTCTTCTCCCTCCATTCTCTTCTCCCATTACCATAGGCCCATTTTGACATAGACACAGCCTATCAAATACTCCCCTTTTAAAATGCCCTTCTGTGTTTCCTTGTCCTAATGAATCCACTCTCCAGTTATTCAGAATGAGCAAGTTTGCATTCTACTCATGCCCTGTCTTTCACTCTCCAGGATATAGTACTTTGTTCTGTTTTTCCATCTACATCATCAAGGATAACATACCTATTTTAGTAGTTCATCTTTGATAACATGTGAAAACATATTCAAGAAATACTCTGAAACAGGTGTGTAAGCTGCTAATTTATGCCATAGTTATTCAATAGCATGTAATGTGAAGAAAGCTCTGTAAAGGGGTTAATATATGCATCATTCTCAGAATTTACAAAAAGAAAAATATAATAATAATGAATAAACATATCTCTGTTCTAGAAGATGTGAAGTACAGCTTCTAGTGCCACTGTTGATGTTGGAGGTATTTTTATGATCCTTTGGAGAGATTCTTCAAAACTACCTAATCTAGTTTATTTGACTTTTTTCACTGCTTTGCTTACTTTATATAATTACCCTTTCTGACTAATTAATTAGTACCCATCAATAGGCCTGAGAAGCTTATCATATTCACTCATGACAATAATTCAGAAGATTAGGACTGGGGATGGCTCAGAGGTTAAGAGCACTGGCTGCTCTGCCAAAGGATCCACTTTCAATTCCCAACATCCACATTGTAGCTCAAGGTGTCTGTCACTCCAATTCTACAGGATCTGACACCCGCATACAGACCTACATGCAGGCAAAACACCAATATACTAAAAATAAATGAATTAAAAAAATAATTCACAAGGTTTGGCATTAATGTAGCTATAATCTTTCATATCAGACTACCAGTCTCCAGTAGTTTCAATGCCACGCAAGACACAAAAGTAACATAGTCAAAGCCAGATTCTTAGATTGTACAAAAAAAAAAAAAAGGCATTTCTAAGTCCCTTTCCTTTACAGCTGTAGTGGTCTTGATAGAAACATGACCAAGATTCTTGGCTTTAATTTCCTCAACATTATAAGATTGACAAGTTGATCCTAAGGACTGTTTTATTTGTTAGTTTTGTTGTGTTTATGCGACATGGTCTTGCTACATAGTCCAGGATGACTTAAAAATATTGATCTTCCTGCCTCTCCCTTCTGGAATGAAAGCATGTATCAAAAGGCTTAGATTCTTCTGAAACTTAGTATTTACCATCCTCATTCTAAACTTTCAAGTTTGTCCCACATATTTCATCTTAGAAAGTGGGGGAATTATTATTGAAAATGACTCTAAGTTCCTGGAAATTTAGGAATATACCAAAGGATCCAGGATTTTTACATTTAATGTCTCTACTCCTTCCACAGTTTAAGGATAATTTAACATTTCCTCTGTATTATGAATGCCACATTTATTCAAAATCAATCATAATTTTATAGCCTTCTGTTGTAATTGGTGGTGAAATCATAACTTGTCTGTAGTACATTCATAATTGTCAGTATGTTTCTTGTCAACAATTATGGTAGTGGCTTATACAAAATTGAAACCAATCAAATGCTAGTGGTGCAAACAGACCTCTTAAAGGTAGTTCATGGTCTCTGAAGATGACCCACCTCTCATCCATAGTATTTGTGGATGCATTAGGTTACACAGCAAAAGAAAGTGACCGAAAGTTGAATCATCAGAAGATTTTGCATTTGGAACATCATCACAATCCACATTAATATGAGCACACTGTTTTTCATATGGAGGTCTGGAAAAGAGTCAATATAAGAGTAAAACCATGTGAGAAAACATTGACACTGATTACTCTATTTGAACTTAACCATTGGCTAAATTGGCTTAGCACCTTAAAGATAGATGGCAAATCAGTGAATCTTGCCATCTTGTCTCCAGAAAATAACACAACAGTTAGCAGCAGCTGGATGGTAGCAGTGGGATTTATATGTGCTTGTGTGTGTGTGTGTGTGTGTGTGTGCCATATGTGTTATGGTCTCTAAAGTATCTGGGAGGAAATATTGAATCCCTTAGAGCCAGAATTACAGTAGGTTGTGAGCCACTTGAAGTGGGTGCTGGGAACCAAAGTGGGGTCCTCTGGAAGAGTAGGGAGTGCCTTAACCCTTAAGAATTTTCTATGCCCATCCACCCCATCAATACTTTCATACTATGGAACTATAAAATTGTACATATATATATACATATATGTATGAATATTTTTAAAATATGAATATTTTTTAGAATATTCTAAAGAGTCTACCATAATGGTAGAGAGTTGGTTGTACAACTAAAAGATGAAATTGTCATGAAAGATTTTGCCAATAACATAATAGTTTTTAAAAATGCAAATATATTATATTTTAATATATAATAGAATATTTTGTGTAATGGTGTAATCAGATGATGATTATGAAGGTTAGAAACATAGAAATATAAATATAAACATTAAAAGGTCTAATCTATACTATTATTAATACTATACATAAATGAATGCAAATATCTGGAAAATAACATGAAATATAAATAAAAATTAAGTGTTTAATATCATTGTCACATAATGTTCTTTATATTAAAATCAACATCAAAACAAATCACCGGGTGCAATGGGGAATTGACCCTCTGACACCTAACTGAAGCTGAATTAGGTGTTGTGGAGAGGGCTAGAACACAGTCTCCTTTCTCTTTCTCTATTAGTACCTTGGCTGGGTAAGGAGCTGGGCTTCTACTACAAGCCAATATCAATAAGGTGAAGGAAGTCTTCAAGGTGAACACACTTGACACTCCACTCTGCCTCTGTTCCAATGAGAGCCAGTAATGTGTCAAATGTGCACTCACATCCAACAGCAGCAGAGCCTAGGAACTGGTTCTTGCTCTCTAGCTGGTGATAGGAGGCAAGGTGTGAGGTGCAGATTCTACCCTGCCCCTCATGGAATCTGGAGGTGCAAATTGGTGTTCACTTCTCTGAGAAAGTGTCAGCATGGCTGAGTAGAAGGTGAACTTTCACCACACCTTTCTGCAAGAGAGCAGAATGAGTCACTATTCCACACTGCCTAGACACGTGTGGATCCCAGTGCAGACAAACATCTGCACTTCCCTGGCCTTTTATTACTCCTCAGGGAGGTTTTCTAAAAACCACAAGCTAAGTGGGATAAAGAGTCTAAAAACCTCCAACGTTTTGAGAATGTAACTATGAAGCATTCATAATACCAAGAACCTGGAAAATCACTATATGACAAGCAAAGATATCAACAGATGCCAATAGTAAGATGAATCATATATTGATATTATCTGTCAAAGATCATAAAGCAACCATCATAAAAAATGCTTCAACAGTTATGAGTTTACATGAACAATATATATATATATATATATATGTGTGTGTGTGTGTATATATGAATATATATATGAATATATGTATATGTATATTTATCCATGATATAGATGCTATAAAAAGGAATGAAATAAAAACTTTTAGACTGAAAAATAACAGAGATAACACTAAATGTTACATTAGGGTTAATTTATGCCACAAATATGTTGTAGCTCAATGTTAATTTAATTCTAAATTGTAAGGAACAATCTAAGCAGTTGATAGTGTTTAAAATACTTGGGGTGAAAACAGATAATATTTCCAAAATGTTATTTCATTTTTTCTCACTGATGTCAGGCTTTCAACTTTTTCCTTAGTGCAGTAAATAGCAATTTTATCTTTTTACTTGTTCATTTCCCAAGCCTTACCAGATCCTTATCTTTCTATTTTTTTCATGTACTCTATGTGCACATCTGCATACAACTACTTCTCATCATTCCTTCTTGCATAACTAATAAGCACACTGTCATCATCTATCCTTAACTTTTCCAACATTCCTCCTGATACATCTCAAGTGTACAGAGATAAAGATGGCTCTACTGCACAAACTAGCATGAAAAAATTAGACTGAACAGTGTCTTAGTGTATTGTACAACTCAGATAATCTTAATTTTAGTATGATTTTGCTAGAGTGGAAAAATGGGAAGAACAGGCTTATGTTATTGCAGTCATCTCCAATACTTTCCAGCCTTCTTAATTCTATTTTATAGAGTAAAGCATATGACTTAGAAAAGCATATGTATAAAATAATTTCTATACCTCCTTGAGCACTGCAAAAGTTATATGTCCACTCAAAGTTTGACTCAGATGTTGAAACTGTTAGCACAATGTTACCCCCACACACACATACACACACACACTCTCACAAAATATTTAAGGTGTTTTACACATACTATTTTTCTTGATAAAATGGTGTCACTTTTAGAAAACAAACAAAATGACCATGAAGGCCTGAAAAGGATGTCAGATGCTCTGTGATTACAGGCAGTTGTGAACCAAATGAGATGGATTCTGGAGTTTAAACTTAGATTATACTCCTCTGAAAGAGCAGCACACTTCTTAACCACTGATCAGTCTCTATTATAGCCTCCAGGTTTACCTTCTTTTATTTTAAAGTAAGGAAGTTTGGATATCCAAACTTTTAATTAATTAGAAATGAAGAGTTCTAGTTAACTCCAGTGCTTAACTGAAAGTGATTGAATACTGCCTACTTTCATAAAACATTCTTGGTTTGGTTGATTGGTTGCTTTCTTTGCTCTGTTTTCCTTCTCTTGAGTGAGTCACAGTGAGTCACTGTTCAGCAACCTTTACTGAGATGAAAAGCAAAGCTTTTAATGTACATGCACATTAAAAAAAAAAAAAAGTTCACCTATTCTTTCTTCCTCAAATCCTGAGATTGCAATTTCTCACAAATGTGTAGTTGGATTGCTTTTGATTCTTTTCCTGGCAGTATTTCTAGTGATCAGAGTTCTTGGCTAATTATTGCTTGCTTGTGATGGATCTTTCCTCTTAGCCTGGAATTTGATTAAGAGATTAAGTATAGGTCTTTTTGTTTATTTGCTTTAATCCAAATAGGCTTGATATGAGCAATCGTTTGCTTTTGTAAAGGCAAAGTCAGCTTTCTTGGATTTACCACCAAATCGATATTTAGTTACCGAACACTGGAGTCCTAATTCAGATTAGGATTGTGTATTGTTTGGCGGATGTAGTTCATTAATGTTATGTGGAATAATTCAGGGCCTTTCTTCCTTCCGGGTGTGTTACACCACAGGAGCTAGCTGTTAGTCTTTCTTTCTCTTTTTTGCCTCCCTGGTGCTGTGGAATGGTCTTTCTGGATGCTGTGAATGTGTGTTGCTACCATTGGTTAATAAGGAAGCTGCTATGGCCTATGGCAAGGCAGCTTAAAGGCAGGCAGGAAATCCAAGCAGAGAAACAGGGACGAGAAAGGCCAGGTCGGAGGGGATGCTAAGAGCTGGCAAGAGAAGCAAGATGTAATGCAATACAGGTAAAGCCAGGAGACACCTGGTAATACATAGAGTGATAGAAATGGGTTAATTCAAGATGAAAGAACTAGCTAGCAACAAGCCTGAGCCATAGACCAAGCAGTTTTTAACTAATATATGCCTTTGTGTCTTTTCTTGGGACCAGGCAGCTGCAGGACACAGGGAAACTTCTGGCTAAAATTGGCGCCCAGACATGCTGGCAAGAATATCCACCTAAATCCTGAGAGAGCTTTAAAAGATTCTAAAATGGAGCTAAGAACAGCTTCCAAGTTCCTGTCTTTCATGAGACCACAGTATAGAGACACCACAGTACAGAGATTCTGTGGCATTCGGGGTTGAGCACAGCATGGAGGGGTTCCACAAGCCATGGTACAGAGGATTCTCCCAGGCCCTGCTGCAGCCTGCCAGCTCAAGAGTACAGCCACAGGCTTAAGAACACAGCCCCATGCTACTGAATACTGCATCCAGGAATTGAGAAGGTAAGTGTGACCCTTTGGTACCTCTGGCAATGTTGAAAGGCAGAATGGGGTGGAGCCAGCAGCCAGGGCCACAACTTTTGTCCTTAAAAAAAAATAACATAATAAAAAATAAAATAAGCCAAGTAAAAATTGTAAATACACAGAGAAACTGGATGCTATATATTATGATGTTGCTTTGAGATTTTTAACTACAGAGACATTTGATTATGAGGGCTGCTAAGTTAAACCAACATATACATTTTAAAGGTGTCTTGACTTCAAAATTTGGGCCTAAGGACATATTGCTTTGGAAAAGAGGTTCTACTTATGTTTACAAAGAAGATGATAGCCTGTGGATTGCTTCCAGGTTAATATGGTTTGATAGAACAAGACCCCCTGAAAAACCACCATGGGAACAGGTGGCCCAGATGATTCAATGTTTCAGAGCACCTCTGTTGCAGTTTCCTCTGAGTTCTGCATCCAGAAAGGCTTCAAGGCTGTTGGCTGAGATGATTCAGGCTCACAGAATACTCTAGTCAGGACTTGACTATGATCCTCAATGTTCTCAGGGTCCCCCAAAGATTACCAATGTCCCCAATCAACAGGAAGTAGCCTAGAAAATTATGCCTACATTTCCCCAAAATGGATTATGGATATTTGTCTTTTTAGGGGGGTTGGTTACAAATTGTTATTAGTTATAGTCAGTCTCTTTCTAAGGTAAGAAAGGGGGATATGACATAGAAACGATAAAAAGAGATAAATTACTGAATCTACTTTGATCCAAAAAAACAACTGTTTATCTCAAAATATTTTATATTGATATGGATTTGTTTTATTGACACAAATTTAATGTCAATTTTGCTATACTGTATGTATATTTCTATTCTTGCTTAAGGTATTATGTTTTCTCAGCTCATTTAAAATTGTAGTGTATAACAAAGAAATACAGGTTGATAATTGGTCATCTATGATAATCAAACTTATGGTCATGTTGGTTAAGTATTCTACATATACAAAGATATATTTTATTTAGGTAGGTAATCTTCAAACACTTTAAAGAACTACAGAATATGGTATTTAAAATGTTTTAAAACAGGCTTTTCTGGACAGTGAGACACGTCTGCTTCAGGCAGCAACACATTACTTCAAAGATGATGGGCATCGAAGAAACTTGTTATGGAGTTTGCTTAAAATGTGGAAAGGGCTAGCCTTTTGGGCAAGAAACTGCTCTTGCCTGGACATGCAGGACCCGAAGGAAAGTGACCACTGAACTTTGCCAAATCAAGGAAAAACGGTTTTTCAGGTTCCTGCTTGGGAGAAGTAACTGCC
The DNA here is from genome assembly GCF_007827085.1 of Peromyscus californicus insignis. NCBI lineage: Eukaryota > Metazoa > Chordata > Mammalia > Rodentia > Cricetidae > Peromyscus > Peromyscus californicus. The sequence continues at coordinate 42,800,475 of NW_026294447.1, forward strand.
AGACATTACGCAGGACACAGAGCAAAGCAACTGATGGACTTGGGCAAAACAGGTGAACAGTTCTTCAAATTTCCTGCTTTACTGAAAGGTATACCAGAGACTCTAGGATTGCAGGCTGAAGATAGAAGCCCCACTGTTACAGAAGAATTTTGGGTGACTTTCCAGGCAGCCAGATGTTCCTATCATTTCTAGAATTTTGGAAGTTGCTTACAATGTACTTCCTATTTACTCAGGTAATATTATATCCTTACTGGGTCTTTGATGGAGTTGAAAACCAGATAGTTATAATTATAGTTTTCCTTATTTATGATAAAAGGTAAATTCAAAATACAACTTTAGGCTCATAAAGATAGAATATTTTCTTTAATTTTAACAAATATAAATAAACTAGATATTGTAACTGTAATTCTTGCTTGATAACTGTTTTGTTTTATGAAAGTTTACTATGTTAAAATAAAAACCTTCCTTTTTGATTAGACAGAAAAGGGGTCATGCTGTGGAATGGTTTTTCTGTACACTGTGAATATGTGTTGCTACCGTTGGTTAATAAATAAGCTTTTTTTGGCCTATAGTAAGGCAGCTTAGAAGCATACAGGAAATCCAAGCAGAGACAGGGAAGAGAAAGGCAGGGTTGGAGGAGATGGTGAGAATCACCTGGGAAGCAAGATGTAATGCAACACAGGTTAAGCCATGAGACACATGGCAATACATAGATTATTAGAAATGGGTTAATTTAAGATGAAAAAACTAGCTAGCAACAAGCCTGAGCTATAAACCAAACAGTTTGTAATTAATATATACCTCTGTATGTTTATTTGGAACCAAGAAGCTTAGGGACATAGGAAAACTTCCGGCTGCACCCTGGCATGCAATCTCACATATACTAGTTTCTAAAGGAATGGGATTCAACTTTTCCAAGTACAACATTTTATTCACTGAGTACAGCGGTACAGTTTCTTCATTTTCACAGAACACTTGTTATGTCTGATTCACCCTATGATTCATCTCTTATATTGCAGACTTAGATTTCTACATGGCCTGTAAACTTACTAATACCTATTATTTCTTTTACTTATTTTCTCATTAGATATATCTTAAAAGTATAATCGATTTGTGTTTGGGGGGTTTGTACTTTCTATCATAGTGTGAATGTGGAAGTGAGAGGATGACGTGAGGGATCAGGGACTCTCCTTCCACAAGTGGGGCCTGGAGAGTCGTCTCAGGACATCTGTATTAGTAGCAAATGCCTTGCCTTCCTGAATCATGTAGCCATGCCTAGATCTTTATCTATCTATCTATCTATCTATCTATCTATCTATCTATCTATCTATCTACCTATCTTTCTTTCTACCTGTTTATATCTTTCTTGTAGGTTCCCCTTGTTAGCTTGAAACAGAAGAGAAATGCATATGTATTTTTAGAAAGAATTTATAATACAGCAGTCATATAATATCACACACTGTTAATTTACAGCTATAAATCATGTCATGAATACAAATCAGATTAAAGAAGAGGGTATTACTTATAACCTAGAAATTCCAATTATTTTTAACTTCCAACTAGGGAATAAACAGAAGCATGGCTTTTCAAAGCTCTTGTATCATATTTTACCTATCGCTAATACCAGTTTGCAGCAGAAGTAGATGGGAAGCAGGAGTCTAAAGGAGGAACAATAAGAGGGCTTTTCCAGGTGTCATATATTCACATACATTTTCTAGGTTATGCTTGCATTTGGGGCCCTCTACTGGAAAGCCAGCTGCCAGGTTCCAACCTTCATGCCTGTGGCCATCAGTGATCTCAGAGTCATGGCACTCTGGCACCAGGTTTTTACAATAGAAGTTAATTAGAATAATGAATAGTGTTTTCATGTGGAGGCAGAGTGAAAACATGAGGTTTAACAGAATGTACATGGATGGAAATAATAATCATATAACTGATTACTATCTGGTCACATGTAGTTTCAACTTTTAACATAAACTTTATCTGGTCTTATGCTCAGAGATAAACACTGGGCCAGAGAGATCGAGTGATCAAATGTGTCCTTCTCAGAATACATCTTTCTGTCCAAATTCATGTCATTTCTGTCTTCTAAATTACTGCTAATGTGAGATTGGGGACATTGCACATGTGTCTGTGTGTTTTTTATATGAAACACAAATCTGGCAAACAATTATTTGCATTTGAGATTGTTTTTCTATGCAAACCCTAAATGGGGCTCATGAGAAGTGTCAGGTGAAGTTGGCCTACGTTTCAGAGGAACTCCCTCCTTCCCAAAGGATATAAAGAGAGGATTTATGACTCCAGGTGAAAAGAACAAGAGAGCTGGTGACTATAGACAAATTCAGCTTTGAGTTTTAGGTTCACTGGGAGTCTAAAATGAAACTGGATGATTAGGCAGGGATGGGCACAGATTCATGTCCCCGTAGATGAGAAAGAAATTCTTGCAGAGTATGTGAAAAAAAAAACGTGCTTGAATCGGTGCCTTCTTACCCACATTGAACCTATCTCTGAAGACCGTAGTTCATTTGTAAAAAAACCAAGTACGTTTTTGTCCTGAGTTTAACGTCAACAACATTTTATTAATAGTTTAGAATTCCCCATTTCCTCAATTAAAACATATCTTGATAACATTTTGCTTTACTCTCCACTGTGACTGAAACACTATCCAAGAAATGGAATTGGTCCACGTTCCAATGTGCTCTCCAGTACTGGGAACAGGAAATCCAGTTATGTCTGCCATACAGCCCTCTCCAGGAATATAATTCATTAAGGAATTAGAGCTCCAACTTTTTAGAGTTTTTTCCTTGCTGTGGAATTTTTAATATAAAGGACTGAATCAGGGTGTCTGTTTGTGATTTAAAAGTTCCCAAATTGAAGACTTTTGCAGGTGCATACTGGCATGTGGGTGGGATCTAGTCTACAGACTAGTTCACATTTCAGGACCAAAGTACAAAATGGGCGTGGAATGAATCCTCACTTGCCCCATTAACAACTGGCCTCATAGGCAACATCTGGAGTTCTCATAGGTATTTTATGACTAAAATAGCAGTAGTCACTTCACTATTGGCTGTAGTCCTTCTGGGCTAAGAGTCACAACAGAGTCATTGAAAGAACAGTCTTTTCATTGATTAAAAAGGCTCAAGTATGTTTCCCTTCCCATTTATGAGGGATTATAGAAAACTATAAGCATTTTCTGTCTCTTCTGTTTCTAATTGAGCATGTCACAGTGCTTGACAGTCTCTTGTCCTGATGGGAATTAGAAATGAAGAAAACTTACAAACCTGATCATCTTTCAGTTGGGCCCCCAAGTGGTTAGGCCTTACAGCCCTTCAGTCTGGAGTGTCAAAGTTCTTGTACTACAATTGGAAACCTGCAAAGTGAGACCTGGTGGAACAATGTGCAGGCTTTCTGTTCAACCACAGTGAGAGTCAATTGGCATGTCATGAACTCAGTTTTAAGACAGCACAATTGACTGTAGTGTGTTGCACGTAGGCTTTCTTGACAGAACAACTTTTCCCTTCCTTTTGTGTCATTCATGTTATTGAGATAAAGCACCCAAGGAATATTGAAAAAAAAAGTGAAATTGAAAGAGATTCCTGAAGGCTTTAAAATTTTCATCTTACTGATCTTCTTTCAGAAAGTGTTTTCTCAGCCCTTTAGAGAATGTCAAACACAAATAGGACTCAGTAGCTCATCACTCTTGCAATGATAGAGTCTGGAATGCTTCAAGAAACCATTTTCTTCTTTGACAGAGAAACTAGAGCAAGTAATACATAAAATGAGCCTTGGCATTATGACACCAGGGCCAGTAAGAACTAAGTTGCTGTTCGTAGTTATAAATGCAGGTCTAAAGCATGGGAGAGAGTTTAGTGGGTAGTTTGCCTTCTGCGTCAAGATGGAAACCCGAGTTTGAATCACTGTCACCCATGTGAAGAGCCTGGTCTGCTGGAGATCATCTGCGATCCCATAACGGAGAGCACAGGTGCCAGAGGGCAAATCCCAGGACCTCAATAGACAGTCAGTTTAGATGATTATTTAGCTTTGGGTTCTGAGATACCCTTTCTCAAAAGATAAGGCGAAAAACAACCCCGGAAGACACCTGGCACCTCTCATCTCCACAGGCATGCACACATATGCACACACACACACACACATACACACACACGCACACACACATACACATACACCACAAACACACACACGCAAACACAGATGCAAAGGGAGACACAGAGACAGAAAGACAGAGATAGAGAGATAGGATAAGAGAGAGAGAGGAGGGGGGAAGGGAGATGCAGAGGGAGACAGAGACTGAGATGAAGAAAGATTATCATTTCTGTGGTGATTTTAAACATTTTGCTTAAAATGTTAGATTGTGATCATCTCTGATGATATGTACATACATAGTGGGAAAATGAGACATTATTCTTCTAAGTGGAGAAAAAGGGAATTCCAAGGTTGATCAGTGTGTGTTGGGTACATTGGTCAGGAATGGCTGAAATTTATTTAAAAGGAATTGGGAATACAAAACTACACAGGTGAAACTGGACAGTGATGCAAAGGATAAGTGATAAATGTTATTTCCTTTAGTGCTCAAATTTGTAACATTAAAGGGAAATGAAACACATTATCCAATACAATCCATCATGAGCCATGATATTCTTTTCTTAAAGTCGTAATAATTTTTTAACTCACTAGACTATGAAAACATCAATTTCATCAGGACAAGAAAGCTTGTGTATAAGGAGGTTTTTTTTTCCAAATTGTTTTTACATTTGTACTGAGCTTTTGGTTTTGAAAATTATTCACAAGTTTTCTTTCCCATTGTATGTAATATTCAAGAGTAGGATGGATTTACATTTAAGGTAATTTTCCGAAAGAATTATTAATTTGAATCTTTAATACACCTGAAAAATGCAATCAAACAATTGTAATTAGAGGCTCAATAACTTCTATTTTAAAGGGTACCATGGTGTCACTCATCTGAGACATAACTATTGCCACATGCTAATATGGATCAAAAATATTTTTTCCAATGGTATTCTGTAAATTATTGGAATTTTACTTTTTGAATTTGCATTTACAATGAAATTTACCCATGTGAATTTGTTAAAAACTAAGAGCATATTCCTTGGTGGATAATGATTGATTAGAGAGGAGAATAAGGAATATTAAGGAATGAGTGAAATTTTCTACATACAAAATATACAAAAGTTGATTGTATCTTCAATAAATTCATTAAGCATTTTATTTCTTTTTGTTTTATATATATGGGAGTTTACTTGCATGTATGTAAGTGCGCTGGATGTATGTCAAGCCTGTTGATGCCCAAAGAAGGAATCGGATCCCCTGTAACTAGACACACATAGATTTTTGGGCTGCCATACAAGATCTGGCAATTGAATATGGGTTCTGTGCAAGAACAGATTTTGCTCTTAACTACTGAGCCATCTCCTTAGCCTCTCCTTGGGAAATTTTGAGTGACAAGCATGTTTGGAAAATCAGGATAAATACGATGATGTGGCAGGTCACTTGTATCCAAGACACAGCATACTTAGTTAGGGGTAGTTCTACTTTCTAGTGCTTCTGATATGGACTTAGTAAGTATAAAAAAAATTTTCTGGAGCTGTTTTTCACTGTAGTCTTGGGGAGTTTAAAAATACCTTTAGTTTAGCTGGGACTATATATCCAAATATATACTTTAAGAAGTATTTTATATATAATAAATATCAATTGTATGGAAAACTTACATGAAAATTAGAAAATATTACTTGTGCTTCCTCTTGATTAAAATATGCTTAACAACCTAAGTGTTAATTTTTTTCTCCATTCCCATGTTGGGAGCTGTGTGAGATATAAGAAATAGAGAGCAAATTGAGAACACAGGGTAGTAGGATAATTTAACTAAGTCTTAAAACATGCAATAGTTTCCAGGAAGACAGAATCTTATGCTTCAAATATAACTAAATTATGTTAATATTAATAAAATAATTTAGGCACTTAAAAAGTTTTGTCATATAATTGAGATTATTATTTGTTTCTAAATATCTGATAAGTTAATTTCTACTTCTTTCTAATTTGTTTTGAAAAAAACTATGATATACCTCTCGATTTAAAAGTGAAGTAGCATTTTTGTCTTTAAAATAGAACTATAAATCAGTGGAAATCATCCAGTAATCCCAAACCCACACTGGAATCAGTTTTTCAGACTGCGTCTCTTTCCTTACATGTACTTGTGTGTTCACACTGGTTCTCACTGACATTCACTCCAATCTTTCCTAATGTGAATGATTTACTAATTGCTCAGCTTAAAATCTAATCATTAAGATAAATAAATAATATTGGTAAGAAAGAAATAAGATGTGGCTCAAACACTTTTTTTTTTTTTTGGTTTTTCGAGACAGGATTTCTCTGTGTAGCTTTTAAAAGATTGATGCAAAATAAGTTTGTTCCTTCCATATGAACCTTGTTGAGCATCATCTGTAAGCTTCTGTTGTCTCTAAAACTGCAATAGAAGGAAATGTTTTAACAATTAGAGTGAGCAAATTGTAAGGGGAAATATGGTAGTGTGTTACCAATGGAGGCTTTAAATAAAACATTCCTTCCTTAATGTAGTCCTGATGTGGCTCCATCTTCTTTGAGTTGGGACTACTGCATTGCCATAGGCAGGGATCAAATATACAATAGTTTGATAATGGTGATACCTGCAAGAATAGAACAAGAGCTCAGTTGTGATGCAAAGAAAGAAGACACGTCTATGTGTACCTTTAGGCATCTTTTTTTGTTCCCCTTGAACAACGTACAGAATAGAATAGCTTCAGAGTGGTTGTTTCTATTTCATATGTATTGTTTAAAAAGCTTCAGTTTGTCTAAAATCAGATACTTATCAACTTACTATAGAAAATATGAAAATGTAAGTATGTTTGCATGAGCTATATTATTAATTTTTTGATCTTGGTGATCATGTAGAATACATAAAATATCATTAATACTGGGTAGAAAGGAAAGAACTTTGCTGCAAAAATCCTTTAAACATTCTAATACAATTAAAATATGTTAACAGTGTTTATGTTTTATATAAGGATGTATTTGTTTTAGGAATTTGTGTTTAATTGATTAAACTAAATCAAATAGGCACATGGTTTTAGTCCTTCATTTTGTATGATAGATAAGCAAGGCTATTAAATCAACCCAAAAATCAAATTGTGGTAGCTCTAATAAAATACTAGATGACTAATCATAAGAAAAAGTTATAATTGCTAGTTAGAAGTTAATCTGTGTGATTCTCTTTTGATATTAGTTTACTTTTAAAAGAAATATTATTTCGGGGATAATTTAATATGTGATGTTGGGTAAAAATTAATATTACAGGTAGCATAGGTATGCTTTCACGACAAATTGAGTTTAATGGGCAATGAGCCCCCCTACTTTGTTATCCGTAACCGTGGCCAGTCCTAAGAGCACAAAGAACACTAAACAAATTCAGTGAGTTATATTTATAATTATTTGACCTATATCCACATATATGTAACAATAATAACCCAAAAACAGGCTATTTGTTTGAGAAAGTGTGTGAAGAGACAGGAGGAATAGGAGGAAGTACTGAGGGAAAAATTATAATTATATATCCTTAAAATAAAACAAATGCAGAAAACAAATAACTAAGAATGGTTTGAGGTTAAAAAAAATTAGACTTCAGATAAAGTCTCTATTTGGAAATATAGTACCTTATGGATTATTTGTAAAAACTTGTGCCCTGTAGTCAAACATAATAGTTTGGACTGTTTTGTGCCACCTTAGTTAATCTTTTGACCTTCACTCACTAAGTGATAATGTCTGTCAGGCTGCAGTTTCATTATGTAATACCCAGAGCTAATGATATGATTTGCATTCATGTCAAGGAAATTGTTATGAAATAATTCTCCCAAGGCTTTCCAGGCAGTATTTGTTTTCATGTCATAGTTAGATGATGCCCAGTTTTTTTTAAACCCATGAAGTTATATGGTTTGTGCTAAGTAGTCCCTAACTCCTTCTACTCCAGGCTTCATTTTTAATTAATTTTCCCTTTTAATTCAAACAAATTTTGAAAAAGAAAGAAGAGAATTCACCTACTGACTGAACTGTGTATCAAAAAATGTTATTAAGCAATAAATAACATTAATAAGCTTGACCTCTTTGAATATTGAGAAGCTTGGTAATTGTTATTAGTCGATGTTTTTGTACTAGTTCATGGCTAGACATTGCTTTGCAAACACTGTGGTGGATACAAACGTAAGAAGTGTTATTCAGCCTCCAATGAATCCTTGAGGGATAAATCTGTAGGTAGTTGAAGATGTTTTCCACACGTAGTTCTTTGAACCCAAACCTAGTTATAGCTATGCTTTGCACAATAATTTAGCCAATAATTGTCAAAATACATGATAGTGTATCCCTAACATTCTATCCATCCCAGTTGATACACAGTACATTGTGTGATATGCTCCAACAATCTAATGTAGATTTCATAGTATATCTCATTGCTAAGTATTTAAATTTAATAAACTTAAGGTTAAATTCCTCTTTCCTTAAATATCCTGTTAAATATTGTCCTTAAATATTCTTTTTTAGGCTGTTTTCCTGTATAACATGGTTGCTTTCATTATCACTAGCATTAATTAATTACTCAGAACTATCCTTTATTATTAATTATGGTTAATGTCTTCTATCATTCAGTTTCTAACTTTGAACCTGTTTGAATCAATAATGCTTACCACTATTCCAGGCATATATTTTTGGTTCTAAGTAAGTGTTTTGCACTGGTAATAGTCTTATGATTATAAAAAAATATGAATGTAATAAAAACTTTAAAATTTTAGGTCAATAGTTAAATGTATACAGAGTTTCAGCTATAGTGTTCAAAGTGTTAATAGATTTAAAGGTTTGGTTATGGGGATTTTTCAGGCATATTTCATAAAAATGTTTTGATTTGGAACAGGATGTGTATATATTTTCATTGTAGCTGGAAAGAGAAGCACTTTATACATGTTAGCTAAGACAAATAGCCGTATTCAATAACAAATACTTATTTCTTCCAGAAGTTGGGGTACATTTAAAACAGTGTCAGGGTGTAGGACAAAAACAGAAAGAGTGCATTAGAAGTTTAACAAATCTGACTCATGATCTGAGAACCTGCTCTACATGTGGAATCCATCAACTAACTTTAGTGGCACTTGAAAACTCCCCTTCTCTGTAACTGTTCCTTATTAAACTCAGAGGGATCGAGGATAACATTTTGCAATAATTTATGACATTTGTGTCTATTTGCAACAGTTGTAAAAATACAGCATAACCAGGAAACATCGTAAAACACTCATAAACTCTTCTGAAGGCAGCCAAAAAGCTCAACTTTCCAGAGCAGTTAATGATCCAAATGTGAACAAAGTATCCCTCAGCAGAGGCTGTGTGAAATCTGTGTGCTATGTAATGCATTATAACAATCACTTAAGGTGTAAAAGTGAAAACAAAATCAGTTTTGCATAAAATGAAAATTTATCTAAAAGAAAATTTTTAATAAATTGGTCACTGTCAAGTATGATTTTTTATGAGAAAATATCTGTTATCACACATATCAATTGCCTTTATTTTATTTTCAATAATAATTCCTCCTATGAGGTTATAATTTATTCATATTATATAACACCCCAATAATTTAAATTTACTATATTTGGGATGTTAGTTAGTTTCCCGATGGAGAAAAAAGGTTTACAGAATTGTATTATAGACTACTACATAAAAAATTACAAACACAAGAAATATACACCAACAAAGTGACTGATATATGGGTGTATACATAAATTTACTCAGCTTAACTTCATTGTACATGGCAGAGATTTACAGATTTTTAAATGGTATCCGAGTGCTTTTGTGCTTTGCAATTTCATTTTATAGTTCCTTCCACTATCCCCCATGAAAATAATTCTTACGTTAAAAATGCTACCTCTTGGACAGTTCTTACTGAGCAAAAGTGACTTTCTATTTTCTTAGTTCTGCATATGTCTGAGCTTTCGAAAAGTGTTGAGACCTTTCTCCCTAAATATAGAAGGGATGCCCTGGAGTTGGATTACAGTCATCATACTGATCATTTCCCAAAAAAACTGAGCTTTGGTAAAGACCAACCCAGAATGACTTGGCTTTTAGTTTGAATCTCTCCTAGACTAAAAATGATAAGTGTTCAGTAGTATGACTCTAGGCTTGCTTTCATCAAAGCATCAGCAGTAGAATTACCACTGCTTTGACAGCTTTGATCTCTCAGTGATGTCTCATTTTGGAATCAAAGATTGGTCAATCACAAAAATTACAATATATGTACAAGATAAGTGCAGGCAAAAAACTTTATAATAACTTAAAGTAATGGACTAAATAGATTTATTCTGAAATATCTCCCTTCCAAAGAGTGCTTTAATGAAATACTAGAAGGAAACATAAACACATTGTGATTGTCAGTGCTGGTATTACATAAGATAAATATTAAAAATGATGAGGCCAGTCTCTTAGAGATTGGTTACTGTGATATATAACAGTCTAACCAAGGACAAGAGACATAAAAACCTAAATATGGTGAAACAAATTTAAATAACCAGTGTCCTTCTCCACAGCTCCACAGTCCACTTCGGGACCTCTCCGCTCTTCATATGTCATTGATGACCTTCAGTAATGAGTCAGTGGTAAACAAAGATGAGCATCTCTAAACATGCAAAATGGTACTGGTTGGTATCTTGAAACTTGTAAATTAGAAAAGGAAAATAAGAGAGAAAAGATGATGATATGTGTTCTCCTTCTTTCTGTAAATTAGAAGTGCTTGGGGACAGGGTGGTGACATGGCAGTTAAGAGCACTAGATTCTCTTCCAAAGGACCCAGGCTCAATTCCCAGCACACACATGGTGACTCACAATCCTCTGTAACTCCAATCGGAGAGGATCTGGCACCTTCTCCTGACCTCCTAGAGTAGTTGACACCTATGTGGTGCAGAGACATACAAAAGGCAAAACACTCATGCGCACAAATAAATAAAAAAATAACCCCTGAGGGGGATTAAAACAATTCTTTGAAAACATTTTGAATGATTGTCACATAAAAAATTTAATTGAAAACTAAGATGAGCCAAGTCCAAATGTACTCTGTAGTCTTATTTTCTCTATTCAGACACCAGCAATGCAGAATATTGACATTAGAGAATGTAAACACATCCATGACACTTACATCATTACGTTACATGTTGTTAATCACTTAGCATGCTGTGGAATCTACTAACCTGCTATAAAATACACACATTTTCTTATTTGGAAATGTTTCAACTTATTGCCTTTCTTTCTAAAAATGACCTGAAATTGAAGTTTTCAAGACACGTCTAAGCATTCATGACACTTCTTCAAATGGGTCAGCATTTTATGTGTGTCCTCATCAGCACCCTTCCCCTAACTTTCTGCCTGTGTATGCCATGCTTTCAATTTAGTTACAAATTGACAGCCTCATTATAATTAATTGAGGGAGTTCTCTACCCTCATTAATTTAAGAAATGTGTTAAACAACATCTCAAACTAAGAGATGACAACAAAGAGTTCATCACTGGTGAAATTTGTGTCCTAGATTGTGTAGGTAATAGCTGCCTTGCCACTTTGAATACATTCATTAAAGTTATAAAGACTCAGAATAATAGGAAAGATGTTTTGCTAGACATTAAGGTTTATTGTTTCATTTTTTTTCATCATTCCAGCTAGTTGATTACAAATAGTTATTTGCTTCTTTCAAACTTGAGAATGTTTCAGGACATTATTTTCATAGATTTTGTATTTGCAGTGGTGAGATTACATTTATTTATTTGTATATTACTATACTTAAAAGTAGATCTGATATAATTAACATGGTATTCTCATTACTGCTGTCCTACTTATTGAACTTGTATAATCACAGTTAATCCTGGCTACTTTATATTTTGTACAATACATTCTGCCCTGTTTTGCAAATCCCATCTTTAGCTTCATTTTCTTTCAGGTTTTCTTTCTTTTTAAACATTGTGGAGAATTATCATTCTTAAAACAGCAAGACTATCGTGTGTTCTTTGAAACATCTCCCCCTTTTTTCTTTTTCTATCAACAGAGGCAGATATGTCTTTATCTTCTGTGATATTTTGAACATAACAACCCCAGCATCTGTAAAATTTGTATCTGTCTTTATGAGTAATATCGTTTTTCCATTGGAACGATGTCTGCTGTATCTTTTTGATTCTTCCTTTATGTGTGTGTGTGTACCCTTACCCTAAGAATCTGATTAAATTTGTTCCTTTTCAACTACAGGGGTGATTAAAATATTTTTTCTTAATAAACCATTTAATTAGTTAGAAATAAAATGCATGAGACAAGATTGCTAAATTTAAATAGAATGTTGAATATAATACAAGAGTGGGAATGGAGGATCAGAGGCTCAGAAAAAAGCCTTTGTAAGGTTTTCACCAGTGAAGTTGAGTCACAGTCCAAATGATAAGATGTATAAAATTTCACGGATTTTCAGAAAATTTCCTTTGCTTCATTAAGTTTGGAGGAAGTCTGATAACATGAAGGGACCGATGTATGATTAACTCTATACTGACTGAAAAATCAGTATTGTTCCAAATGTATCCTTTGGGGGAATAGTAATACATAGTGCCATTATTTTAAAACTCATGTTGGATAGCAGGAAGAACAAACTAGACACAATTGTTTTCCAGTGTTACCACTGCTACCTATTTTTTGAGTGAACATTGGAAAGACAAATACTTAATATGGGTTACTACATTTACCTGTGAACTTGAAAAATCATTCTACAAAATGGCTTGCTTAAATTAATGTCACAGAGACAAGATCATATTAATCACATTCTTTACTTGGAAATTGGCTGAATGCTCTTATTAAGCCAACAGCTGACCCTAAAAACACAGTCCAATACTTCAATGTATTATTTTTTTTTAATTTCTCATGCTCTGGTAGAAAGCATGTTTTTAATAAAGTAAATAATATATTAGTGGTAATAATCTTGAGAAGAATGGGTTTTTTTAGATTTTATCTGGCATTTTGTGAAGAATAAGCAGGTATTAAAACTGACAGAAAACAACACATGAAGTGAAATCTCTGAATTGTACATATTTGTAGTCACAAAATAACAAGTTCAAAAATAGTCATATTATTAAAAATATAATGTTATTATGAAGAATTCTTTATTGATTTAACTCATTAAGTGGTATAATTGATTTTCTATCACCGTGCTAGTAAAGGCCAAGAACTTTAAATAAACTAACCTGAAAAAATTTCATATCCACTGTATTTTTATATTATTTTGTAAATTTACCTGTAGTAGACTTAAGCAATTCTAATAAATATATTCCAAATACATTTGAGGCTAAATTAAAAAAAAAAGTAGGTAAATAATTGAAAACAGGAATGTGCCAGAGAATGTATTTAAGAAAAAACTTGGCATGGGATAGGACTCAGGCTAGAGCATTTGCAAAGTATATACAAGGCACAATGATCAATAAAAAGGAGAGACAGGAAGTAATAGAGGTATGTGCATTTGTGTGTGTGTGTGTGTGTGTCTGTGTGTGTGTGTGTGTGTGTTTGTATGGGTACATGAGAGAAAGAGAGAGAGAGAGAGAGAGAGAGAGAGAGAGAGAGAGAGAGAGAGAGAGAGAGAGAGAGAGAAGTGAAGCAGGGAGAATTAACATGAGGATGGAATATTTAACAACAATTTAGCACATTCAATCATCAAAAACAGCAGAAGAAAGGAGTATTGATTGCACCGTAATAGGATAGACAACATCTGCTCTGAATACAAAGTGATTTAAAAATTAAAACAAACACATAGACAAGTACAAACATAAGGGGTGTATGGGACCCACTCAGTTTATGTAAACAACATACATTTAGAATTCTTAAAGAGTTTTCCATAAAATAAAACCCAAATGGTATCAAACCCAATAGTTTTTTATGTTCGAAATGTAATGAACTATCTCAACACCTGTTCACAAAACATTACATATCTCAATCATGAAAAATGTAAAATCAATAACACCAAAAGATAACAATGCAGCCTATAGAAACCCAAAAATTAAGGGGAGAAATCATAACAATTTCTATAAGTAGATTAACATAATAACCTTGAAGACAAACCAGTAAAATGAATGTCTCTTTTTTTCCATTTCATTGAAAATAGATTTCTTTCTCACATAATATGTCCATAATATGTCCTAATTATGGTTTTCCCTCCATCTCCTCCTCCTAACTTCTCCAGACATCCCTTTCTTCCAGACGTACTTGTTTTCTGTCTGTTGTTCTGTGGGATAATAAAGTGATATGAGAAGATAAAGCATAAACTAACACATCTTACTTTTCAGTCGAACAATGGAGGTGAAGAGTCAAGGGCAAACGGTAAGGGCTGTTACAATTGTGAGTGACGGTTTTAACTATTCATTCTTTTGTTTTTGTTTGTTTTTCTTTTATTGGAAATAGATTTTTTCCTCTCCCTCTACTCCTCCCAACCTTCCTCCCACGCAGATCAACTCTCTTTTGTCCCCATTGGAAAACAGAGTTGCTGAATTCAAGACAAACTTGGAATGTGCAAATGACTTGTTTTTCTTGTGCAGTTCATGTGTAGCTCTTTCTTTTAGCATTATAAAAGAAGAAGGGCAACACCTTAGTAACTTTGTAGATGCATAACAAAATTGTAAAAAAGAGTGAGCAATAATTATTATTCTTTTAGTATAAATGATACTGTTTTTGAGAATATGGGAGGTCATTATTTCCATATTTATCCATGGTGTATTGCTAGAACTTCATTTATTTAACTTTTAATATTAAATTTTCAATTTTGGTATACATATAAAATTGTAACTATAAATGCATCATGAGGAAATTGTTTCAAACTGTGTATTCCACACTAGATCATTTAAAAAATTCAATGCTGAGGAGCTATCATTATACGGTTATAATAAATACAGTTATATTTTCTGAAGTGAGACAGTGTCAGAAAGACAAAATAAAATTGCATGTTCTCTTTTTTTTTTTATTAATTTATTTTGCAATACAATTCAGTTCTGCATATCAGCCACGGATTCCCTTGTTCTCCCCCCTCCTGTCCCCCTCACCTTCCCCTCTTTTAT
The DNA here is from genome assembly GCF_007827085.1 of Peromyscus californicus insignis. NCBI lineage: Eukaryota > Metazoa > Chordata > Mammalia > Rodentia > Cricetidae > Peromyscus > Peromyscus californicus. The sequence goes on from NW_026294447.1 coordinate 42,815,639, forward strand.
AGAGGAGTCCTAATGTAATGTATATATGCATGTGTGTACTTAAGTAGGGGAGAATGCCTATGGATCATGCAACTAAATAGGAGAATAGGGGATGCTGAGAAAGAGGGTAGAAGGGGGCAAAAAAGTTACATTTGAGACAAAAATCAGAAAGTGCCCTACTGTATTTGGTACTTACAGGAGACAAAGGAGAATGGCAAGAGGGAAGGAAAAAACAAAACCAAAAAACACCAATTTTGTTTAAAAGTAAGTTAGTACATAGCATATTTGTGTTTCTGGGTCTAGGTCATCTCACACAGAATGGTTTTTGTTGTTGTTGTTGTTTTTTGTTTTCGTTTTTTTTTTTCTGGTTTGACCCATTTGCCTGCAAATTTTATGTCATTTTTTAAAGGCTGAGTAACACTATTGTGTAAATGTACCATATCTTCTTTATCCAGTCATCAGTTGAGATACATCTCATTTTGTTTCCAGTTTCTGGCTATTATAAATAAAGCCACTATGAACATAATTGAGCAACTGTCTTTGTGGTAGGATGGAGCATCCTTTGAGTCTGTGCCCAATAATGGTATAGCTAGATCTTAAGATAGACTGATACCCAGTTTTCCAAGGAACCAGCATGAACTGTCACTTGTGTTATTAATCTTAGCCATTCTGACAGATATTAAGATGGAATTTCAAAGTAGTTTGATTTGCGTTTCCCTGATGGCTAAGGACGATGAACTGTTCTTTAAGTTTTCCTCAGCCATTTGAGTTTCCTCTACTGAGAATTATTAACGGTTAAGTAAGTGATAATCATGCTACAATCCTCAGACCAAGTTACAAGGCTAAGTTACAAGAAGGGCTTTAAAAGGGATGCATGGATCTCCTTGGGATTGGAAAAAAGAAAGACTTTGTGAGTGGACTAGAGATGAGTGGGAATTGGAACAGGAGGGATCAAGGTGTAGGGAAGAATGGTGGGAGAGAGTATGTGAGAGATGACTGCAATTGAAGAAAATTTGGTGGTGGGAAGAGTGATATGGTGGGGGCACTGATGTAAAAACCTGGTGGAGTAGATCCTCCCAGCATTCTATGAGAGTGGCCTTAGCAGGGACTCCTAGTAATGGAGGATGTAAAGTCTGACCCAGACATTCTCTGTAACCAGGATAGGCTTACAGTGGTGGGATTAGGATACAAACACAGTCACAAAACCTTCAACCTACAATTTACCCTGCCTGAAAGATGTTCTGGGGCAATTCAGGTGCAGAACTTGTGGGGGTGACTGTGGGAGGCCAGCTCCCACCTTTTCCAGGGTTCCTTCTATGAGGAGGAGAGAGGAATAAGAAATATTAGGTAGAATGGTAGGCCTACCCAAGAAGAAGACAGAAACAGGTTAGCTTCGGGAGGACCTGGGTCAATACTCAAAGGCCCAGAACTTTATTCAAAAGGGCTTTTTACATCAATGCCAAGGAGCTAAACAAAACACCACCCCCTGCTAGATACAGCCAAGTGTAGAACCTTCCAAACACCTTGTACCCAGGCCCGTGGTCCAATCGTCCTCAGATTTCACTAGGAAACCTCTGTGGGCTCCCACAGGTGACCAATCAGTGACTAGTCTAATTTGAGGTCCATATCATGAGAAGAGCTCATGCTAAATACTGCCTGGATGACCAGGCACCAAAGTCTGGGGAGCCCAGAGACCTATGATAGAAAAAAAATAAGAAAATGATTCCTAATGATAGTCTAATATTCTGATGGATCTATTCATCATCAGAGAGACTTCTGCTTGCAGCTGATGGGAGTAGATGCAGAGATCCACACCCAAACATTAGGTAGATCAGGAGCCCAAATTGGAGATCTCCATTGAGTCCCTCCCTTGGAATTTAGGAATACCAAAAAAGAGGGGCAAGAAGAACTGTACGAGCCAGAGAGGTCAAACACACCAACTAAGTAGGGCTCATAGGGGCTCACAGAGAGTGAAGAAGAAATCACTGTGTCTGCATGGGTCCACTCTAGGTCCTCTCCACATATGCTGTGATTATTAGCCTGATGTTTTTGTGGGACTTCTAACATTGGGAGTGGGGTTTCTCTAGCTCTTTCCTCAGCTCCTGGGACCCTTTTTCTCCAACTGGGTTGCCTTGCCCAGCCTCAATAATGAGGGTTTGTGCCTAGTCTTGTTGTATCTTGTTATACTGCATTCAGTAGATATCCTTGGGAGACCTGTTGCTGGAGTTTTCCTGCCTGGCCCACAGTCAGGACAAATCTCTATCACCTGCCAGTCCCACAGTCGCTCAGACCCGACCAAGTAAACACAGAGACTTATATTGGTTACAAACTGTATGGCCGTGGCAGGCTTCTTGCTAACTGTTCTTACAGCTTAAATTAATCCATCTCCATTAATCTATACCTTGCCACATGTCTCGTGGCTTACCGGCATCTTCACATGCTGTCTCTCATCGTGGCGGCTGGCAGTGTCTCTCTGACTCAGCCTTCCACTTCCCAGCTTTATTCTCCTCCTTGTCCCGCCTACACTTCCTGCCTAGCCAATGGCCAATCAGTGTTTTATTTAATGACTAATCAGCAACACATTTGCCATACAGAACATCCCACAGCACTTCCCCTTTTTTTTTTTTTCAAAAAGGAAGGTTTTAACCTTAACAAAGTAAAATTACATATAATTTGGGAATTTGGGCGTAGCTTCTCTTACTACTTCCTGCTAGAGGGGGACGCTGTATCTTATGGGGAAACAAAGAAAATTTTAGGATTATGGAATAGTTCGTGAGGCTGTATCGTCTGAGCCAGTTGCCTTGAAACCATTCTGGATGTTGGATCATCTGGGCCATGGTGTCATAGGAGACCTTTCAGGGGGTCTTGGCTGGTCAAACCTGATGTATCTTAATCTGGAACAAATCCATAGCCTCTGGCTTTCTGTGGGAACAAAAGCAGAGTCTCCTTTCCAAAGCAACATATCGTTACATCCAAATTTTGAAGTCAAGGTATCTTTAAAATATACATATTGGTTTAACTCAGCTTCCTTTACAATCAAATATCTCTCTGCAGTTAAAAATCCCAAAGACAACACAATCCAGATTCTCTGTGTAATATTCATCTTTACATGACTTATTTTTTATATTAATTTTACTGTCTCTTTAAAGTCTTTATTTTTAAAACTATGTATTTATTTATATAACTGTATATATCACCTTTTTTGTCTCTTTCAAGCCTATGTATTTTTTACATACATTGTAAACTATTACATCTGAATCTGTCTTATTGTGAATCTATTGCTTTAAACTGCAGCAGCTGTGGCTGCTGGCTCCGCCCACCTCAGCTTCCCAACATGGCTACGTTTACCACCAGCTCTGGGAGCTATCGTGGGTCTATGCTTTTATCCAAGCAGCATGTAGTCCAGAAACCTCTTTTTTTGTTTTGTACCAGCAAAGGCTAAATCCACCATGCAGCTTAATGTGCCACTTGCAGAGGCCTCATTCCCGCCAAACTGCAGGTGGAGCGCGCACACCAGAAACCCACAAGGAGCTCAAACCAGCAGCTGCCACTCATTTGAGAGAGACAATTAGGAACTGTTTTTAGCTCCATTTTAGAATCTTTTTTCTCAGTTTTTAGGTGGAAACTCTTGCCACCACGTTGGGCGCCATTTGTTGCTGGAGTTTTCCTGCCTGGCCCACAGTCAGGACAAATCTCTATCACCTGCCAGTCCCACAGTCACTCAGACCCGACCAAGTAAACACAGAGACTTATATTGGTTACAAACTGTATGGCCGTGGCAGGCTTCTTGCTAACTGTTCTTACAGCTTAAATTAATCCATCTCCATTAATCTATACCTTGCCACATGGCTCGTGGCTTACCGGCATCTTCACATGCTGTCTCTCATCGTGGCGGCTGGCAGTGTCTCTCTGACTCAGCCTTCCACTTCCCAGCTTTATTCTCCTCCTTGTCCCGCCTACACTTCCTGCCTAGCCAATGGCCAATCAGTGTTTTATTTAATGACTAATCAGCAACACATTTGCCATACAGAACATCCCACAGCAGAGACTTGCACTTTTCTGAAGGGAATCAGAAGAGGAATGGATTTGGGAGAGAGGGAAGGTGGTAGGGGGATTAGAGTAGGGCACTTGGAGGAGTGGAAGGTGGGGAAACAGCAGTTGGGATTGTTGAAAATATTTTTTCTTTTTTATTTAAAAATATTTTTTATTTTACATACCAACCTCATATCCCCCAACTTCCTGGCCTACTCCCTATCTCCTCCTCCAAAAGGATAAGGCCTCCCATGGGGAGTCAGCAAAGCCTGGTACATTCAGCTGAGGCAGAACCAAGCCCCTACACCCCTGCATCAAGAGTGAGTATTGATGGGTGATACTGCTTTGTATACTGTGGATGTGTTGCTCTGATGGGTTGATAAATAAAATGCTGATTGGCCGGTAGCCAAGTTTAGGCAGGATAAGCAGACAAAGAGAGTTATGGGAAGGGGAAGGCTGAGTCAGCAGATGCCAGCCAGGGAGCAGCATGTAACAGCACACAGGTAAAGCCATGGAACACATGGCAATATATAGATTAACAGAAATGGGCTGAGTTTAAATGTAAGAGCTAGCCAGTGGTAGGCCTGAACTAACGGCCAAGCAGTTTTAATTAATATAAGCCTCGGTGTGTTCATTTGGGTCTGAATGGCTGTGGGACATCAAGTCCATGGGAGCCAGTCAAGCACAGGGAAACTTCTGGCTACAGAGTAAGATGTCTGACCATCGGTAATGGGCTCCAGAAAGCCAGCTCATGCACCAGGGATGAATCCTGATTCCACTGCCAGGGGTCCCTCAAACAAATCAAGTTACACAACTGACTCCTATATGCAAAGGGCCTAGTCCAGTCTCATGCAGGTTCCACAGCTGTCAGTCTAAAGCTTGTGAATTCCTACGAGCTTGGTTCAGTTATCTCTATAGATTTCTCCATCATAACCTTGACCTCCCCCCTTGTTCATATAATCTTTATTCCTTCTCTTCAACTGGACTCCTGGAACTTGGCCTGGTGCTTGGCTGTGGATCTCTGCATCTGCTATCAGTTACTGGATGAAGGTTCTATGATGACATGGTCTTCACAAATCTGATTACCAGTATTGGCCAGTTCAGGCACCCTCTCCACTATTTTTAGTAGTCTAATCTGGGGTCATCCTTGTGGACTCCTGGGAATTTCCCTAGCACCAGTGTTGTTCGAATCTTAGATGGTCTTATAATAAAAAAAAAAACCCAGAGCCGGATATTGAAAGCTGAAAGATCAAAGAAGCAGAGCAAGCCACAGCCAACCTCACCAACTCCTTATCTGATCCTCTTTCCTCAGACTGATAGCCTCTGAGTCCTCACCTGAAAAGATCTCAGCTCAACTGCTTTAGTTCCTGTTTCCTCACACCCAGCCATGTCACTTCCTGGGATTAAAGGCACGTGTGCTTCCCAGTACTGGGATTAAAGGCGTGTGCCACCACTGCCTGGCTCTGTTTCCAGTGTGGCCTTGAACTCACAGAGATCCAGACTGATCTCTGCCTCCCAAGTGATAGGACTAAGGGTGTGTGCCACCACTGTCTGTCCCCTATATCTGATCTAATGGCTGGCTCTGTCCTGTGATCCCCAGGCAAGTTTATTAGAGCACACAATGTATCACTACACAACAGGTTTCTCCCTTATCCCAGAGTGTCTTCCTCTATATCTCTTTCATTGCTCTCCCACTCCGTCCCTCCCCCAGAGTGCCATAATAAGACTCAATTCTTTGTAAACTAGTAAAATTATAAAGTAAGATAACATAATAAATATTTTAAAAACTAAAAATAAAGTACCTCAAATTGAATAGTCCTCATTAGTGATGAGGGGCATAAGGGGCTACATGCATGATTCATCCACTGCTATTGTGTTCAGTATTTTAAAGTTGCTGATTTCTGTTTTGGTTAATATCCTCTAAGAGTCATAAAAGTTGACTTGTTTGTAGTTGGCCATCATACCCAATATGATATCCTACTAAATAAGCTAAATTCTCATGTACATTACAGGAATAATTTCTTACTCAAGCTTAAATACTTTGTGCACATTTATTCTAATTTTGCCTGCTATAGCTGGTGGGTATGTTATATCTAAATGACCATATAATTTTACTATTTACCACCTATGGAGGAATTCTTATTAGATACATTATATGTAGAGTTTTACATACTTGTATATTGATTATGTTACTAATACCTGTGGTGAATAAATGTCCTGCTGATCTTACATAAAAATTCATAGCTGCTTCCACAGTTCCTACACTTCACATATCCTTTACTGTTGTTTAATTGTCTGCATATTAACTTTTAATATAAAACTTTACTATATGCAACAAAGTAGGATTTAAAAATAGTTGAATTTATTGTCTTTTGTGATCCAGGGAGCTCAATGACAGTCACTTTCTAAATCTTGCAGAAATGCAAATCGTAGGGATAATTATAGAACATTCAGTGGGTGTCTATTAAGTCTAGACAGTAACAAGTCATATGTCTATATTGTTTATAGTTCTCAAAGTGCTTTTATATAATTTTCCCATTATAACTTCAAAATAATATGGAATAAGCAGTCTAGACATTATTACTTTATCTTCAATTTTTCTTTAGAAAAATAATTTTGGGAATAGAAAGTCAATTATTGTAACAATGTCAGAGTATGAGCAAGAGCCTTATTAAGCAGAAAAACCTAAATTCTTTTCATGGCTACTGTTGTTGTTGTGTGACACTATGGACCAGTTATTATGTTAAGGATACACTAGTTAGTAATACTCATTCCCTAAGGGTTTCACAGCCTAGTGTGGATGTCATACACTAAGCATTGATATAAGATTGCATGTAATAAAATTATTTTAAGGATGGATTTTGAAATAATAAAAAAAACACATGAATAAGCTATTTGTTGACAATGGAAAGATCTATTTTGGATAGAACTCCATTACAAATGCTGTGATGATGCAGTAATAAGAACACAAATGATGTGAATAAACAAATGATGGGGAACTCAAGGAAGGGTAGTCCTAAAGTTTATTATTTTTTTTTTTTAATGTGGAAGAATGGGATGTCTGAGACATGATGGGCAGATAGACGTTTGGCTTCTAAGCAGAATGTAGATAAGACCAGCATCAGTAGTCAGAGAGATATATGAATTTTAGTGACCATGACATTGCCAATAACCAAGTGATTTTACCATAACATGATTGATTTTAAAAAGATTAACTGACTTCAACTTCACTTTTTCCTTTACAGCACATTATTAATAACTTCTTATGAAATCAAATGAAATTTATAAATGTTATGATAAAAACCACAGTTGTAAAATTTAGTTCTCCTAAGCCTGGACAGATGCCTTCGTGATTAACAGTGCTTACTACTTTTGAAGAAGACATGCTTGGTGCCCAGCATCCACATCAGAAGGCCCATAACTGCTTGGAACTCTAGCACTGGATTCTGTCATCATCATTATTCCATTCATAATCTGTACTCAAACACTGATATACACACTTTATGCACATGCATGCATACACACAAAAAAAGAATAAAATACACATAAAAAACAGTTCATGATTAAAAGTCTGATTGTACTTTCACATGCCACATAATATTTTAAGTTTTATTTTCTTTATCAAAATATGGATAAATAATGACTATCTTAGTGGAATATCATAAGAGAAATAGATGTTCTCAAGAAAACCAATTTTTTGTTGCCCTGTAACAACTAGTGTCTGTGGCACCTGATACCTTCAATGACAATAACGATGTCAGTGGTCTTGACTGACACCTGGTGCCATGTTGGTGTCTGAGGGCCACTTTGCCATGGGGCCATGACAGCCTGAGTGACATGTTCTGCCACCTGAGGCCATGGTGACATCACAGCCCAGGCTGCTGATATGGACCTTGTCTAGGTCTTGGGTTCTTCCATAGCCAGGGTCTGTGTTGATGTCTGTGGTCCACGGTTCCACAAAGGGCCACACGAATACCGTGGTTCTAGGCAGCAACCTCTAGACATACTGGCAACCCAGGACCATTGGGCCTTGGCCGTGGCAAGGCCAATCTGAATGACCTGCCCTGTTACCAGGGACCATGGTGTTTTCTGGGTCAGAGCTGCTGCAGAGGGACGTCTCTGGATGGGCCATGATGACATCTGGGCCTGGGCTGCTACCAAGGACCACATCTGCATACATGGCCTTACTACATCCGGGGACTATGTTGATGTCTGTGACCCATGGTAGCACCAAAGGCCACATGGATTCCCAGATCTAGGCTGCAACCTGTGGCCACGTTGGTGTCTGAAGGCTGTGGCACCACTGGGACCATGCTGATCTGGGTGGCCTGCACTTCCACATAGGGCCATGGTGTCATCTAGGCTTGGGTTACTGCCTACTACCATGTCTGGGACAGTAGCCAGTGTCTGAGCTGATGTCTGTAGCTCCTTTTACCACCTAAGACTGGATTCCCGAGGTTTGAACAGCCACCTCTGACCATGTTGGTGTCCAAGGGCCTTGCTGTCACCGGGGCCATACTGATCTGAGTGGCTTGTGCTGCCACTGGAACCATGTTGATGTCCAGGCTTGAGCTACCACCAGTGGCCATGTCTGGGTCTGTGTTCTTGCTGCAGCTGGAGTCTGGGATGATCTCCATGGCCAGCGTTGCTACAGGGGATCATAGGAACCATGCATATTTACATCTGAGGGCCATGCTGATTTGGCCCTGCTCCTCACAGGACACTATCCTGGGAGAGCTGACCCCACCCACCATGGGAAAGCTGGCTCTCACACTCATGGGAGAAATGGCCTCATCACTCACCATGCACATAGGAGAGCTGTTACCTATGACATAGGCCTAGAAGAACTGACTCTGCCCCTCACTTGAGGAGCACGTTCCCAGTGGCCCAGACAGACTAGCTCAGCTACCACCTAGACCCACATCTGGGGCTGTGGGTTAGCTCACCCTAATATCTACCCCATCTATGACCTGCTGTAGTGTATGAAGGGACAAATCATGTGGAACAATATCCACAGGATCACTGTGACTCTGGGCAACTGCAGGATATCTGAGAGGAGTTTCGGTGAGGGTCCAGTCATGATGATGTGCCAGAAGCCTTGAACTTGACTCATTGCAATGAACATTTTGTGGGTGGGGCTGATTGGACAAGGGAGTACATGACATAACACACAACAGCTCCCAATGCCACTGGGATGAATGAAGAGGTGTTGGAAAGACTGAGGAAGGAGATGTTTTGTTTGTTTGTTTTGTTGTATTTTTAATTAATTTTGGGGGGGAATGTTGCAGGAGTGAAGAGAGGATATGAAGGGACTGGGAGGTGAGAAGGATTGGAATGTAAAATTCCCAAAGAATCAACAAAGTACATTTGTTCTTGTTATTACAGGAAAATGCCTTTCAAAAGTAGGTTTCACCCCTTAGTGTAGTTATTGTGTGGGAGAAAATACAATTTTTTATAAGCTTAATATTTAAGTACTTTTTTTCATATATAGATAGACATGAAGGATGAAGATGATGAGCTGTTTTATATAGCTTGCTTTTTGGCTTTTAAATTAATAAGAAATACTGATCTCAGGGAAAACTGAAAATTTACCAGATGACTGCATACAATGGCCCTCTTGGTTTCTTTCCTTGTTGCTTTGATAAAATGTCATGACAGGGAGCTGGAGAGATGGTCAGTGGTTAAGAGGACTCCCCAACTATAAAAGATTGCTCAAAATTTCCAGCACCAAGGGATCTGATGTCCTCCAATATAACTGAATGCACTCACATACAATGAACACACAAACACACGCACACAAACACACACCTATGCACACACACATAAATAAATAAAACAAAACAAATCTTAAAAAAAATATAATAATGTACCAGATTGTGGTGGTGAATGCCTTTATTCCCAGCATTTGGGAGGCAAAGGAAAGCAGATCTGTGAGTTCTGAATTCCAGGCCAGCCTGGCCTACAGAGTGGGTTCCTGGATAGCCAGGTCTGCACAGAGAAACCTTGCCTTGAAAAAAAAAAACTCAAAAAAAATTCTATACTTTAATTGTATCACTTATCAGTAGATTTTTATTAAATTAATGCATACATCACTGACATTTTAAAATATTTTAAAGAGTAGATAGTAATAGGTGACATCTGTGGGAGGTGTTGTTTATAAAGTTTAATAAAAGAGTGAAGAAATTTTAAGCACAAGTTAGGTTCATCATAATTAGAAAATGTCCATTGAGTGTTTGGAAAATTATCACTCTCACAGATGTCAATTTATTTTCAGTAGTTTTCTTCCATTATACAAAAGGCATAATTAAAAAAAAGTATTTTCCAAAATCAATAATTGCAAAGACAAATAATTTGGAAGACATATGCTTCTCATTGAACTAAATGTCTATAGATAAATTATGACTTATTTTAAGAACTAAAGAGAAACATACATTATATGACTGCAAATATTTATGATTACTGATGAGCCGAAGTCCACAGTGAGCATCATTAGTCAGAGAAAAAAAAATTCATGACTGTAGCAAAAAAAGATAATGCCATTGTGTTTGGAATATTTCTTGCAAGCTACATTGTGCAAATGTTTTACATAGCTAAATTGCATAAGACGACCTTAATCATATGTGTAAATTATGTGACATAAATTACAGAAAGGTATGAATAGATTGCATTCTGCTAAATTAAACACTCAATCATGAAGCCAAAACTGTCGCAGAAGAAACTAAGGTTTGCAGGTCAAAGTAAGAAATACAGAGGGGCTAACTTATTTAGTGATTAGAGTAAAAGAATATACTTTGATAATTACAAAAAGAAAAAGAAAATAATAATAGTAAGAATTTAAAAGGCAATTGTACCAGGTGTTTCTGTTCTGGCTCATACTTTAGCATATGCATTCAGTTTCAAATATCCAGCAATAAAACATATAAAAAGACCTCAGTCTGTGGGGAAGGCTTTGCCCTGGAGGAGATGGGAATGGGGGGGGGTGTTGAGGGGAAGGTGAGGGGGACGGGAGGGGGGAGAACAAGGGAATCCGTGGCTGATATGTAGAACTGAATTGTATTGCAAAATAAATTAATAAAAAAAAAAAAAAAGAAATGAAAGTTAGTAGTTAGACATTACAATAGAAGTTGTAGTCATATTAGATATGTTTTAAAAATTGAGCAGATATATTTTAGACAGGTCATCTTCAAACCCTTCAGAGATCTACAGAATATGGCATTTAAAATGTTTTAATAACTTAGAAAATTTTTCTTTTTTGTTATGATTATGAGACATGTCGGCTCCTGGCAGTACCAATCTACTTCAGAGAAAATATGGGCATTGAAGAAACTGCATATGGAGTTAACTTTCATTGTGGCAAAAGTTAGCCACTGGACAACAAAGTATCCTTGAATCAACTGCTGACAAAATGGACAGACAGGACATGAAACAAAGGACTACTGATTCTTGCCAAAACGAGTGTGGTTATGGCTTTATCAAAAGGCATCTTCTGAGGCCAGGACAATATGGCACCATCCCTGAAGTGGCCTTCGCAATTTGGAAAAGGTACAGTGCCCTTTTCTTCGAAGGCAGCTGAATAGGCAGTGGGCCGATGGCTTCTGATGTGCAATGGAACAGCAGCTGAAACAGTTATTCTTGAAGAGTAACTAAGCTCACGCCTCGCAATAGTAAACTGGCATTTGACAGAGGGATGTGGAGAAGAACGGGATGTTAAGATGAAGCCATATATACACAGCCAAGAATGGACAGCTGAATTAAAAAATCAACAACAATTTCCAGAATTTAAAATCCTGAATCATGACATGACACTAGTGGAATTCAGGTGTTTCTGGTACATGGACTGCTCTCACCCAATGTGAGGTTGAACTGTCGACCTTGTGTACATCCTACTTCACAAATGAGTCTGTCAGATATGCTAAGCCTATAGGCTGAAGATGATGCCCCAACACTGTGGAGAAACCTCAGGTGACTGTCCAGGCAGCTGGCTGTTTCTGTCAACTCACAAATTTTTTGGAAGTTGCTTGCATGCACTTTCTGTTTTTATTTTTGTTAGCTAATATTATTTCCTTCTTGGGTCTCTGAGGGAGTTGAAGATTAGTTAGTTATAGTTGAAGGTTAGTTAGTTATAGTTGAAGATTAATTAGGATAGAAAGTGAATTAGATACATTTTGGACTTAACAAAATAGGATAGATAATGAAATTATTTTCTCTGAATTTGTCAAATACAAATGGACTAGACATTGTTTAGAAATTTATTACTTGTATATATTGTATATAGTCATTGTAAAAAAAAAAAAAAAAAAAATCTTTGAATATATTTTAGAGGAACAGATTAAAATAATTATACATTTAGAAAAAAGGTTCTTTAATTATGATTGAAAATCAGCTCTCAGTGAGTTGTTTATATGAACTACTCAATGTATACACAAAGGTAATAGTATTCATTGTACTCTATCTGTCCATTTTGTCTGTTTTTATTTTCTTCATTAAGAACAGAAATGTGGCCTCATAACAATGAATAAATTATATGTGCTAAAAATGTAAAAAAAAAAAAAAAAAAAAAAAAAAAAAAGTAAAAATCCTGTTCAAAAAAAAAAAAAAAAAAAAAAAAAAACATATAAAAAGAAAAAAAGTCTCAGGAAATAGATCTGTATCCTCAATGATCTAATTGGCTCTAGAATAGGCATGAGGTTGTTATACTATGTGAATGAAAGACTTCCGGGAGCTCATTCTTTCTAACGTAAGAAGAGAATGGAAGACCAATGATAGATAGTTTCCCCTGTGAGATGACAACATGATTTGAGACTCAAAACTAGAACTAGAACATAAGAATTTAAACATGAAATTAAACAACAAAAAATAATTATAATGTAAGATGGATTTTGGTTTGGGGCAACCTAAATGTCTAAAGAAAGTAAGAAAGACCCCTATGACCAACTTGAACCAGATAACTGATTATCCATGCATCTAGATTTGCAGTTGCTGCATCTTTTGAGTAGGAAACATTGGCCAAAAGAGATATTGATACTAAGTTAGAGAGAAGGGTAGTGTGGTAACTAGAGGCAGTGAAAGAATTTATATTTATACTCTCCAGGAGAAGCTCTTCTGATTGACAGTATGACAACAAAGCAAGGAGAGGAACCTGAAAACACCCTCAATCTTAAGACACACCAAGCATAATGCAAAAGAATTTAAATTCCTTTAAACTAAAGATTGAACAAAGTCAGAAGTAGAATGGGAAGAAAAATAAGACAAATCTGTTTTGTTACTCAAAATTGTGCATGCCAATTTGACTAAATAATACATAGTATCTAGACTCTATCACTATGTATTTTCTCCCACCTCCTCATCTTTCTCAATAGTATCCAGACTCTATCTCTACATATGTTCCTCTCCTTCCCCTCTAATAGAATTATACAAATGTGGAAAAGGCCAGTAATTTAAGGAAACAGAAATTAACAGTTAGTCTCATTAATTTAATCTTGGAAAATTTAAGGGGATGATAAAAGATATTTCTCTTTCATATGCACATAATGTTGAATTATAATTAATTTGGATCTTTGTAAGATGTTATACAGCCTTTAGTGTGTGGGTTTCAGTGAGGCCAGAATGGGCAGGAACCACATGATTTAACTCCTGCCAGTAAGGCCGACCAATCAGAAGAGGAAATAGAGCAACAGTTTATGCTGGCAGAAATGAAGACATTCAGAAGAGAAACATATATGCCTCCTTTTAGACACCATGGAAACAATAGACCTCCCACACCCACATTTGAAATGGATCTACCCCAAGAACTTCATGTGGAGAAAAGTAATGAAGATAAAGTTAGGTGGTAGCCAGAAGAAAATCTTCTGTTTTGGAAATGATATCACCTAGTCTGGCAAATGGCATACCACCTTTTAGAAGATTAAAGAAGAAACAGTGATGGCAGAATGGACCACATCTTTCTCCGGACTCTTCAGTTATACATAGCTCTTACTTTCTAGTTAAACATGAATGTTTGTCAGGGTCAAAGACTGACCAGCAAAACAGGATCACCAGAACTTTTCATTAAATATATCTGTCCCTTCTCAGTTTTTAAATATTATTTTGTCTCCTTAATTGATCTGTTGAGGATAGGTGACAGAATGTGGGTTGTGTTAGGATTGGACTCTAAAAACTCTAGTGGTACCTTTTCCTCTATTGTTTTAATTTAAATATTTGCCCAAAAGTTCATGTTTTAACGCTTGGTCAACAGTTGCCTTCTGAGAGGCTATTGAATTTCTAGAAAATGATATGTAACTGGTAGATATAACTCAATAACTCAGTAAATGTCGGCCATTGAAGGTCATACCTGGTTTTTGGTTCTAGTGCTCATCTTGGTAATTTGAACACAGTGATGCAAAAGTAATGTGTTCACCGTATAATACTCATTTTTTTTTTTTGAGACAAGGTTTTTTTCTGTAGTCCTGGTTGTTTTGGAATTCTCTAAGTAGACCAGACTGGCCTTGCATTTGAAGAAATCCACCTATCTCTGCCTCCCTGGTAGTAGAATTAAAGGTATATGCCACTAAGCCATGGGACCAGCCCAGTTCACCATGTATGGGAAAGTCACCAGCATCCAAAGAGAAGGAGAGGCTTTTTGACTTTATCATCAAAGTTAGTGGCTAACCACAATGTTGGAATTATTTAGAAGTAAAGAATTATATTGGATACCCAAAGTTATATGTAAAATCTTAAATGCTCTAATTTTGTTCTATTTCTAGACTGGTAGCTCTACCATCAAGCCTGGGGAAATTGAAAATGTTATATTAAGTGCAAAACAAGGGAAAAAAACATTAATATAAATACTATGCAGCACAGACTGATAAAGAAATCAACATTTCAGTGGCTACAGGGGTGACAACAGTTCCAGAAACAGCCAGGAGAATCAGTGGTGGCAACTCATATTTAATCTAAGCATATTAACAAAATATATGTAAATCTTCTAAATAATTCCACTTCAACATAGAGCATGCAAGTAGAGGGACATTGTAGTTTGGATGTACACCAACAACACAGTGAAAAAATGAATGGTGAATTTCACAAACATGCTTAATGTACACTCTGTTCACAAACAACCAGGGTGATAAAGATATTGTAATGAATGATTTTAAAAAAATATGAGTCCCATTAAAATTTGAAATAGGGTTGCATATAATGTACGAATAGAAAGGAACCAAATATGTAAAACTTAAAATATGTTGAAGGCACGAGGAAACAAGTAAGATAAAGAAGAAGTCAGAGCTTCCATCATAACCAAAGCTTTATGGGAAATTGTCATTGATAAAGAGAAGCTATTAGCTATCAAAAACTGCCACAAAAAATGTAGAGATTATACAGAAAAGAATCACATAAGCCTGGCCACAGACTTCGTGCCTGTCCAATGATAAAAAATAAATACCTGCCAAAAATAAAGAGAACATAACTTTAGTATTATACACCATAAAACTGCCACACAAGGCTGAGTTTAAGACATAAAAGATAAGGGAGCTTATTGCTCTCCGAATAACACTGAAAGAATTAGAAAAAGATAAGCTCCAGTGAAAAGAATGAAAATGCAGAGGGCGAACATGATCCCAGAATCACTTGGGAGCCCAAAGAGTCTGTCTGAGCACGTTCCTTAAACTGACTGAAAACAAGCAATCATTTATTATTTAAAAATACATGTGATTAAACTTCTACAGCCAGACCAGTAAGAGAGAAGACAAAAGGATATTAATATTGAAGAAAAGTTCGCATGGTGTTAATTATACATGTAAAAATGAATCATAGTCCTTAAATGTTTGAAATGTGTTGTGTACCTTTTGAGCCACAAGATAAAATAAAAGATATTATGATACTTATCATTCTAATATTTATCTAGATAGATATGCAAAAACATAGGCCAAAAATTGAAAATTACAGAATAACACAATGTAATATACGTATCCCACTGTGAAACGGAAGAAATACTTAAAACAATGCTTTCAGCCTAAAAGTTAGTTTCATATTGGACTAAAATTATGTCATCAAGTATTCAGCTGAAATAGGAGCATGGATAAATAGGAAAGAAGATGTGTTTACCAAACTAAGCTCTATCAAAAAGTCTTCTAGTAATAAGAAGAACCCTGGTCCATTGCTGGTGCAAGTTAAACCTTGTACAGCCACTATGGGGATGAATGTGACAATTCATCAGAAAGATGGGAATCAACCTACCTCAAGATCCAGCTATACTACTCTGGAGCATGTAGCAAACAGATGCTTCAAACATCTACACAGACAATTATTCAAATGTGTTCATCACTGCTCTGTTAATAATGATCAGAAATTGGAAATAACTTAGGTGTCTGTTAATATATGACTGGATAAAAATAATGTGGTGCGTTAATGCAATGGAATAGTGCTCATCTGCTAAAAAAAATGAAATCATTATATTGGCAGGAAAATAGATAAACCTAGAAAATAAAATCATCCTAAGTGGTATGTCAGACCAAGAAAGACAAATATGATCTATATTCAATTGCATGCAGATGCTAGGTATTAAGAAATTGATAAACAACCCAAAATACATATAACCACAGAGGTGAGGTAGAGGGTCTGGAACTGGTGGTAGTGAGGGATCTCCTTAGGATAAGAAAATAGAATTAATAGTTATAGATTGGCAGGAAGTAGCACTCTAATGGCACAATGAAGCAGGAGGGAGGAGGGAAGAGGATGAAAAAGGAGGGAATACAAAGAAATAAAGCTAAAACTAAGAGCCATTTGGGGGTTGTATGGAAACCTAATACAGAAGAAGCTTCCTATAATATATACATAAATGAAGGCAATCTAAATGAATTAGCTGAGTAACTGGGGAGCTGCAGCCTCAACTGGACATTTCTCATGGCCAAATGAAGCTTCTAGCACGGTGAATGGGTTCCATCTAATCAAGTTGCTGGCCAAAGGGATAGCTTTAGATCCTCCAAACAACCTAGGCTACCAACACAGATGTTGGTGACTTACCACAAATTGATGGTAAGACCCTATCGCTGAAAACAACACCTGAACAGTTCATTGACTCCAGGGAAGTTGAGCTGGTTCCTACCTAGATCCTTCACCCCTACAGACTAGTTAGTGTTCATGGCACCAGAAGCTACTTTGCACACTACTTGATGGGAACGTAAACAACAACACGGCTAAAAATCCTTTGGTTTACCATTGACCTGCCTATTAGAAACACTGGTGAAACAGTGGCACAAAGCTTATAGGAGTAACCAATCAATATCTGATTTGAGTGAAGTCCAACTCCACAAGGTGGAACCCATACCCAAGACTGCTTGGGTGGCTAAAAACTTGAGACTAGATGGCTCAAAGACATAGAGGAAAATCAAATTCTACCGTACATGAAAGGAACATAGCAATAATATGACACCTGATGACATTCTGCTGTCGTAGATCTGTGCCATGTTCAGGCATTATCAGATAACTTTTGTCCTTCATCAAATGGAAACAATGAGAGACCCACAACCAGACAATATGGAAAGATTGAGAGACCTTTGTGGCGATGTATTATGTCCTCCAAAATATTGTACACCCTAATATAGTTTATCTGAGGATCATAAGAAAAAGCCAGCCACTAGAGTAAACATAGAGGTCAGGCAATGGTAGCACACATTTAATCCTATCACTCAGAAGGCAGAGATTCTGGAAGTTCAAAGCCACGTTCTGAAGAGAGCCAGGATTGACGGCACATGCCTTAAATTCCAACACTAGTTAGCCATAAAGGTCTGGAGGTCTGTACAGATAGACAGGACGTGATGTAGCTGGGTAGAGAGAGGAAATGAGATGGCAGAACAGAAAGGCATATAGGTGTAGGTATACAGGAAGTAGATCTCATTGTCAAGTCTGTTTAAACACCTCCTTTGCATTTTCTGACTCTTCATGACAATTAGCTCCATTCTACATCTTTATCATGGAATTTCATCAGTTTTTTTCTGTTTTGCTCAATTTTATTTCCTTGGAATATTTAGAAATACTGTAAAAATTGCTATTATAATAGACTCTGCTTAATTTTGAAATAGCAAGACTATAAACTTGAGGCCAGCGTAAGCTTTGTAATAAGATTTTTGTTTTAAGCCCAGTGAGTTGGAGTTGCTTGTGCCACCTTTGGAAGAAAGAAGAGAAAGAGTATATAGAGTTGCTTGTGCCAGGCTTGGGATGGATATATATATATTTGTACATATATATAAACACTTGTATAAACAGTTGCTTATACCAAGCTTGGAAGAGAGAAGAAAAAGAGTACATAAAGTCTTAGATTTAAACATATAGTTTTTTTTATTAATTTTATAATTTAATTTAATTTTACATATCAGTCACGGATTCCCTTGCTCTCCCCCCTCCCACCCCCCCTTCCCTTCAACCCACCCCCCATTCCCATCTCCTCCAGGGCAAAGACTCCCCTGAGGATTGAGTTCAACCTGGTAGATTCAGGCCAGGCAGGTCCAGTCCCCTCCTCCCAGGCTGAGCCAAGTGTCCCTGCACAAGCCCCAGGTTCCAAACAGCCAACTCATGCACTGAGGACAGGACCCGGTCCCACTGCCTGGATGCCTCCCAAACATATCAAGCTAATCAACTGTCTTACTTATCCAGAGGGCCTGATCCAGTTGGGGAATCCTCAGCTATTGGTTCATAGTTCATGTGTTTCCATTCGTTTGGCTATTTGTCCCTGTGCTTTTTCCAACCTTGGTCTCAACAATTCTTGCTCATACAAACCTCCCTCTTTCTCACCATTTGGACTCCTGGAGCTCTACCTGGGGCCTGGCCATGGATCTCTGCATCTGGTTCCCTCAGTCATTGGATGGGGTTTTAGCATGACAATTAGGGTGTTTGGCCATCTTATCACCAGAGTAGGTCAGTTCAGGCTGTCTTTTGACCATTGCCAGTAGTCTATTGTGGGGGTATCTTTGTGGATTTCTGTGGGCCATTCTAGCACTTTGCTTTTTCCTATTCTCATGTGGTCTTCATTTATCATGGTCTTTTATTCCTTGTTCTCCCTCTGTGTTCTTGATCCAGCTGAGATCTCCCGCTCCCCTAAGCTCTCTTTCCCTTGACCCTTGCTCTTCATTACCCCAACTCATGTCCATGTTGTTCATGTAGATCTCATCCATTTCTCTGTCATTGTGTGATCCCTGTGTCTTTCTTGGGGTCCTGTTTTCTAGGTAGCCTCCCTGGAGTTGTAAGATCCAGCTATACCACTCTTGGGCATATACCCAAGGAATGCTCAATCATACCACAAAGGCACTTGCTCAGCTATGTTTATATCAGCATTGTTTGTAATAGCCAGAACCTGGAAACAACCTAGATGCCCTTCAACTGAAGAATGGATAAATAAAATGTGGTACATATACACAATGGAATACTACTCAGCAGAGAAAAACAATGACATCATGAGATTTGCAGGCAAATGGATGGATCTAGAAAAAAATCATCCTGAGAGAGGTAACCCAGACTCAGAAAGACAAACATGGTCTGTACTCACTCATAGGAGGATACTAGATGTAAAACAAAGATGACTAGACTGCTACTCACAACATATAGTTTTAAAATGATAAAATCCTTAAAATGGTTGTGCAGTAACATAAAAGAAGTAAGTCACATAAAGATATGAAATACACAGAGTCTGGATCCTGTCTCTCATTGTGTTGTTTTTGCATTATTTGACTGACAAGAAACACTGGATTGTAAAAACTGATAGATTCAACCAACCTATATATTTTAAAGATATCTTGACCTCAAAATTTAAGTCAAAAGATATATCTGCTGTGGGATGGTCTGTATGTTAAATTGCTCTGATTGGTCAATAAATAAAACACTGATTGGCCAGTGGCCAGGCAGGAAGTATAGGTGGGACTAACAGAGAGGAGAATTGAGAGAAGAGGAAGGTGGAGGGAGTCACTGCCAGCTGCCACCATGACAAGCAGCATGTGAAGATGCTGGTAAGCCACGAGCCACGTGGCAAGGTATAGATTTATGGAAATGGATTAATTTAAGCTATAAGAACAGTTAGCAAGAAGCCTGCCTTGGCCATACAGTTTGTAAGCAATATAAGTCTCTGTGTTTACTTGGTTGGGTCTGAGCGGCTGTGGGACTGGTGGGTGACAGAGCTTTGTCCTGACTGTGGGAAAGGCAGGAAAACTCTAGCTACATATATCACTTTAAGGGAGAGTTTATGCTTTCTTTTCACAAGAAATGAGTCTATAGATTTAATCTGAGTTAAAGAAAATCAGGTTTGATCGAGGAAGATCCCCTGAAAATCCTGCATACAAACATAAAAGAACTACAAGAAATGTGATGTATATTTTACCTGATCAAGGACATGATTTTAAAAAAAAAATCATTAACTGACTTGTGTATAATGCACCATCTATACTTATACTAATACAAATATGTATGTACATTTAAAAGTTTATGTATTTTTAGAACAAGGGGGCCAGGCAGCAATGAAAATGATGTCCCAGGTGATCCAGCATCCAGAACAGCTTCCAGGCTGTTGACTGAGATGATCCAGCCTCACAGAATACTACAATCATAACTTAGCAATTATCCTGATTTGCTCAGGGTTCTCTCAAAGATAATTAGTGCTACCAATAAACAGGAAGTGGTCTAAAAAACTATGCCCAGATTCCCTACAATGGATTATAGATATTTATCATTTAAAGGGATTTGGTTACAAGTTGTTTTAGGTAATTATCAGGAAAAAAAACTGAACAAAGGAGATTAAATTCAGGGATATCATTCTAAAAAGAAAAAGGGGGATATGAAAATGAAAGGATAAAGTTGTAAATTATTTAATCTACTTTTAAACCAAAAAAGCAATTACTACTCTTAAAGATTTACATTGGTATGGATTTTTGTATATTGATACAAACTTGAGGTTATTTTTGTTATACTGTATATATGTTTCCACTCTTGTTAAGATTTTTTTTTTTTGGTTTTTCAAGACAGGGTTTCTGTGTAGCTTTGCACCTTTCCTGGATCTTGCTCTGTAGACCAGCCTGGTCTTGAACTCACAAAGATCCGCCTGGCTTTGACTCCTAAGTGCTATGCTTAAAGGAGTGTGCCACCACCACCTGGCTTTGTTTAAGACATTTTTGTATATTGATACAAATTTAAGGTTATTTTTGTTAGAATATACTGTATATACATTTCTACTCTTGTTTAAGAAATTGTACCTATGCATCTCATTTGAAAATGTAATGTAAATTTCCAGTCCTTGAAAGTTATTAGTACAAAATCTTTGGGATAATAAGGAAATACAGGTTAAGAGTTAGTCACCTATTGCAATCAAACTTGTAGCCATGTTAGGTATGTTTTCAAGGTCAAACAGAGATATATTTTAGATAGACGGGTGGTCTTCAACACTTCAGAGACCTACAGAATATGATATTTAAGATGTTGTAATAACATAAGTTTTTTTATGACAATGAAACATGTATACACCTGGCAGCACCAATGTACTTGTGAGAAAATGATGTGCATCAAAGAAACTCCATATGAATTTTACTTTCTTTGAGACAAAGATTAGTCACTGAGCAAAGAACTGCACTTGCTTCAATTACTGACAGTTACTGTCCAAATTGGACAGGCTGAACACAAAAGAAAGTGACTGCCAAACTTTGTCATGACATGACAGGACAGTCCTTCAAAAATCCTGCTTCACAGAAAAGTGTCTCAGATATTCTAGGCCTGCATCCCAAAGATGGATGGCCCAACATTACAGAAGAACCTAGGGTGATTCTCCAGTCAACCAGTTATTTTGGTCATTTCTTAGTTTTAGAAGTTGCTTGCTATAATCAAATCTCAGGTCTTTGATGAATTTGAAGACAAAATAGTTAAACTTACTGTTTTCCTTAGTTATGATAAAAAACAAATTAGATATAAAACTTCAGACTCAAATAAACTTGTATTATTGAATATTGTAATTGTAATTATTACTTAATAACTGTTTTATTATATTTAGTTTCTCCATGTTAAGGTTAAAACAATCCTTTTTAATTAGACAAAAAGGAAGAAAAGTTGTGGAATAATCCTGTACACTGTGAATATATATTACTCTCATTGGTTAGTAAAGAGGCTGATTGGCCTATAGCATTGCAGGATGATAAAGTTAGGCAGCATAATCAAACTGAGGATGCTGCTGTGAAGAGTTGCAGAATCAGGGAGATGCCAGTCAGCCTCTGAGGAAGCAGGATGTATAGAAAATGACATAACAAGGCATGAGCTATGTGGCGAAGCGTAGATATATCAAATATGGGTGAATTTAAGTATAAGAGCTTGCTAGTAACAAACCTGAGCTATCAGTGTAGAATTGATAAGTAATATTAAGCCTCAGTGTTGATTATTTGGTAGCAGACAGTCAGGACAGGAAAACTCTACCTACAGGGAAAAATAATATCTTTTATTTTGCCTGTACATAGATGAGATCTACCCATAAAATATACCTATACTAACAAGACTTCACAACCCAATCAACTCAGCATGTGAAATGCCTTTTACCATATAACAACTTAATCACAGTAAAGATAGAAGGGGGATAATAGTGCTGAAAGTCATCTAGAATTCTAATAACCATTTTCTTGGTCTAGTCTCTCAGAAACGTGTTTCTCCATTTATAAAGAAACAAAAGCTATAATGTTAAAACACAACCATTTAAAACTTGGTGTTTTTAGCTCTAGAACTATATTGTTCTTTTATTTTTCTATATAATCACTAATGTCTTAGTCATATAAACCAGTTTGTATTTAGAACACTTTTTCTAACTTTTTCAAATCAGTCTTCTGTGTTAACGATGGATCATTTCTTAAGTTTTATTTCATATATTGGAACATGAATGAAGTTTTATAGACATATACAGCTTTATATTTATGCAGTTATGTATGTACACATACACACACATACATAGCTGTATGTGTATATTCACATATTTTAAAAGTTAACCCTTCATTAGATCTTATTACAAACTAAAGTATTTTCAAAAAAGTCTCTGCATTTAACATTTTAAGACCTCCTCCTTTACTCTATTACCTAAACAAGATTATAACAAATGTTTATATATTTTACATATATTAAATATGAGGAGAAATTTGAAATAAATTAAAATATGAGAGAATATATGTATAAGTTATATGAAAATACCAGACTATTTACAGAGGAAGCATGAAGATCTATGGATATTGGTACAGGAATCAGGTCCTAGAACTAAGAGATTCTAAGGGACAATTGTATATTTTTTATAAGAATTAGCAAAATGCTGTACTTTATACTTACATGAAAGGTAACATTATTCATCCAATTATTTTCCCTACTGTACTTCCTCTCAGGACTGGTCTATGAATGAAGGCTATTCATCATCCCTACATTTTGTTCAAGTAGCTATCTGCAGTGAATTCTGTCAATACTAGGACATATGATGGGAAAAATCAGATAATCACCTCAAAAAAATAGTCATTTGTTAAGCTCTTAGACACTGTTGTAAGTTACAAGAAAATCATAGAAACAAGGCAATAGTGGACCATTCTATTTCAGATTTTGGACTCTGGGTGTAACAGGGAGATTTAAAACATCATGAAACAAAATAGACATCTTTTCTGTAAATAAAATTAAGGTCTATTTTTAGACATTAAGTATGTATGTCTCCAAAAGTCCTCTTCTTAGATTTGGTTTTTCATTTAATTTTAATTTGTTTAAGTTGTATTTGGATAAGTTGTATGAAATGAGATTTGTTAATAATGTAATTTAATAAGAAGTTTGTGTGAATGTATCTTACTGTTTCAAAAAGGAAACAAAAACAGAATGATACATGAGCTCATGCTATCATCTTTAGTAAGCACTGATTCTATCTCATTAAACATATTTATTTTTCATAATTGCTATTTAGTTAATGACTGTGAGTTAAATAACACACTATCTTAAGATATGCTCTTTTACATGCTCATTATTTAAAACATATGTTTAAAGGTGGATCAATTATAAAATAAGCTATTCACCTTATACACTTAAATAAATAGATCCATAGTAGCTCATATGTCTATTCTTAGCACATGTTACTAACTTCAGTAAGTTTATATTCTAAAGTTAAGTGAAAATTAGCAAAAATATTGTGTTTATATTTTCAATTTTATTTATTCAATCAACTTTACTTCATTTTTTTCCTTTTAATTCCACATAACAGGTCAAGTCTGGTTAGCACATTTGAAGAGAAGGAATAATTCACCAAAGTAATTGCTGAAAAGAATGCCAAGTAGCCTTCATGCAATCCAGTGTGGTATTCTTTGAGTGATTATACAACCTGATCCATTTTAATTTACATTAAAGTAAAAGTGTTGAGATAAATAATCTTGAGCATAGTTCTTTAGAAAGCAATGTCATTACAATTACCTTTTGATTTACCCCCATCCAATAACTGACAAGTAGATGGGTTACTACCAGTTTGTCTCCTTGTAGCCCTAGACTTTATCACCAAATTAATTATAAAAGAAGCAATATAAACTATAGTAACTAGGTACTTTGAAGGCTTTGGAAGTTTCATCATAATACCCAGAAATTTCTTTATAATATAGTATGTAATATAATTGAGGGAGATCCACCCTTCCTTGTTTTCTTCAACTATTTTGTAGCCATATTTTCATTCTGCTAGCATCTTGGTTTAGCCCCATTTTATGAAGATGATTTAATAGAAAAGCATCCATTGTTTAAATCACCTGCTAAATCATGCGTACAAGAAACCTTGTCTTATGTGCCCATATAATTCATATGCCTTAGGATATATTATTTCAGCAGGTATTAAATAGGTTTTGACTGACTAAATCATTAAAGGAAAGATTAAGTCTTCTGACCTATAATTAAAGCCACACATCATGTAAACTAGTTTTCTCTAACTTTTACCATCTATTAAGTAGGATAGCTAATCTATCCCGAATAAGATTAGTGCATCAAATAACATTGTTTTATCAATTTTGTCCTTTTAAATCCTGTACTTCATTTTACTCCTACCTATTTCGGGTTTCAATATATTCTATGTTTTCTGATTTGATTTCCACATGTTTTGGGGATGAGATATGTGTAGTTCACTTAGAAGAATTTGCTTTGGTATCTTTGATTTAAATAATCTAAAATGATCCAGTCTCTTCTTGTAAGCATTTGTCAACCTTAACAGAAATTTCCATTGCTTTAATGGAAAGCACCAAAAGAGAGATGTTGGGTGTTTTCTGTGTAGCTTAGTCTGAAAAGTTTTTTTTTTTTGTTTCTTAGTTTTTGTAAGATATTTGATTACACTGTGTAAAGATATGTCACTGTGATTGGTTTAATAAAAAGCTAAATGCCAATAGCTAGGCAGGAGGTACAGCAAGGACTTCTGGACAGAGGGAGCTCTATGAAGAAGAAAGGCAGAGTCACCAGCCAGATGGAGTGGGAGCAAGACATGCAAGAGGACAAGTAAAAGGCACACGTAAAATGGCAACATATGAATAGAAATGGGATCATTAAGTTAAAAGAGCTAGTGGGACAAGCCTAATCTATAGGCTGATCATTAATAAAAAGTCTTTGTGTTGTTTTTTGTGAGCTGGCATCCCAAAGAAAAATCTTTCTACAAATGACTCCCAATGTCCAGCCGTGTATGTACACACAAGACTTGAGACGGCTTTTAAAAAGGATCTAAGCACACAAAAATGGAACCAAGCGCAGCTTCCTAGTTTTGTGTCTCTCATGTTAGCCACAGTACAGAGACCCATCTCCCAAAAGCTGCCTGTGTGTTTGAATTGCCACTGTACCATAAGCTAAGCTGTGTGGTGGGCTTAAGGTTTTGCTTATAGAGACAGAAAAGGTTACAGATATGCAATAAACCAGTTTCTGGCAAAATAAAACCAAATAAAAGAAAACCTCTAAATAGGTTGCAATGTGTTTAATAATGTGAGTTAGGTTTATTAAAAAAAAAGAATATAGAAAGTCATTTAAATAAATAAATAAATTGTTTAGAAATATTGAAGTCTGTAAAGAAAGAATGAAATAATACAAATGAAAAATAACAAGCCATGTGAGGATGGGAAATATAACACAGGGAGATTAGACTAAACTAAGAAAGCAAATACTACTCTCATTTTACTTTGGTATGGATTTTTGCATATTGACACAAATTTAAAGTTATTTTTGTTATACTGAATGTGTGATTCTACACTTGTTTGGGGTATTGTGCTTATGCAACTCATTTAAAAATGTAATGTATAATAAAGAAATTCAGCTTAGTAGTCACCTGTAACAATCAAAATTGTAGTCATGTTAGGTATGTTTTCAAAGTCATACTGAGGTATATTTTAGATTTACAGATAATATTCAAACACTTCAAAGACCTATAGAATAGCCATTTAAAATACTTAATAACACAAGGCTTTTCTTGACAATGAGACACATCTGTCCCTAGTGTCATGAATCTACTTCAAAGAGGGATGCTGATGGGCATTGAAGAACCTTCATATGTAGGTTAATTTATTTGTGGCAAAAGCTAGCCATTTGTGCAAGAAACTCCCCTTGCCTCAAATTCTGACAGTATGTTGTCCAAATTGGACAGCCTGACATAGAAAAAAATGATTGCCAAACTTTGCCAACACAAGATAGGACAGTCCTTAAAAATTCCTGCTTTACAGAAAGGTGTCAGATATTCTAGGCCTTAAGCCAAAGACGGATGCCCCCAAATTGCAAAGAAACCTTGGGGTGACTGTCCAGACAGCCAGATGTCTCTGTCATTTCTCCAATTTTAGAAGTTGATTTCTCTGTACTTCCTATTTACTTAAGTAATATTTTATCCTTCTTGAGTATCTGATGGGGTTTGAAGATTAAATAGTTATACTTTTAAGTTTTCCTTGTTACCATTTTTTTAAAAGCTTATATAAGAGGTATAAAGTTTATAATTCTGAGAAAAATAAAAGTTTAAATTGTTTATATAAAAAATGCTTTAAGGTTTAAAAAGATATCTTTAAGATGGTAATACAAGTTATGACAAAAATAGTTTAGGTATAAAACTTTAAATTTATCAAGATAAGACAGATAATAGAGGGCTGGAGAGATGACCCAGAGATTAAGAGCACTGGCTGCTCTTCCAGAGGTCCTGAGTTCAATTCCCAGAAACCACATGGTGGCTCACAATCATCTATAATGAGATCTGGTGCCCTCTTCTGACATGCAGGCACACATGCAGACAGAACACTGTATAATAAATAAATAAATAAATAAATAAATAAATAAATAAATAAATCTTTATTAGGGTGGTGGTGGCACACGCCTTTAATCCCAGCACTCGGGAGGCAGAGGCAGGAGGATCTCTGTGAGTTCGAGACTAGCCTGGTCTACAGAGTAAGTTCCAGGAAAGGCAGAAAGCTACACAGAGAAACCCTGTCTCGAAAAACCAAAAACAACAACAACAACAAAAAAGATAATAGATTATTTTCTCCAATTATGTTAAATACAAATGGACTGGGCATTTTGAGTGTGATTCTTACATGATAATTGTTCCTAATGTATATTGTTTCATTTGTTAAAGTTAATGCCTTTCCTTTATATTTAAACAATATCTGATAATTGTTGTTATTGTATATTTACTATTTAGAGTTAAAACCCTTTCTTTTTTATTTAGACAAAAAGGAGAAATGTTGCAAGATTTTTGATGACACTCTGTAAAGATATGTCACTGAGACTGGATTAATAAAAAGCTAAACAGCCAATAGATAGGCAGAAGACATAGCAAGGACTTCTGGACAGGGAGAGCTCTAGGAAGAAGAATGTTGAAGATGTCAGCCAGACAGAGATTGAGCAAGACATTCTAGAGCACAGGTAAAAGTCACGAGTCACATGGCAACATGTCAATGAAGAGAAATGTATTAAGTTATAAGAGCCAGTGAGAGAAGTCTACGCTATAGGCCGAGCTTTTATAATTAGTAATAAGTCTCCATTTTTTTTGTTGTTGTTTATTTGTTTGTTGATTTTTGTGAGCTGGCAAAACAAAGAAAAATCTGCTACATGATTCCTAAATCATTTTCTTCCTTGTATTGAAAATAGATATTTTTCATACAATATATTCTGATCATAGTTTCCCCTCCTACCACTTCTCTCAGTTTCTGACCACTTCTTCTTGCCTGATCCACTACCTTTCTGTCATTCATTAAAAGAAAAAAAAAAAAAGAACAGGCTTTCAAGAGACAGTAATCAAAGATGACAAAATAAAATAGAGTAAGATGAAGTAAAAACTATGATATCAAAGTTGGACAGGGGAACCCAACCAGAGGAAATGAGTCCTAGGAGGAGGCACAATAGTCAGAGACTTATTTGTTCTCACAGTCAGAAGTCCTATATAAATACAAAGCTAGTAGTTATAATATACATGGAGAGGATCTGGATGAAGACCCACATAGGCCCTGGCTTGGTACTTCAATTTCTATGAGCTCATATTTGCTGTGCTTAGTTGGTCAGAAATCAGTGTTCTGGTATCCTCCATCCTCTCTGGTTCTTACAATATTTCCACCAACTTCAGTGTTAAATAGATTTTAAAGGATTCATTACTTCGAAAGTGAAATGCTTATAATAATAAAAAATAATATTTACTTAAGAAAATTACCTACCATTATTTGAAATCTAGACATAGCATGTTTATGATGATATCAGTCTCACACTTAACCTATGATTGTTTTCAAGTTATTCATAAGAATATATAAATGATAACATAAGTTTGATCTATATTAAACTGCATTAGCTCTCAGTTTAAGATCGTTACTTCATCAATTGATCTTTATTTTCTCAAACTTATCCTCAAATTTATTAATACATGTTGAGATATTAACTTTTTATGAATCACTACTACTTCTTACTTTTAGATTAGTCGAAATTCATCAAATGACTTTTGTCACTTTTCATCTAGGCCATTTCAGTCAGCTCAGGCTTACTTTCCATAATATGCCAGTGTAGATTGTTTTTTGTTTGTTTGTTTGTTTGTTTTGTTTTGCTTTTTTGAGTTTCAGTGAGCCTAATTATAGTCATTTTGCTTGACTCTGGCTTCAAACCAGATTTATACCTATAACATTATACTGGTTATTGTTTGTTGGTTGGTTTTTCGTTAATTCTTTTCTCTTTTCTTTTTCCTAAACCTTATATTTCAGCCAGGCAATGATAGCCAATTCAATTACCAATTTTCATTTAAATAATTTCTGCAACTGTGCCAATTAAATTGTTTCTTCTATGCTAGAATATTAAGAATCAGATTGTTTGACAATACTCCTCAGGTTCCTATATTTCAGAGGAATTTCCCAAGGACATGAGCTTTGACAGAATGCTTTGTTTCTCTCTGTTTCTCATACTCATTAATTCTAATCATTTGGAAGTGTCTACTTTTAGAGTAACCTATTAAGAACATGGTATTCTTATTGAGAATTAGTCTGAGAAATAGCATTGGGACTGTGTGGAAAAAAATAAGTATGCTGTGTAAGATTGGTATTTATTACAACTAAAATCTCTATTTATGAGGCATGAAAGAGTTGCTAATTTGCTCATATAGTGCTTTAGTCAAAGGAAGATTTTATTCAAAATAAAATTTTATCACCCATTTTCCTAGAGCCTTGAAGCTTTTCTCAAAGGATAATTTTCTCTTTTAACATTTACAGCTAATGGTACTGGAGGAGAGAAAAAAAAATGTATTTCCCTAAGCCTTCACCTAATCATGGCTGACACTCCTGTAACCAAAGGCAATTAACAAAAGGAAACATTCCTTTTCACTGGAGTTTTACATAATACATGGGCCCTTACTATGAAAACCCAAAGAACCAGAGAACACTTTGTATTTAATGTCCTGAATGATGAAAAATAGACATTTTCAGACCATCTTGAATAAGCATTACAAGACAAACAAGATCTACCCTAATGGTAGTAAACAGAGAGGTTTCTGGGTATTTGCTACACTTACCTCTCCAGATTCCTCTTGGCAGTTATTGCATGAAGGAATTATGGACACAGTGGCGTGATGTATGTTAAACAATTTCATTATTCTTCGTTATCGAATGAAAATGAGGGAGAGTCCAGTATTTTCTATGACAACATGTTTTAGTTCCATAGCACTCTTACGAACATATCTGTCTCCCTGATACATTATCAGTACTAATCAAATGGAACAAAATTCCCAAAGGTGTTTTAGTTACTTGTGTTTTTAAATATAAATAGTAAGCTTGTTCTTTCATGATTTCATATATGTATATAATATTTTCTGATGACTCTCACCTCTGACTCTCTCTCCTAATTCCCTCTTACCTCTGTTAAACCCCTCTTCTCTGCAAATTCTTACTTACATACACATACTGTATTTTATTTTCTGACCACCAGGTTTATCTTGGGCGATTTGCATGACCATGAGCTTGGTCATGGCTTTGCAGCCTAGTTGACTCATCAATGGAGTACTCTAATAATGGGTCCTTCCTTCATAATCCAGTGGTATACTGTTGTTTAATACGGCATGGTGGGGCTCACAGGGAGTTGTTGGACTCCTTGAACCTCTTCCTGATTAATGTGTGATAAGCTCATTGGAAGACACCAATTTTCCACAAGAAAATGCTTATAGTGTCTATGACATGTCTAAATGATGTTTCACAGCCCCTCGGCCTGCCTTATGATTCTAACAATCCCCCTTTCATTATGTTTTCTGGGTCTTAAAGGTTAAAGTAGACTACAACAAGGAATTAAGATCATACAACCATTTAGTGATAAGTATACATTCAAACTCAAAATCCTGTGTGCTTTACTACTTCAGAGGATTAGACTCACAAAGCCATGTTTTTCACTACAATTGCAATATTTTAACGTCAAATACTTTAAGAGAAACAGCAGATTATCTCATAGTATTTTCTCTTCCACCTTTGGGTTACGGCTCCACCTCTTCAGTAACATTAATGAATGAAATGAGATAAATGACAGCTTTTTCATACAAGTTACCCCTCTTCATATATACTTACAGATCTGTATGAAGAAACACAAAAGTGGTAACTTTTTCTTTGTGTGGAACAGAGTATCTAACTTATTTTATGTTGTTTGACTGAAGTCCTCCAGGTTATTCTTTTAGTATTTCAAATCTTTTGGTGGTGGTGTTGCTATTCAATTTTAATTTTTTTCTAATTTATTGATATCACCTTCTCCAGTTAATTTGGGTTTATTTCATATTCATATGTAATCAGTTTTATCATTATATCATAAAATATGTATAAAATATGTTTGGAAGAAACAGTTTCATGGAATTTCGAGTTGATATATTTTGAGTTATATTTAGAAATTGGAAGGAGATAGTTTGTGTTAGAGAAACCTCAAATTTTTAATTAATTTATGTATGTTAAATCATACCTTAAATTTTCTTATCATTTTATTTAGTTAATATACAATTGTATTATTTCCTCATCGTTCCTACTTCTCCCATCACCTCTTGCTCCTTCCAAAATTCGTGATCTTCTCTTCTTTAAAAATTGTTGTTACGTACACCTGTAAACAAATGCACACATGAACAAAACATGTTGTGTTCATTCAGTATTGCCTAGGGCTGACCACTTAATATTAGATAACCAATCAGGGGGATCATTCTTGGGGGAGGTTAATTTTCCTTTTCTCAGAAGTTCTTAATTGCCTTTTTTAGCTTGTCGTCTAGATATGGGAGCCCTGGGATCTTTCCTCATGTATATTGAAAATAACAACTGGTGTTGCAGTTGTTCAGGTGTTGCTTAGGTGGCTATGTTGTTGGAAGTTAATGGGTGTAGCTTCCATGTCACAGCAAGGAAAAGCACAATCTTAAAGCATATTGCCTGTTCTCCTGGCTCTTAGAATCTTTCTGCAACCTTTGCCTGATATTCTTTGTACTTTAGATTCAGTTATGTAATACATGAATCAGTTGGGATGGCTCTTCCATGATCAGTTAGTCCCTGTATTTTGACAAGTTATGACTTTCTACAATCGTTTCTTGCTGCAACAAAAAGAAGTTACTTTGGTGGTGTGACATCTACAATTATCTGTAGTATAAGGATAAACATTTAGAAGGAAGTTAAGAACTATACTTGTTTAGGAAAAAGGCTTTATGAGGCTCCTTTCAGGTCTATGCATTTCCAGTCATAGGTAGCTGGCTAAGTTGCCATTACAAGGTGAGATTTTGTTCATGTTGAGCAGAATTTAATTCCAAGTAGACAACTGTTGGTATTTCCCCTACTTTTAGTTTTAAGTCACCTTGGACAATATATGTGTTATTATTTTTACCCCATGTTTAAGTTGTATATACTATATAATGCTTTGAGTGGTTGAAAGAAAACGTTGAACAGTATAGATGAAACAGTAATAAACCCCAGTAACAAATGTTTTTATCATATTGTCCTGGGTTGTTGGAATTATTGCTGTTTCTAAAGTTCCTAGAGATATGTCTCTAAGTATGTCCATTGATTTCATTTGTAAATTTCATGAATTCTTGACATATATCCTACTGTGATACAAATAATGGAGTCCTACTGAAAATTTATAATTATGGGTTTTATCTGAGCTCTGAAACACATAGTTATAAAAAAAATCTGAAAAAATTTCAGCTTCATTTTCTAGATATGATTGGTTTAGACTTTTTATCAAATACAAAGAGACTTACAATATTTTGTTTCAAATATAATTTAGTTGTGAGATTAAACATCGAGGGCATCATGGATTTGTGTATACTATATCCTGC
The DNA here is from genome assembly GCF_007827085.1 of Peromyscus californicus insignis. Taxonomy (NCBI): domain Eukaryota; kingdom Metazoa; phylum Chordata; class Mammalia; order Rodentia; family Cricetidae; genus Peromyscus; species Peromyscus californicus. The sequence continues at coordinate 42,848,400 of NW_026294447.1, forward strand.
AGTTATCTTAATAACCAGTAAAGCCTTCTTCTGAGGGGACTGCTCTCCTTTGTAGCATCTATAATTTCCCAAGAAGAACTGTAACTACTTAGTTTTCCTTCATTGACTTAAGTTTTGTGGTCTGTCCTCTTTACTATATAAATCTTCTCTTTCAGAAGGTGTATAATAGATATAGAGAGCTAAAAAAGAAAGGTTTTTATAATATTCTGTAAACAAAATGTAGCCTTGCTCAAACCACTGAAATCTGAGATACTCTATAATAGATGTGTGCCACCCCTGTGTACGTACCTGATGAAATCTCTCAGTATGTTTGTTGATGTACTTGCACGTTCCTGTGTATTGCTGGACTATTTACAAGAGCCAGGAAGATCAATCCCAATAGAGGTCCATCAACCAGAGAATGGGTAAAAATGTAGTATGCATACATAACAGATTTTTATTCCATCATAAATAAGAAAAAAAACTGTCCCATTTGAAAGACAGCAGATGAAACTGGGGATACTCATGCTAAACAAAATCAGATGGACTCAAAAACTATTACATTTTTTATGAAATATATATGTCTACAACTTGTAAATAGAAAAGGGATTACTTGAAATACAAAGAAGATGGATAAGAGTGACAAAGGAGAACAAAGAAGTGTTTTGGATGTTGAATGTGAATAAATATATGACTTAAATGTGTGAAATGTTATAAAGAAATGCATTGTTCCATATATTTTATTTTTAAATTAAATGCAGAGAAAATGAATTTAAAGTTTTTAAGGAGTGGTTCTCATAACTGAAAGTGAAATTGAGTTCTCCTGTTCATCCCACCAGTTGAGAATAAGACCACTACCACAGTTTAAACCCAAATTTGAAGCAAGTTTTGATTAAACTCTGGCCAGGTAGATGGGCTCTGGCTAGGTCCATCTCTGGTTTCCCAGAAAAAAAAAAGACCCCTAATCATGGTTTACAGTGACTTAAGTATTTCCCATCAGGTCCAATATGGAGCAACCATACATTTTGACATACTTCCAACCTACATCGAATCAGGGGCAAGCATACATCCTGATGTATTTCCTGCCTGCAGACCTCCTGCTCACATAGGGTCAAGTACATCGGGGCAGAGGGATCAAGCAAACTTGTTTAGGGGCTCTCACCCTCCCAAGGCTCAGTTGTTGTCTTTAGGTGCCTGTCAGTAATTTGATTTTATACGTCCTTTTCCCCCCTCTCATTTTATACTTTGCGTTTTAATGTAGTCAAATTTTGTGTTTTCATCTGACGTTTACAATCGTATGCTGAAATATAAGAGTGCATGTTATGCTTAATTAAACACCAGATAGTTTGAAAGAAAAAAAAATGATCAGTTTCAATTTTATCAAGCTGTTTGGGTTAAAGGCGGTGAGTCTGACTGGGCTAAAGAACTGAGGAAAGCTAAAACCGAATGGTGTTCTTTGATTTATAACTTGCCTTTATTTCCAAAATAACCTTCATAGAAAAGGAAATTACAAGCTTGTACAGAAAGACACTTGGCTATTTTTACTGGATTGCCTTGTTTCAGCCCAGTAGTAAAAAAGGAGCCTTTCAATCTATTAGAAAAAAAATAATAACGGTTAGAACCTGAGCAGTTATACAAAACAGAAATTGGCTTGGCGCAGTCACTCAAACCCTGTTGCTTTTATTGGATACGGTTTCTTTTTCAGTAAGTGCTTTTTAAGTTGCTGAGGCTGGAACCGTAGCTACAGACCCTTGGTTTAGAAAACGCTCATATGGAGATACTGCCAGGGCTCTGTGCCTAAAAGGGAATTCTGGAGAGGAATGTCTAGGTATCTAACAGTGAGACTGTTTATATAAAAGCTTGTGCTTATTGCAATATACTGTTAGTGTTGAAAGCTTTTCTATATAAGAAATTTCTTCTATTCTAAGTCCTCATATACTTAATTTCGTTAATTATATTTATTCTTAGTTTTTGTTCTTGTTTTTTGCTTTTAGGCAACATCACTGGTAGAAAAAAGATACAAACCCAGAATCATAACGCCTTTTTCCAGCATATTCTGGTGAACTCCTCAGTGAACTAGTTTCGGATGTAACCCATCCTAGAACCAGCAATGACAATACAGGAAATGATCATTTTGAATTATTCATGACACAGTCACCCTTGACATTCTGAACATTTTGTTTGAGAATAGAAGAACTGAACAAGAGACGGTAATGGTCATTATTATGAAGCAATAACTGCTGCTCAGATGGTTAGGAGCACCCAGAAGGAGTAATCAAGGATAAAATGGGGCTGCTTTACATTTGAAAGATTTCCATACAAATGTCTTTGAGAAATATAACTACTTTAGGTAGCATTTACTTTCCATCCTTTTCAATTTATTGGATATTTTAGAGGAGAATTTCTGATCATGTTCCATTCCAGGCACACCTTTAGGGTACACTCACAGATGTGCTTTGGAAGTTGTATGTCAAACAAGGGATATGTAAATCAATTAACTTGTAATTGTCCTTCATGCAGATCTGTGAATGTCTTTTTCTCTATATCTACTTTATTCTCAGGGTTTGAAATACTAGGGAGAAATAAGACAGGACTATTGAGTAAAGGAAAACAGGATATTTAGCAAAGAATCTCACACTGCTGAGTTAAAAACATCTCAGCAAATTACGGAGGACATCTGGACACAGAAGCATCCACAGCTCTAACATAATTGTGTAATATGCAATTTCCTTGACTGTGGCCTAAATTAAGCACATACAGGATCTCTTTCAAATTGCTAGTACTCCCAGTAACTTACTCATATCTGACTTTCAGAGGAAGGTGAATTTTAGTTATTTGCCAGATTGTATCAAACAGTATATAGAAGGGGTGAAGTGTTAAAGATGGTGTGCTGGCTATTTTTGTTATCCCCTTGACCACATCTGGCATTAACTAAAACCCAAGAAGCTATACATACCTGTAAAAGATTTTTCTTTATTAAATCATTTGAAGTAGGTAGAACCTCTTTTAATCTGGCATTTTTGAGGTGGGGAGATTCACCTTTAATCTGGGCTACAACTTGCCCTGGAATCCTTTATGAAGGAAATGCAAAAAGCAAGCTGTAGTCGGAAGATTTCCAGTATCTCAGCCTGTTGGCGGTCGGGACAAATCTCTCCCACTCGTGTCTCCCAAGTAAACATATAGAGGCTTATATTAACTATAACTGTATGGCCATGGCTCAAGCCTTTTGTTAGCTAGCTCTTATATCTTAAATTATCCCATAACTATTAATCTATTTATCACCACATGTTCCATGGCTTTACCTGTGTCCCATTATATGATGCTCCTTAGACATAAATTTTGAAATCAAACTTGTTCTCTTTGCTTGCTTATCCTCCTTCTCACTTGCAAGTCCATTTTCTTCCCTGGCTTTCTTTGGGATTTTGGGTACACTGAATGAAAAAAAAAATGGGTACAATAAGGAAAAAATAGTCCCTCTATTGTTTAAAAAAAAGAAAAAGTTTATTCCAAACTCCTAAGGCTGTCTCCTGGGAAAGCAAGGAGAAGCGAAAAGGGAAAAAATTGTCCAGGGTTAAACATGAATGCAAGAAAGAGCACTTGTGAGCTCAGATGGGTCTTGTGAGTTTATGGGATCCAAGAGTCTATCATTGACCTTGACAAATTAATGGGCAACAAATCATATATTAATGGAAGAGCCACATGTTCGTCTTGCCAGAGATAAGGAGAATGACTAACTTTTTAGCAAGCCAGGACTTTCTGCAAGCCCTTGAGGGAATGCTGCCATTTGTCTGGATATCTGACCTTAGGAAAAGGATTTTCTTTAGGGATCAGACACTGAATACCAGATGAGATGTCCAGCCTAGTGGACTGAACTACTGGTTTCTTGGACTTTCTGTTGTTAGACAGTCATTGTTGGGTTAGATGGACCACAACCAATAAGCCACTCTAATAAATACCATATATTGTCTGTACTTATATATATATATATATATATATATATATATATTTATATATATATATATATGAATATATATATTATATATACATGCACACACGCACACACACACACACACACACACATGTCTTCATTCATTCATTCCATCTGTTCTGTTCCTCTAGATAAATCCTGACCTAAACTAATGCTATGTAAATAGATTAATAGATTATGATTAAATATTGATTCTCAAACAAATCTCCTACCTTTCCACTACTGTCAAAAAAACTAAAAGACTTATTTTTGATAAAGTTCAGATACTTGTTAAAATAGCTCTAGAATGTATTTAAAATGAAAATGAACCTTTATACAGAACAAGGTACATGTTCATCATCAGAGAAATTTTGCTCAGTTGAGTGTTAACTACACATGATGGCCTGAGTTTGATGTCCAATAACATATAACTTTGGGATAGTAGTTCAAGCCTATATTCCTAGCACACAAAAGTTGGAAGCATGTAGCTCAAAAGTTCAAGAACATTCTTAGGTAGACAATGAAAGAAGAAGAAGAAGAAGAAGAAGAAGAAGAAGAAGAAGAAGAAGAAGAAGAAGAAGAAGAAGAAGAAGAAGAAGAAGAAGAAGAAGCGCTGCCGCCGCCGCCGCCACCACACAAACAAGAGAAAAAGAAGAAGAAAAAGAACAAGAGGAAGAACAAGAGCTAGAAGAAGAAGAAATGAGTGATTATGTTAGAGCTCACATCTGTCACCACACATTTATATGAAGTAACTTAAAGCTTTGGGCCATGATTTGATACCATGACCTTGATTACTTTAATGTCTTAGGACTACAAAAAGAGACTTGAAAAATGCCCAAAACATAACTAAAGAAATACATGTAATTTTATATTATTAAACATAATTTTCTTTTGTGTTTGTATCTTATTGGAACCTAAATATCAGAATTTGAACTATTTTTAACAGTTACCAGTCATTTCCTTATAAAGTAGTTGAGGTAAATTCCAGGTCTTCCAGTAAAAGATAAATGTTTATGGGACAAAGCCATAGGAATATTTTTAACAAGAGAAATAGGGAATTTGAATGTGAAAGAAAAATGTTAAAGATTTAAGAGAACATTAGGAAATAGGCCTAAATCATAACTGTTCTTTCTTGGAAACTGCACTGAAGTACTTATAAATCCATTGTGGTGCTTTCTCTTTCTAAATAATTCAAAATAATAGGTTTATAATGTTGAATACAATTGAGAATGAGCACTTCATTTGAAAATGAAGAGCAATTTTGTGCTGCTCAATGAGATACAAGGAGCCAGACACATCATCTTAGCTGTCTGATTACTCAAACCAGAAAGGGTCGACATAGGTAGCTAACATCATCTTCCACAGACCTATATCTTGCTCCTTTATCCTTGTCCATTTAGAACCTATATTTCCCTATTTCTGGTTTTCAAATTCACAAGAACCTTTCTCATTTATAATCCTCCCTAGTTAAAAGACTATCTGCTTAAAAAATTGTGATACACATATTAAGGCAATACCTATTTCAGTATTTAGATATCATATTGAGTACCATGCTTTGGGATATATTGATTCTTAAATAATCACATTAATTTTATTTCTCTAATCTATGTTTCATATGTCAAGTCTTAAGAGGCTATATTAATGCTTTGAAATTTAATAATTGCTTTATATGAATAATATGATTAACATATGGGCATGATATTTGACTTTCCCTACAGATTAGTTCTAATATACAGCAGAATATTTAACATTATCTGATACTTAGTAATAAATATTTGAATAATGGAAAAGTATGCCATTGATATCCATGCCTTTATGTAATTAGATTATCAAACATTTGAGGAGAGTTCATGATTAAGTTCAAAATTTATTCTTGGTGCTTTTATCTAATCAACATTCTCTCTTAAAGCAATTTTCTTAAACTGATTGTCATGAACAGAATTACATTGCTATGCCATAGACAACTATCAAATATTTTAAATTTTAAAACAAAATCATTTTTATACACAGGTATGTGTTCTTTTTCCTAATAGACAACTTTAATATTTGAAAAGGTTTGAAGCAGGGATTTGCTACAGTTGAGAAGTTTTCACAGTGACAATCACAAAAGTAGAGGAGTGGAGAGGACCCAGATGTACTGAGAAGTATCAGTAGTAGGACCCCCTATATTATGAAGGTGAGAATAGAGGAAGCTTTACAACTGCATCACCAGTTTTGGTTATTTTCTTAATCTGGGAACGCTATTGGTGTCCCCACACTTCTTTTGAAACAAAGCCAAAAAATTTTATCTGCTTTGACTCACAAATCATGAGGGATAAAACATTAACATTCTGCATGCCCATTGCATGTGTATTTCCATGTGATTTGGTCTTCTAAGTCTCTAAATTTTAGCAGTGACTTTTTATCATGCATTAATTCTCATTTTCAACACTATTGTGATATAGAGTCCATAATTTGTAGTGCTCTCAGTATAATCTTTTTAAAAAAATAGCCTGACCTTATTGCTTCTCTGCTCTCAGTACATCAACACATACCCAGAATAGATCAATATAAACTTCAAAGTACTCAGCAGAATGCATGTTGATATTCCCCATCTGAACTTGTATATCCTGACTTTATATTCTTGTATTCTTTAATAAAGATTCACTTGCAAAATATTGATTTTAGATTAAAGCTGTGCCTTTTTCTCTGAACACTATTTTGGCTGAAACCCACAGAACTACATACTTTGCATTTTAACATTTATTTAAAAACAAGTTATAATGTCACTGTGATTTGCCTTTGATTAATAAAAACTATTTTCCATAGACGTCAAATATGTTTTCATACAATTTTGTATTTTAATTTATTCTTACTAAATAATACATAGAAATTACATTCAATGTAATTTAAATACCTGTAAAGTTTTTTAAAAATACTTTATTGCCTAATTAATATTTTGTTACAATGATAGAAATGCCATGTGTATTTGTAAAGACTATGCTTTCTTTACATATGAATATACATTATATACATATATAATGCATATACACACACACACTATTCCATGATTAATGTTTAATCACAGTAATTACTAGATCAGAATCAGTCAAATTTCATAAGTACTTGTAGAATTTAACTTTCTTTGTTAATTTTTTTTGTTTGTTTGTTTTTGTTTTTTTGTTTTTCGAGACAGGATTTCTCTGTGTAGCTTTGCGCCTTTCCTGGAACTCGCTTTGGAGACCAGGCTGGCCTCGAACTCACAGAGATCCGCCTGGCTCTGCCTCCCGAGTGCTGTGTTTTTTGTGTGAACTTAAAGTTCAGTTATTGCTTTCATAAAGATATCTCATTGATTTCTATTTTGAAACAACTGACCTCAAAATTAAGTGTTCATCGAGGTCTGATAATTTTATGCTAGTTTAGTGATTTGGTGGTTTTTGTTTGTTTTTTCGTTGTTTTGTATTTTTTCTGTTCTTAACACAGATAGCAGCTTTAGTCCTTCTCATGACATTAATTGCATGATAGATTTTTTTCTCATTTTTTTTCAAGGTGAATACTTATATAATGAACCTATCTCTTGCACATAGCTTAGAGAGTTGAAAAGTTCAGTCTTACTTTTTTAATCTTTTATTGTTACTGATTTTGTAATATTAAGGTTTTGTCATGTCTGAATGCATGTCCATTTGTTTCGTGAGCTTGATATTTTGTCTTGACTTTCATATGCTCCCTTCTCTTGCATCATACAGATTTCTAAGATTTCATTTTAACAGACATACTAGATTACTATTTTTGATGTTGTATTTCATTGTAAACTCTTTTCATTTTCTAGAGTTTGGCTATCAGAAAATTGACATGATTTTGCACTGCACAGCCTAGGTGTTTTTTGTTGTTCTTGTTTCATTTTCATTTTTCCATGTAAAGGCAAGCAAACCCTTGATACCATCCTGTTTCTGTCTCCCCAGTTCAAAGATAGCAGATGCATGACACCATGGTTTTTTTAACAATATATAACTACAAGCTGGGCGGTGGTGGCGCACGCCCTTAATCCCAGCACTCTGGAGGCAGAGGCAGGAGGATCTCTGTGAGTTCGAGGCCAGCCTGGTCTACAAAATGAGTTCCAGGAAAGGCGCAAAGCTACAGAGAAACCCTGTCTCGAAAAACCAAAAAAAAATATATATATATATAAAACTATAACTATAACTTTGGAGCCAGCATGGGCTACATCTCAGCTCTAATGACTTCTTTAACTAAAACTTGGAAAGTACTGAATGTGTGCCACCATTGTTTTTAAGTGTAGAGCAGCGTCATTTTTTATGACTTGTATGCACTGAATATTTTATAGAGTTTAAAAAAGTGATATAAACTTAAATGCACTTATAATCAATAAATAATCAATTATTGATGAATAGTATAGGAAGTCAGGGTGGAATTGCTTTATTTGGTAACAAGATTTGGGACTTAATTATTATAAATATGTAAATCAATCTCTTTTGACATTTGGTGACTTATTGTACAAATGATAATTGCAGCATACTGACTTAGTTTCAAGTCATATGATGTAAGGAAGATAAATAATTTTTGAAGTATTTAGTTGCTAACAAATTATATTCCCTGTATCTACATGACACAGTACGCTAGGCAGTGCAGTTCACATAAATCAGTCAAGATGAAATTCCTTGAAATGAAGTTGCAATCAAGTCCTACATGAAAGACAGTGAAACCATAAATACTTGATCAACAGTACTGTCTATGAGATTTGTGAGTCCAAATAAACTGTGATTGAGGGGCCAGGCTAAGTTCCTATGCAGTGATGTCTGCTAGCTTTTGGTTACCAATTTTGTGATAATTTTGTTTACTTGTTTTTCAAAGGTCTCTTTTATTTTTTCTGCCTTTTGCTTGGTACACAGATGCACAATCAACCAGAATATACCAAGTATATTTGTATAAAATAAATTTTACCAAAATCCTTCTTAATTTTGTCATTATCAAATATCTTTTAAAAGGTTTGAAAAAGCAATCCATTAATAATCTTTAATGCTCTTGTATCTTATTCTCTTAAGGAAAAAAGTCAATTTATATTAGTTTGATAATTTGATATTACACAACAGAGATGTTTTGTATAGATAAATGTCCTACTCTGATATAATGCAAATATTTTGTGCATAAGTTCTATTATGATTTTCTTTTTCCATTGCAAATTTTCATATGAACCAGTTTAGACTCTTAACAAGAATCTTCTAAAATAGAATTGAGATTGTTTTGCTTTAAAGTTAAAGAAAATCCAAGATTTTTCTGACCTTAAATTAGATATAAACAATTTATGAAACCAACCATAAATTCTAATTTCATAAATACTTTTTATGTGGTTGATATTTTATTTTCTGTCTAAAAACCTAGATAAATATATTTATTTAAATAAACAAAACACTGTGCAATCTACCTATTTAAATACAAAATTGGGCATGGTGAGCATGTTGGTTGTAGGGAATTCTCTTCTGAGAGTCTTAGTTGATGTTTTTTCATCAGAACATTTCCCCAACTTTTTTCTTGGGGTTCCAAGAAAAAAAGTTCCAAGAAAAAAAATATGAAATAAGTTTTACTGACCTGCATCATAATGACACATGAAATAAAGACACAAGCCTCTTTCTGAGTGCCACTGGTTTCTCAGACCCTTGTGTCTGTCCTCAAGTTTATTTTAATTTTTCAGGTTTCAAAAAAAGCCTTTCACCTCCACTATGACAATTCCATCATCTATGGACATCTTACTTCTAAAGTACATTCATGCATAATGTCTATTTACAGTTTAGGGTTCTTGAACTCTAATTTGAGAAGGAAATATGTATCAAGATTCGGGTTTTTATTGTTATAGAGCTGGGGGCTCTTCTTGTCTATAGACTTGCTTTGCTGTCAGACTGATCGTATTTATCACAATCTTATTTCTCTTCTTTAAATATGGAATCCTTAAATGAGTAATATAATTCCAGAACCTCACATTAAATATCTACTTTCTATGGCCATCTATGAACTCAGCAGGAAATTATTCAATCAAAGGGAACTAGTCACAAAGGGTTGAACTAGTTAAGAGAAATGGTGTTGACTCATCCTGGATCTAAGCAAATGAGTAGTAGCTGCTCCTTAGTATAAAAGAAGAATTGAAAGAGTTATCATGGGAACTTAGCGAACATACCTATAAGAGAACATTGCCTGTTTGCACTCTGGTCTTTGGAATAGGAATATACTCAGCATGCTTCAATGATCTTTGGGACACAGCCAGGATTTTATGCACAGCATGGTTCTATTCTCTGACTCCCTGGACAGAGAGGGCAGAGCACTCTTTCATGAAGAACTGGCCAACTGCCTATGAGTAAGAAAAAGAAAATAATGAAACCAGTATCTGGGTTAGGATGGAGAATATTAAACCTGATAAATCTTTTTTGATCAGTAGGAGGTTTCATAAGGTTCTGATTTTATATTCTGCTGATAATTTAATAATTTTCAGTGAGTCATGTAAGATAAATAAAATTATTTTAAAATACATCCACATAGCTGAGCAACTCCAATCTTTAATAAAAGTGTTAAGACATGCACACCTCCAATGAAGAAAGAATGGCTAGTATTTTCAATGTATTGGGTGCTTAACTTGCTGGGCTAATTGGAGATTTGAAGGGCATTGTTATTATACATCAGAATTTTGTCTATTTCACAAAAAAATATTGCAAGTATCTTCTTTCAAAGTGATTCAATGTACGTGACTGGGAGAATCCATCTGTCACAGCTATTATATTTTGCACCCTCATCATTTTGTGTATGTTGTTGTTACAAAGAGAGGTTTCCTTGAGGAATGGTGAGAAACACACTTATCTGTGGATATAAGGACAAATATTTAGCCTAAACATGATGGTAACAAGGATGCAACCAATACACATGCTTACACGGATAGGGAAACCTCACAAATTTCAGAAGGCCTCCACTGGAGTAGATTGTCTTTATATATTTAACAATATATATAATATATGTTTGGATATAACAACAATGAAATAAAAAGAGGCCAAGAATTTGAAAGACAGCAAGGATGGGGTTACATGTGATTGTCCACAGGCAGCAAAGGGGATTGGAGCATAATATGATTATATGACAACCACAAAAAAATTAAAGTAATACTTTTAAAAAATGTTTGAAAATGGTTATATTTAATTTTTGAAAATGTATTTGTATTCGTATGTGTAATGTGTTAATTGCTTCTATCTTACATTAGTCAATCATTCCTTATGATAAATATCACTGCTTGGCATTTTGTGTGAAAACTAACATGCTATTCTCCATTGGGTGTTAGTTAATCTTCTGTGGGTAATACCCTGCCCACTGTATAAGAGAACGCTTCATGGGACAACGGAAATAACAACAAAAATTCTTTCTCTAGCCATTTCAATTGGAGAACTAAAGCTATAAAACTGAAGTGGTTTGTGTGCACCTGCTGTCTATGTGAGGACCAGAGCCAAGGCCTTCATTTGTACTCACACTGAAGCTTATGTTCCTCAATGAAAAGCTGGGGACTGAGAATATTTCCTTAGTAGATTCTTCAGTTTACTCTCATCTTACAAATATAAGGGCGCTCAAGCCTAGCTTTCACACCTAGAAAATGAAATCTTAATTAAGAAATGTCTCATAAAATGGGCAGATATACATTGTCATAAATTATGGTAACCTTTAGAAACAGTACAATACTCTTGATATAGAAAAAGATAATATAGATACATTGGCTTAGTTGTGTGATAAGCAGTAAATGGCAGTTATATTAATCTAGATAATGATGAATAATGATGTTTTGAATCATAAATTTTACTACTAAATTTACAAACATTTTAAAATAAATCATCTCTACTGTTTTTCAGTGTGAAATATCCTCCACACTAACATGTGTTTGAGTCCTGAGTTCACATCTGGCAGTACTAATTGAGAAGATGTATAAGTCCTAGGAGACAAAGCCAAGTAGGAGGAAGTTGCTTACCAGAGGAGATGGGCCTTATGGGTTCTTGGCCATCTTTACTTCCCCTCTGAGTTTAGTGTTTCCTGAACTACCAATAGGAAAGCAAGCACATTCTGGTTCCCACTATGGGTTTCCATTACTTCATGGGTGCCTCTTTCACCTTGAAACATTAAGCTAAAATAAATACTTCTTAACTTGCTCCTGGGATGTAATTTGTGCTGGCCATGAAAAAATAATACAGTATGTCAATAATATTCTCTCATCAAAATTTTAATTTTGGAATGGAACTATCTTGAAGGTAAGCAGAGAGGATGCTAGTAGAAATTACCAGTCAATCACAATAATAAGCACCTACAAAATATTTATTCTGTGTCCTGCTTTGTTCTAAGTATTTCTCTTGACAGATTTATTTGAAATTCTTAGATAACTGAGAAAACTAGGTGCATAAAAACAATGAACACAAAGCCAGGCAGTGGTGGCGCATGCCTTTAATCCCAGCACTTGGGAGGCAAAGGCAGGTAGATCTCTGTGAGTTCGAGGCCAGCCTGGGCTATGAATTGAGTTCCAGGAAAGGCTCCAAAGCTACACAGAGAAACCCTGTCTCAAAAAACCAAAAGAAAAAACAATCAATGGACACAGATGGTGTGTCTTTACGGTCCATAAACTAAAATAAGAAACAATGGAGTATGTGTTATTAGATTATCCTCTTATTTCTGTATATTCTGTTCCTATAGTTTGTGCATATGGAAAATTACTTAAATGGAAGGCTAGTTGGCAAAAAATTGGTATGGAAGCAAAAATCACTGGTTTGGGAATTAAAAAACATTGATGTCAGTGTTAGTGGTGAGATTTCTAGCATCACATGGCTTTTCTGAAGCATTCTCTGTGAGCTGGCATGACACCACTTGCTTTTAAGGTTTTTACATATAATTTTAAGAAATGTTATTATAATAGGTTGTCATAACTAGGTTTGTACAATATTCTCAGCAAGTGTTCAATACAAAATTAGAAACATTTTGAATTGTAGGCTATTTTAAAATATCCATTGTGATTTAATCTACCTCTTTGGTAATTATGAAGTTAATGAGCACTTTCATGATTTTAAAGCATTATTAAAATAAAATTGAAACAATTTTGTAATACAAAGTAACATAACTTCATATTATAAAATGCCACTGAGAATTTGAATTAATAAAGTAATGAATAATTTTTCCTTAACCAGTTTTTCTCCTTGTCATTAAATATCTCAATAGATTTATTTCAAATTCTTCTGCATGACTTAATGCTAAATGCATATCTAATACCTAATGAATTTTTTAAACTAACCACATGATCATAGCACACAACTGGATTCAACATATGCAAATTCTTTCATGTTGGTGATCAAACGTTTTCTGTACAAAATTTTCCCATTACTAGGAAAAACACCTGGATGTCAAGATTAACTCATATGGCATTAGCTAATATATGCTAATAAACCAAGTTTTAAATCCAGATTTGTGCACTGAGATAAATGTCTGCCCATCATTTGTACAGTAATAATTTCCCCTGATGAGTCTCGCTGATCACCCACAATGTGCCACGTGACTCATTAACTTAATATAGACCTTGTCTCACTATTGAGTTAGCACAGTGATTTATAATCTGTCATTAGCCAAATGTCTGACGATGATACTAAAAATTAATGTAAAGTCATTCGTATGACTTCACAACTGGGCAATTTCCTTAATGTTCAAGAACCAGAAACCAAAGTCTGCTCTGTAAGTAATGCCAAGTGTCTTCAGCTGTGATTCTGTGGGGATGCTGAGGCCAAACCTATGTGCTGACCTTTTACAAACACTGCAGGGTCACATATTCTTCCTGAAATATTGTTACTGTTGTATACAAAAGGATTTATTGGCGGAGCTTATGTCATATCTATGGAGTCAAATCACACAGATAGGACATCTGTGACATGTCATTATTCCAGATAATGTGGAATGATCTTATACTGATTATTATATTTGGTCAACATCTGTAGGTGTGTGTGTATGTGTGTGTGTGTGTGTGTGTGTGTGTGTGTGTGTGTGTGTGTGTGTGTGTATACACACACATGGACGCACATTCTGGAGACAGAACCCAGGACCTTGCATTTGTTAGGCAAGCACTTTGCTACTGAGGTAACCCCAATCTCCTCTACTTAAAATTTTGAAACCTGTGTTAATTTTCTGTTCTGGCTATGTACAGTATTGCCATATGTCCATTGAGCAGGAATGATACGTAGTCCACGTTGTAAGAGTCTAGATTCTAACTTCTTTACCATATTACAGGTCTAATTTAACTCCATGACAGACCTGAATTGCATATCATGAGAATTTAATGTAAGGATGTTTACGACAGTACAGATATATTGGTCATGGAGGAATGGGTAGAAAAAAAAATTGACTTTCTTGAGGTCTCTGACTTAATCTGAAAATCATGTTGAAATAATATAAATTATTAGAGGGAAATCATACAGATTTTTAAAATCATATGGAAGCACTCAGGCAAGAATAAGGACCCCGTGGAGTACTCAAACCAAAGTGCTTATATAGTCATCTGAAGAAAGGGAGATAATTATAGAAAAGCAATGGAAACACATTGGCAAGCTAAAGGAAGATAAGCATTAACTAAAAGATTTTTTTCTGTAGCTTTAACTCAGAGGGTGACACCCCAGACTGTGACAAGAATTCTTCATCTTTCCCATTTCAGGGTAAGTATCTTTCACATAGGACTGTTAGGAGTATCCTTGTCTCTGGTGACAAGAAGGTTTCTTGTCTCCCGATACAGGATAAAATGTGTGCTACTGACAGGCTTAGTAATGTACTTTTCACAGGGTGCTCAGAGAATATTTGCTGAGCAAAAGTAGAGCCTGGAGATTAGGGAGGAGAACAACCCTAAAAGTGTCCAAAGTCATGGAGAGAGAAAGGACATCTGTAGGAAAGACAGGAGGTTCTTCACAGATGTAACAAAGTGGAGAACACTTGAGGGATATCATAAAAGCCTTCTGTCTGGAAGGAAAATGGAAAGGCAAAATGCTCTATCTTGGTCAAGAGGTAAGAAATAGCCTGAAGTCCACACTATCCCATTGGGGAGAATATGATGTTTCAAGGCTATTTGTGATTGTGATGGTTGCTACTTGATGTTACCTGTTAGTCAAAACTTGTGTAACCACATATTGATATGGGAATAAGAATTTTGGGTTTCTTTATTTAGGTAAGGGAGATAATAGCAAGGACAGCTTGCAAAACTGCTCTGGGGTCCTGATGTGCTTTCTTAAAGATGTGGGTAGACCTGGGTCTGAGGATTGGTGTTTGTATTTCAAATACTTGGGCAGAGTTTTCTTGACCCACCCGCCTGGTCTCATATAAACACACAGAAGCTTATGTTAATTACAAATGCTTGGCCAACAGCTCAGACTTATTACTAACTAGCTCTTAAATTTAAATTAACCCATTTGTATCCATCTATGTGGCTTGTGGCTTTATCTGTCTTCTAGAATGTCTTGCTTCTGGTGCTGCTGACTCACACCTCTCTCACTTTTTCCTTCTTCCCCCCAGCAATTTCAGTTTGGCTTTCCTGCCTAGCTTTATTCTGCCTTGCTATAGGCCAAGCAGCTTTTTATTAACCAATGAGAGTCATACATGCTCACAGAGTACAGAAGGATTATTCTACAGCAGGAGACAGAGGCAGAAGAATTGCTGTGGGTGTCAGGCCATACAGGACTATGTGAGATCCAGACCAACACGAGTTACACACTAAGACACTGTCTTATGAATTTAAGGGGAAAAAAGTGTGACTAGTGAGCAAGAAGTTATTGTCCTAAGATAAAAATCCATTGAGCCACATAGTAGTGGCCTGGACATCTTTTATATAAAAGCTAAATTACATGGTATATTAAGTATCACCAAAATGATGGCTGCATTTGTAACTCTGTTAAGACAAATAATATTAATGATACACAGTCAAATTGTAAGGGATGTACAGGATGTTTTACTGAATAGGTGGTATTTTAATATTATTTGACCCATACCAAAACTGGTTTAAAAATTATATTCCCCCCTCACTTACCACTGGTGAATAATTATTATTTAGTGAATGCAAAAAATAAATTCAAGAGTATTGAAATCAAAGGCTAATGTTACTGGCAATATTTAAATGTTATTTATAATGCATCCGACTGTATATTCCACAAGTATGAAACTTTCTGAACATATGTCTGTTTGCAGTTAAACTAGAGAAGTCATACAGTATGCAAACCATAACCCAAACATATCCACATGGAAAAGATAACCTCTAAAGATTAGATAAATATATGAGTAACTCTAGCAATGGGGTTTTTTTTAAATGAAATGTCCATTCTACATTCTTTTCAACATAAAACTGCCTGTGTAACTAAACAAAAAGGTTAAGGTGAAGAAGATGGATTAGACCAATGTTTTAGTAAAGAACAGTATCTGAAAAACTCATTTTAATTTCAAAAGTACCTATGGAATTATGATTATCTACCTTCATTCTTCATAACAGCTGCTCTACTATAAGTGAATAGCCAAGGTAAGATATGAAACCCTTAATATTTAAATCATCAAAATAATTGCCTTCATTTTCATAGTGTATATCCCACTGTTTCTTCTACCCTAGAAGAAAAACAATCACAAAACAAAACCTCTCTCTCTGTGTCTCTGTCTCTGTCTCTCTGTCTCTCTCTGTCTCTCTCTCTGTCTCTCTGTCTCTCTCTCTCTCTCTCACACACACACACACTCACAGAGAGAGAGAGAGAGAGAGAGAGAGAGAGAGAGAGAGAGAGAGAGAGAGAGAGAGAGAGAGTCCACCATTACAAAATCAAGTACATACCACATGCTGTTTGTTTTCAATTTACAGGATTCTGACACCTCCATGGATGCATAGACCTGTGAAGCTGTTACTCTTCAATCATCCGGGGGAAATTGTGAGTTTCCCCTAAAAGGTGTTGATTTTACATAAGAAAGAAAATAGAAAGAAAAGTCAAACAATAAAGAAGAAAAATACCCTTACAATTAAAAAAAATGCATTTTGAAATTGCCTTAAACAAACAGCTTTCGATAATTATAGCTGAAAACTTCACAGCATGATCCAGTTCACACAGTTACAGGTAAAGGCTGCCCTGCAATTGTCTATTTATTTCAGGCAATCCTTTGCTTTCTTATGATACCATATTACTATGTGCCCTAGAGATTACAGGCTGGATATTAAAGACACCATGTTCCAAAAAACACTTTGAGGATGACCTGTGCCTCAGCCCTTCACATGAAGTCACTGTTCCTCTTCTAAATGCATTTAATCAAGAAATTGTCACTAGAAGACTAGTAGATGAAATATAAGGCTGGATTGTGCTTCAGTGTTTGAAACTTTGTAGCATGGATTTTCAATCATGATCCCTTTGATAACCTCAACGAAAAGTGAGATACATGATAAAAAAAAAAAAAAAAACTTTATATACTGTATTTTGTAACACTCACTTTCATATTTGTTTCTGACCTCTGACTTCATAGAAATAACAATCTAGAGATAGATATGCCTTGTTGTAAGTTTCAATCAAAACAATAATTGTTCATCTAAAAAATAATACTCATTAGTAACTTCTATTGATTTTTATATTAGCCTTACCACATGAAATTTTATTTGTCCTGTTTCTTTCTTTTTTTTTTTCCTGGAAGAGATGTAATAATTTATTTTTTATATATTTTTTTAAATTTTATAATTAATTTAATTTTACATATCAGCCATGGATTACCCTGTCCTCCCTCCTCCTGCACCCCCTGCCCTCCCCCCAATCCGGCCTCCATTCCCACCTCCTCCAGGGCAAGGACTCCCCTGGGGATTCAGCTCAGCCTGGCAGATTCAGTCTAGGCAGGTCCAGTCCCCTCCTGCCTTCACCCAGGCTGAGCAAATTGTCCCAGCATAGGCCCCAGCTCCAAAAAGCCAGCTCATGCACTAAGGACAGGTCCTGGTCCCACTGCCTGGGGGCCTCCCAAACAGTTCAAACTAATCGACTGTCTCACTTATCCAGAGAGCCTGATCCAGCTGGGGGCTCCTCAGCTATTGGTTCATAGTTCATGTGTTTCCACTAGTTTGGCTATTTGTCCCTGTGCTTTTGCCAGGCATGGTCTCAACGTCTCTCGCTCATGCAATCCCTTCTCTCTCTCACCGATTGGATTCCTGGAACTCCACCTGGAGCCTGGCCGTGGATCTCTGCATCTGCTTCCATCAATCATTGGATGAGAGTTCTAGCACAACAGTTCGGCCATCCAATCACCAGAGTAGGTCAGTTCAGGCTTTCTCTCAACCATTGCCAGTAGTCTATTGTGGAAGTATCTTTGTGGATTTCTGGAGACCTCTCTAGCACTTTGCCTCTTCCTATTCCCATTGGGGTCTTCCTTTATCATGGTCTCTTTTTCCTTGTTCTCACTCTCTGTTCTTGATCCAGCTGGGATCTCCTGCTCTCCTAAGCTCTCTTTCCCCTGACGCTTGCCCTTCATTACCCACCCCTATCGTCCAGTTTGCTCATGTAGATCTCATTCATTTCTCTGTCGTTGAGTGATCCCTGTATCTTTCTTAGGGTCCTCTTTACTAGGTAGTCTCCCTGAGTTGTGAGTAGCAGTCTAGTCATCCTTTGTTTTACATCTAGTATCCACCTATGAGTGAGTACATACCATGTTTGTATTTGTCCTGTTTCATCTTGAGTCACCTGTGTTGTGTCCTCTGTGTCTTCCATCTCAGCTGAAATATCTGTGATGATTCCTGATCAATGGTAATCAGAGCATAACTTCCTTATGATTTCCACTGGTGACTTCATGGATACATACTTACATATGTACATGTAAGTGTACACAGTTTTTTGGGTTTTTTTTTTTTTTTTGCATGGACACTCTTGTGTAGGGTTGAACTCTGGGAATTCTTTTATACAAAATTATTTATGTCTCTAGATATGACAGTGGAGTTTGTATCACACCTATAATTTCTGGGAATAAACAGACTAAAACTATATTTATCAGATTTTTAGAGCTTTCTAAATTTGAAAGCCACTACTTGACAACTTGGGTGAAGTGGAAATTTAATCTGATTATATCTTTAGGATATTCATTGAAGACCATTGTTGAGTCATAAAGATAGGAATATTGCCTCCACAGAAGGTGGCAACCTAGAAGATTAGACAATCTCATGAACCTAAAGATACAAAGGTGGACACTCAGGTGCTGAGAAACCAGAGAAAATGAAGAGAAATATAAACACTCAATTTTCCAAATATGTTGTTCTAAAAGATTTTAGTAATTCCCAACTATTCTAGAGAAACTAAGCAGCAAAAACACTTGACTAGTGAATTACCTAATTACTGAATGATTATGCTATTTTCATAAATACAGAAATATTATGAAATATGTTGATGATACTTAACATTATTTATCCATTTCCTACCCCAATAGAGACTCTATACAGAGACTGCTAGAAAGATTTCTTTTTGATTTTTATTTTGCCTGATACTACACATTTTACTAAAAAAATAAAAACTAAGAACCCAAGAGAAGATAAACTAACAATGGTCATACAAGTAACACTGATAATGATTTTTAGGATGTAGGGTTTAAATAACTGTGATTCATATAAATAATGGGATTGACTTGCTGGACTGGGTATCGCACCTGTAATGAAGAGTGAAATATGAGTTTAAATATATTGATGTACCATATTTTATGAAGCTGGTCAAAAAGTTTATTTTTTATGCCACACAAAATTTGAGCTTCACCTTAATTCTCTGAATTATTACCATCTTGTTTCCATTATCCAAAAGGCACTGATTTCGGACACAGAGATTTTTTTGTTTTTGTTTTTACAACATACAACGTGTCCAGTTCAACCTAAACAGGAAAAATCCATAGTCCAAAGAGATAGTTGAAGGGAGAAATTGGCAGCATTTCTTAGATCATTAGAGCGTAAAAGACTAAATTAGTTTAACAGATGATAAGTGAAGGGCACAGGATTAATGTAATCAATGTGTCAGATATATTTTTTCAATATTTATAAATAAAAAAGAATAAGCCAATAGAAACTGCCCAGTAGGGGTTGAGGATTTAGCTCAGTGGTAGAGCGCTTGCCTAGCAAGCACAAGGCCCTGGGTTCGGTCCTCAGCCCTGAAATTTAAAAAAAAAAAAAAAGAAAAAGAAAAAGAAACTGCCCAGTATAATTCAATATGCAAAAATACCAGTCTTGGTACAAGAGTTTTGCTTTATTTTTTTCCCCATCTTTACCTCTTTTTATCTAAAGAAATATCCATGAAGCCTGTGTACACTGGCCCTGTGAACAACATTCCAGCAGGTCTTAAGACAACGATCACTCAGTGCAAAGAATACAGACAAATCTCACCTTATCTGTCACCATTCACACTGATTTTCCTGCCCAGTTCCTAGTCTATTTGTGTGTGTAGGTGTGAATATCATTGCGTATGCTGCCAATCACCATGTTAGGATACAGGCTTACACTTGTGTAGTTTATTTATTCAGTATTAAGAATCTGACCTTATTAGGCCTATCTGTGCTTTGTTAAATGGAAGATAAATAAAACAAATACATTTATTTGTTCACAGAATGAAGGATATGTGAATGTAGGACCTGCTAGGAATATATATATTCATATATTCATACACCTTCTGTCTAAGACAATGACTACATTCATAGCAGCATTGTTCTTAACAGCCAGACCCTGGAAAGAACCTAGATTCCCCTCAACTGAAGAATGGATAAAGAAAATGTGGTACTTATACATAATGACATCATGAAATTTGGAGGCAAATGGATGGATAGACAATATCATTCTGAGTGATGTAACCTAAATTCAGAAAGACAAACATGATATGTACTCTCTCCTCAGTGAATACTAGATGTAAAACAAGGATAACCAGACTATAATCCACAGCTCCAGAGAAGCTAGTTAACAAGGAAGATCCTAAGAGGGATGCATGGCTTGCCCTGGAAAGGGGAAATAGATGAGAGCTCCATGAGTAAACTGAGGATGAGGTGTGCACAATGGAGGGTAAGGGGTGGGACATGAGAACATAAGGGAATGGGATGGTTGAGCTGGAACCTACAGAGACAACCAAACCAAGCTAGTGGGTACTCAGGAACTTTAGACCAACAGCTGCAGGAGCCTCCTTGGGACTGGACTAGGCTCTGCATAAAGAAGACAGTTGTGTAGCTTGATCTGCTTAAGGGGTCCACTGGCAGTAGGATCAGGATCCATTCCTGGTGCATGAACTGGCTTTTTGGAGCCTGTTACCATGGTAGGACACCTTGTACAGCCTTGATGCAGGGGGAGGGCCTTGGACCTGCCTCCATTGAATGTACCAGGCTCTGCTGATTCCCCATGGGAGGCCTTACCTTTTTGGAGAAGGGATGGGAGGTGGATTGACAGGAGAAGGCTGGGGGAGAGGGCTGGAGGAGGATGTGTGATTGGTATCAAAAATGAGTGAGGGAAAAAAAAGAAAAAGAAATGAAAGGCTTCCAGGATTTTCTGTTGGTCCCTCCTCAGTCTGAGAGGTAGGAATCACTCTGATAGTCCCAGTTAACAAAGCCAGCTGTATTTCACAGAGAACAACCATCCTCCCGCTACTTTTGTCATTGTTCTGATGTTCCTGAGACCTCCTCACATCCTACCTTTGAGTGCACACTCATCTCTGTAATAGAGGAAGATGGTAGAAGTAGAGAATAGAGAAGTTGATGCTGGACACTTTCTTGTAAGAAGAATGTGTTAATATCTGTCGTTGATGCTCTCTCTAGGATCTGGCTTTGATTCTGACAGTAATTAAAATAAAGACTTTCATAGTTTCTGGCAATTCTAATATGCCATATGGACATAGGAAAAGACATACAATAAGGCTTTTGGGTAATTAAACTTAGGATTTCCCTCTTTAAAAAAAAGGAGAATATATATGAAGATGGCCATAGGAGAGAGCTACAGAGCAATCCAGGTCCTCCCAGGTCATTTGCTATAAGCAGCTTACGATCTTGTTTCTCATGAGACAAAAGAAGCAAGAATCCTCAAATGTTTTTTTTTCCTTTTCATGTCCATTGAAACAAGCCATCCTACCAATTTTATTTCAAAAATTTGTTAATTATTACAAAAAAATCATTGTAAAGAATTAAAATTCTAAACTTCATACAATTGAAAATGTCTGGTTTTAGTGATATGGTGAAAGTGAGAAACAATTCTTATCCTGTACAGGAGATAACATTATCATGAAAGTGGTGATCACAGGAAGAGGCACATCTATTGCTGTGCTGACCCTTCGGTTTCCCTAAGTTCTGGAAACTCTCGACTGCATAATCTGTGGTAGTGGGAGACTGTATTTATGCTCTTCCCTGAAGTTCAAAAAAAATTAGAAGCTTAAATGTTACCAGTTTAACTAAGACAGAAAAATACATTAAAGTAAGTGTTTATCATTAAATGTATACCTATAATCAGTATCCATGGGATCAAATTTATAAGATGTGTTTCACATGAAATACTTTTAAATAAATAAATGATATTGAAATATTAAATTACTTACCTTATATTTATCTCTCATAATAATCTTTTAGGATTACCATTTCTCCAGACACAATTTCACCAAGATTTTCTGTACTTCCTTATTACATCTGGATGTCAGGTTGCTTAGCTCGAACCTAGCAACATCCTTTGAAAGTGATCTGTGGTCAAAATATTTTTAATTGAAAAACTATCAAACTACTGTTCTATATTATGCCAAATATGAACCATTTAATGGCAGAGCATTACCAATAGTATAGCAAACATGTGTTATTTCTAAGTAAGTAAATCTATTGAATGCTCATAATAGAGAATAGAATGTAATTGGAATCTTGAGGCTGGGTGAGGTGATGGATTCTCAGTAAAAGGAGCTGATTTAAGCCATAGCTTATAAAAACTGAAAAGGAATGCCACCATCCTGTATTTGCTTACCATCTGCCATGAAATTACATTCATCTATTTCAGGAGGAACAAAGCCAACAGATATAAATTTAAGTTCACCGAGAAGAGTTTGTGTTTACAGCAGTGCCCAGTATGCTGGTATTGCTTAATAAATGTCAAATCTGATGGATAATATTCATTTAGATGTTACATGGCTGCTTTTACATTTCCCACTGCAAAGCTTTGAATTATAGACAGTGCAGTAAAATGCCTTTATTCTAATTTAATTTCACAATACCTAATTATGGAAGCTTACCATATTCAGTTTAAGTGTCTTAGGACTAAGAATCATTACTATTTGTGTTTTCAATTCAATTGCTCACAGACCAATAAACACTTATTGCAGCCTCTCAGGAGCAAGCCAGATGATGCATGTGGCTCATGAATTACAACTCCTATCTTCAATAACATCCCAACCTAATGGAAGAAATAGATACAGATGTAATTAACTATAAACATATATATCATTTAATATATTATTTTGTGGGCACACATTTTGTGCATTTATCTACTTTGGATCAAATTCCTTTTAATACATTGATTTTTCTCCTCATCTTTAATTTTAAAAGTTTTGTTAAACTCAACTTTAGCTATCTGTGCTTTACAATTCACCAAGAGCAGCATGTTACTTTGAAACGAGTTTAGGAATATTAGATTAAAATTGTATTGATAAATGAGTAAATAAATGCAATAATTTAAAATATGTAACAGTGGCAACTATGCACGTGGGATAGGGCTTCATTCTATACCCTACAACCAAGGAAAGCTGAGTGAAGTAAACTTTATTATAAGTATAGGAAAATTAATGAATAAAATAATAAAAGTAGCTCTTTTTATCTATGAACTTAAATTTTACACAAAATGCAAAAAGAGAAAGAAGGAAAGAAAGAAAGAAAGAAAGAAAGAAAGAAAGAGAAAGAGAGAAAGAAAGAAACCAAAAACTCTAATAAGTGTTCTCATTTTACCATGCAGTACTGTCTGCTGGAGCAACATGTTTTCTCATTTAGAATGTATTGTTTTGTGGATTTTGCTCAACATTGTCTTTACATGGAGAGTTAATTAAGCAGAGAATGCTCCATAAAAGAAAAAAAAATATTCCTCTTTGTTAGGAATTTGAGGAAATAGTCTATTAAAGCCCAAGTGACATAAAATTATTTTTAATTACTCACAGGATTATTTTCTTTGTCTTCTAGAACATTCAATCAGTTTTGTGTCATTTCTTTTCTTCATTCAACTCTTATCCAGATGGAAGTCTAAATAAAGAACTATACTATGAGACACTGATATTACCAGAATTTCTTTGAAGGCTACATAGACTTTTTTTAAAGTAGAAAAAAATAAACTCAAAATACAGCCATTACTAACAACTGAGTCCCTCCAAGCTCTATCTTTCTGAATTGTACACTTTGCACTGTGGATTCCTACCATGAATATTCTGCATCTTCTTCTTTCAAGGACAATTGATTTCTTTGGTAATTATAGAACCTATTGTAGCTAGAGTTTTTCTGCCTGGTCCACAATCAGAACAAATCTCTGCCACCCGCTGTCCCACAGCCTCTCAGACCCAACCAAGTAAACACAGAGACTTATATTGTTTAAACTGTTTGGCCTAATGGCTCAGGCTTCTAGCTATCTAGTTCTTATATCTTAAATTAATCCATTTCTATAAATCTATACCTTGCCACTTGGCTCGTGGCTTATCAGCATCTTCACATGCTGCTTGTCATGGAGGGGGCTGGCAGTGTCTCTCCCACTCAGCCTTCCACTTCCCAGAGTTCTCCTCTCTCCTTGTCCCACCTATACTTCCTGCCTGGCCACTGGCTAATCAGTGTTTTATTTATACAGAACGATATCCACAGCAACCTATTGCTCACACAAAAGTTTACCTGTGTCCCAGTCTTCCCATCTGTAAAGTAGGGTAATTGCAATGTCTCTTCTAGAGAGATGGAGATAGAGGCATTAATACAGAAAACATTCTTCAAGTTGAGTCTGGTGATGGTACCTGACCCATAAATCTTGACTCCACACAGTCTTTGCTTTCAGCTTAAATGGCAGTGTTCTTAAAAAAAAAAAAATTGTTCATAAAAAAATCATAAGGCTTAAAAAAACAAAAGAAGAATAAGAATAAGAATAGGAAGAGGAGCAGGAGGAGGTGGAAGAGGAGGAGGAGGAGGAGGAGGAGGAAGAGGAGGAGGAGGAGGAGGAGGAAGAGGAGGAGGAGGAGGAGGAGGAAGAGGAGGAGGAGGAAGGAGAAGAAGAAGAAAAAGAAGGAGGAAAAGAAAATCATGAAAATGGAAGCTAATAATTTTGTCACAATGTCTTGTTTGTACATTTGTAATCTTTATTTACCTAACACTGATGAAGTCATTCATTCTTTAATACATTCCAAAAGCCAGGCACTGGTGGCACTGGTGGAGCACAGCTTTAATCCCCGCACTAGGGCAGCAAATGTGGCCAGCTTTAGGCCAGCCTGATTGACAGATTGAGTTCCAGGACAGCAGGGCTGTTACATAGAGAAACACTTTCCAAAAGAAAAAAAATTCCTAAATATGGTATAATAGTTTGAATTAGTAATTCTTAATATCAGTGGATGCCTGGGAGTACAAAAGAAAACATGGAGTATATATCTGCATTAATACAGTAATTAATTTTATTTGAAATTAATTAATTTAAATCCAACTAAGAGATAAAATTTGCTGAATGTCACATTTTCAGGGATTTTGCAAACCCTATTCTGTATATCATTCAAATTTTTCAAACACATGTACGGCAATATTCCTTAATGTTTGATTTAAAATACTATACTCTATGTCACAACAAATTTACCTCTAGTTTCCTATATATACATGAAATCAGACTGAAAATTTTACTAGAAGAAATTCTTCATTAGAAGTGATATTCTTTTTTTTTATTTAAGAAAAGAATTAATATTCAGCATTTTAATTTATATTCAGTTATTTCTGTGTTTTGTGTTTGAATATGATGGAGTTTGGAGGCTACAATCCATACATTTCTGGCTCTTCTGAAGTTTTAATAAATATATATCAAATTTATTAGACATCTGAATCAAGATGAATTGTAGCACAACTCCTAATTGGTCTTAATAGAAACCCACAGCCAGATATCAAGTTAAATGCTGAGTGATAACAGAGAAAAAGGAACAAGCAACAGCCACCTCTCACCTCACCAACTCCTCAACCAAAAGGACCGAGCTCCCTTCTCCTCCTGCCTTGTATTCCTTTATCTACCCAGCCAAATCACTTCCTATCTCCACCTCCCTAATCCTGGGATTAAAGACATATGTGCCTCTCAACTACAGGGAGCAAAGGTATATGATCCCAAGTGCTGGGATTAAAGGTGTGTGCCACCACTGCCAGGCCTCTATTGCTAACTAGTGACTGGCTTTGCCCTCTGATCTTCAGGCAAGCTTTATTTGTTAGATCACACACAAAATATCACCACAATTAATAATAGAAGTAAAGTGGAACATTGGGGAAAATAGTCAATATTTTTTACATTTAATATGTAGTTTAATCCATGTACACTTCCTTAGTCTGGTATCTTTAACTGTTAAAGGTGAGACAATAAGGACTAAATAAAGATTAGAATATGACAATGTAGGATCACATATTTTAATGTTGGCTTTTCTTTATAAGTAAAACTAGAGATAGATGTTTATAAAAACAAAGTGTGACATATTTTAGGGGAAAAAATTTGCAGATACCTTAAAAATAAATTTAAAAAAATGGATTTTATGAAGTCATTTAACAGGTACAAAAGTGTGAAAAATTAGAATTGTGGCTCATGCAGAAATTAGAAATATTCCAGGGTTATGAATTTCATACCATTTTAAAATTTGATAAGAGCTGTATTTAAACAGTGGTACACATTTGAAACCAGTTGAAATGCTTATTGTGTGCTAAATGATCTACATAGTGGCATTTATTTCAAAACCAACCATTAGTGGACAGTAACTAATGATAGTGTTTCCCATGTGACTCATATCAAATATGCCAACATGTGTATGAAAATAAAAAATCTCAGTACCTCTTGACTCAGCCTTTTGTCACTCTACTTGTATATTTAATACAAGAAATGCTTGGGTCACAACCACTGATGTTTTGTGAACATTTTTGGATTTAACTTCTTTTTCTGCTAAAAGATATTGGTTGTATTGGGTTTATCTATTTCTTCAAGCTATTTTATTGTGGATCAGTACATATTTCTAATGTATTTTTGCTTATTTGTTGTATATACATGATTCATATAGCAATTAGAAAGTATTCAGTGAAAACTGCAGTCAGATTAAAGTAATCATTAGATCAAATTAGCTCCTGATCATCATGACACATTAGAAATTAAGTGAAGATATTCTCTAGATGATATTTTTTGCTGAATTATTGGACAGCAAAGCTATTTTTGAATACCACAAATATTCTCTTAGACAAACAAAAACTCCAATGTTGGACATTCACAAAAAGCAATGAGAACATATAGCATATGCATCTTTGGTAAACCATAATGCTGAAATATTTCCCTTATGTTTAGCAAAATGATATCCCCCGGTATTCATATTAGTATAAAGGGTGCTTCAAATAAAACTGCATACAATTCATGTGTTTTCTAGAATAGTTGAATATAAAATAATTGCAAGTATAATGGTGTATTCATTATACAGTTTGTCTAGGGAGTAAAGTATCTACAATGCAGAAAACTTTGGACATTTTCCTACACATTCACCTTAATCTTTCCTAAGCTCATGCTGATAACTCATTTCATGACTTACCGTTGTACCCTCAGGTTGTCACGAAGTTGTCACATCTAGTTATATGCTGAAACTTCTTCCCACATTGTCTTGGCATTCTGTGTCTATGTAATAACCTAAACTGATTTTCAGATAATAATTTGAAGCTTTCAATTTGAATTGATTTGTACTTTCAATAGAGCAAAATAGCTTCTTAAATGGGATAGATCTTTACAAAAACTCAACAGGACACTCAATTCTGAACTGGTATAAATAAAGTGATCCTTTTTGAACTCTTAGAACATCAAAGATAAAAACACATGATCTTAATATTCAGCAGAATAAATTTCTTTTAAGCCATGAGTGAAGAATTTAATATCCACAGGAGGAAGTTCACTCAAAACAGAAGAGACATGGTCAGTGAGAATTTTAAACAATAAAATGCAGGATGTCTAAGAGGAATGTGTATGTAGAATTTCATGACTAACAGAATGTGGTTCACTTGGTGAAGATGGTTAGAAAATGATGAAGGAGATAATACTGAAAGTATCTGCAGATTGGAGTAATGTCAATTGAACAACTGTTTTCTATACCTATGAGAGATTCAAGATGAGGAAGTTTTAGTGAGTTTGTATGAACTGGTAGATGAAAAAAACTGTTTCTTCATAATTCAGCCTTCACTTTTCTTTTGAACATATATATGTGATTTTATTAACCACGTTGTAGTAGTACTTCCATGTCAGGACCATCAGTGCATAAATAATGACACAGAGAATTATTATTAATTATGAAAGCTGGCTTTAACCTAGGCTTTTTACAAAGTAGTTCTTATAACTTAAATTAACCTGCTTTTATGAATTTACACCTTGACACATGACTTGATTACCTTTTTTCTGTATCATATGCACAACTTCTTCTAATGTCTCTGCCTCTCTTCTTCCCAGTGTCCCCTTTCCCCATAAAAAAAAAAAAAACCTGACTATTCTCTTCTGCCTAGCTATTGAACATTCAGCTGTTTATGAAACTAATGAGAAAGCACCTTGGCAAAAACATGTCTTCACAGTGTTCAAAAAGATTATCCCACAACACCACATTGGTTGAGTTACATAAAATTAGTATATAAATAGGAGTGATTTTGTGTTTTCAAGACATCCCAATAAAGTACTTTATGCCCATTATTCTCTGCAGGTCTTCTTCACTATCTAGAGCCTCTGAATAAATATGACTAAGCCTTGAGATGGAAATAACTTCATCCCTAATCATGTCTGAAAAATATACATTTTATGAATGAGAATACCTAATCAATACTGTCATAAGCCTCAGAGAATTCTAAGAGTTTTATCACTTTTTATAATTCTAGCAGACAAAATAAAACAATGTTTTCACTGACAAATGAAAGAAAAGGCATGGATTTTATTTAAGTTGCAAATGTTAACATTCAAAAGTAGATCTACTTTAATCTAAATTACCCTACTGCTTGAGACATTCATTAAGAAGGATAAGAATGAATAGTAAATGATGAATGATTTAGAAATTCCTAGAATCAAAAACAGTTTAATAACAAAAAAAGGACATAACTGATATTCCTTTAACATATAATCTAGAACATGGGAATGGTTTTTAATATAAATTTGTTACCATTCTCTTTACCCATAAAACCATTTTAATTTCTTTTTAAAACTATGAAAAATACTGTAAAATGTCCTGTATGTTTATGTTTTATTCATCTCCTGAGAGTGTGCATTGCAGAGATTTTCTACATATGTGGATCAAAAAGACACTGATTAGTAAAATATTTTATAAGACAGTCTAGGAATGTGACTCAGTTCTCAGAGTGTTGGCCTGGGAAGCCCTGGAAACTGAGTCTCTTCCTGAGCCAATGCAGTCATGAGTCAGCCATGGCAAGCTACTTCTATATTCCTCATCCTCAAGAAGCAGAAGGAGGAGTATATCAACTTCAAGTTTACCCTTACCTCACAGTGAATTTGAGGACATTCTTCAAACCTCATTGAGCAGCTGTGAAAGACAAAGAACTGATGACTCTATGAATAGTGTCTGTATTTTACACATGCACTTCTTAGAAGATTATTTTATTGAGTCATTAATATAAAGAATCTGTCACATGAACACTGAACACCAGGTACCTCAAGGGATGCAATGACTGAAATTCCTAGATCAGAAAAGAAGCAGGTATCATAGTCAAGACACAGTCACTTGAAGAGAATGTGTATTCACACAGCATTTGGTGAGTACAAGCAGGTATGATGTCATCCTTTTGTAAGGGGTTATGTCCTAACTCTGAGACCTAAACTGAGTATATCCTTTCCTTCCTGCTCTCACTATCAAGGGAAGGAAACAGAAGGCACTTTCTTTTTTTTTTTTTTTTTTTTTTTTTTTTTGGTTTTTCGAGACATGGTTTCTCTGTGTAGCTTTGCACCTTTCCTGGAACTCACTTGGTAGTCCAGGCTGGCCTCGAACTCACAGAGATCCGCCTGGCTCTGCCTCCCGAGTGCTGGGATTAAAGGCGTGCGCCACCACAGCCCGGCAAGAAGGCACTTTCTCACCTCAGGCTTCTAAAATAACTACGTTTAGAAGAATATACATATATGTATATATATATATATATGTATATTTATGTATGTATATATATATATGTATATTTATGTATGTATATATGTATGTATATGTGTGTGCATTTATACTTTAAATTATTCAAGGCACTAGTTACCTTCACCCCCACTTCTTGCCAATGTTCATAAAGGGAGTGCAGTGCAGCAAACACATCCTCATGTGTGTGTGTGTGTGTGTGTGTGTGTGTGTGTGTATGTACCTGTATTTTTAAGAATGTAGGTTAGAAGAAAAAAGAACAGAACTTGCCAACAGTTTCAAGCAATGACACCAACTCTTACTTCAGGATGACCTTAGTGCTGTCTATGTATTTATACACCTTTAAGACGTGTTGACTTTAGTTATTCAATAGATGTTCCTTCAATCAAATTATACATGTATAAACTTTCCTTGCAATAAGCCTGCAGATGGCCCAAAGATGAGAACAGCCAGTATTATCATAGGAGTGATACAGTCTCAGACTTGACTTACAGTTGCTTTGTACCTGTATCTCACTGGTATCTTTAAGCAGACAGCGCTACCTCCAATACCAAGTTGGAGATACCTCCACAAGAGTTTGTCAGGGAGGTTGTTGAGGCCCTCAAAACAATACTGGCTCTTTCAGTAGTTTTTTACAAGGACTAAAAAGGTGAAACCTCACTGTGTAGGAGCAATGACAGCTTAATTGCAAAACACAGAGATAATAAGCTGAAACTGAAGTGGACATATTATTTTCTTAGCTGGTTGTCTTTCAAAATATTAGAGAGTGCTATGGAGTCTGGAGTCTGTTGGGTGAACGCAGTCACCAACATCCTTAAACAGCTGTGAGCTCCCCAAAACCACAAAACTGACTTGTGTAATAAAATGTGCAGTCATGGAATTAGTGTCAGGAGTGTGTGGCTGTAACCAATTTCCCACTGATTGGATTTGGGGAGCCCTCCACAAAACTGTAATGGGCAAGAAAATATAATCCTGTTTAATGACCCATAGCTGTTGAGATCAAAGTCCCTAGAGGGTAAATGTGGCAGACTACTGTTGTTTAACTAACTAAACAAAGAATCAAACTGTCTTCTGAATGTCTATATTTATATCCATAGACAAAAGATGATGCAGACTTAAAATCAGAAGACATTGTTTGCCGTGAACCTTAGTAAATCAAGTTAAACCTTGGTAAATTCCTTGCAGAAAAGCATGACTAGCTAAGATCCTGAGAATAATTGAAGGCTGAAGACTCTATCCTAATCCAGATATTTGTATCACTTTCTTTAAGGCTCAGGGAATTATGTGAAAGAAGAAATGGGAAGTACGCCAATGCTAGAATATAGGTTGTGAAATGCCATCCTCTGGACTCTATACAGCCATTATAACCATACACTTATATTCACAGCATCCTCTTCCCTTGTGAATTCTGTCAACAGCTAGTTACAGATAGGGGAGGGGCTCGTGCAGTTGCACCACTTACTGCTAAACTATATTCTACTGTCGTTATTTAATTTTTGTTGCTGTTGCAAAATACCATGTCTAAAACAACTCAGAAAAGAATAGCTTTGCCTGGCTCATACTTTCAGATCACAATCAATCACTGAGGAAAAATCATGGCAGGAAACAAACAGGAACTGAAAAAGAGAACATGAAGGTATGGAGGAATGCTGTTTACTGATTTGCTCTAGGCTCACATTCAAGTGCAATTTTTTTTTCTTTTTGCACTAGACATGGGATGGTACTGCATCCTGTAAACTGGGCTATTCTACATTCATTTGCAATCAATAAAATGACCCACAGACAGGTTCAATGACCACTCTGATGGAGGCAGCTCTACATTTAAATTCCCTCATCCCAGGTGTGTCAGGTTAGCAAGCACAATTAATAATCACAACTAATGATCGATTCTGGGAGATGGGGTGCCATTTTCTTTTGTTGTATATCAATTGTTGAAAGCACAGGATCCAACAGATAACTCCACAGCCACAGTCAGACACGTGGTTCTCTTTATACTCAGTGAAACACAAAACACATCAAAGGGGCATGAATATTAGAAAAATATTTGTAGTAGGTATATAGGATACTAGGGATATGGAAAAGAGTTTGGAGTGAGAGTAACTAGTGTGAATTATGTACATGCGTGAAAATATCAGAAAACAGGTTTAATTTATAAAATAAGTCATAAAGATGATCCTATAAGCAATGACATGGTAGAACAAAGCAACATTTAATGGAAGTCCCAGATTCAGCTTATGAACATAAGTAATCTGTGCAGTCTATAATTTGACTTTTACATGGCTAAACCAAATTGAATTAGCTGCTTTAGAAAGCATGGACAATGAGGTTAGTCAATGTCACCCCTCCCAGGGACAAGAAAGTTTACATCAGAAGACAAAAATGAGCTATTGACACAAGTGGCCATGACAGGAAAAGGAATTTTGCATTCTCCAACGTATGACATAACTGTCTATTACACATTGGTGTTCGTGTTAAAGGTCAGCAAACACTGACATGTATGGCTTGGATGGGGTTTGTCCCTGAAGGCTTCAAGTGTTGAAAGTTAGGTCCCAGGGCAGATGATTATAGTATAGTGGAACTTTGTTAAGTGGAGCCCAGTCCAAAGTTCTTAGGTTGAGGTGTCACCTTAGAAGTGATTAATGTTAGTTTCATTGGACTAATCTAGTTCTGAGAGTGATTTGTTTTAACAGAGTAAGACTGTCCCCCGACCCCTCTCTGGCCTCTTATCTTGAAATGGAATAGCCCCTCACCTGTAAAACTTTCATGGTGTTCATTGTCTGCTGGGAAGTAGTGATGGAACCCTTCCAAAGAGCCTGGCAGAAAAGGCTTCCTGATCACGGACTTTTAGTTTCCAAAAATGTAAGTACATAAATCCCTCTCCTTTGTAAAAACACAAATGTAAGTATATAAATCCCTCTCCTTTGTAAAATACTTAGCTTTTTAGTGATGGAATATGAACCAGCATAAGGATACAAGAACCTAATCCTTTTCTGTAAAATGAGGTGGTAGAATAAAACAGCCTGTTTAGTATTTGTTAACATTCCTACACTGAGTGAGGACTCAAATATAATTGATGAAATTGAGTACTACCAAAATAGCAATGTGTTTTCCATATCTTTACTGGACAAAGTCTCTAAAACATAATGTCTCTAAAATGCACACAGGTGTTCAAGAAGTTAAATAGGAATAAAACTCTCAGCATTAATACATGTATTAGGAAAATTATTTGAGGACATGTTGAAGGATACATGGAATGGATATATCCAAATTCCACTGCATACATAATGAAGTGTATGAGTCACTTTGTAAATTAATATTAGTGCATACACTAGTATTATTTTAGATGTTGCAATATGAAGTGCTTTCCTGATTATATCAAGGATAAGGAGGCTCAAAGCATAAAGCACATATTCTCTGCCCTCTCCAAGAAAATACCTCTAATCACCAGGAAAGACTCTCAAGGAAAGTAGGCTATTCTGTCAGTGGACCTGCCAACCCAACTCTTCCTAAATATAGCTCTTCTCTAAAATCACATGACTACATAACAAGTTAATCACACCCTTCCCTACCAAGCAATAGTCACTCAGTCTCTTACTCCTATAACATATGACTTGCACACCTCTGCTCTTTTGCTGTGTTTCTAAATGCAATTTCTTTGGCCCTGCATGGTGCATATACTCTATCCTTCTACTGGCCATGAGTTTATATTTGTAATGAACTGTTATGTGAGTAATTTGTCAAGTGTCAGGTGCTCTATCTACCTTTAACCATCTATTGCACCCCAGGATTGTGCATCATGCTTTACAACTGGATAAAGAAGCAGCTAAAACCAGAAAATATCTTTTAAAAGACATTTAGTGATCCTATTAAATGTATTTTAATCTTTTCATCCACTAGTCTTTCTCCCCAATTCTCTCAGATCTACCTTACCTCTTCTATGCTCTAAATTCTATGTCTTAAAATATATAACACACTGAGTCCAATTTCTTCAGCTCATAATTATGGGCCCATCTGTAGTAGAATATTTTAAGGTGTGTTACTGTGAAGCTGTGCCTATCTGAAACACCTGATGGTCTAATAAAGAACTGGCCAATAGCAAGTCATGAGAAAGGATAGGCGAGGCTGGTAGGCAGAGAGTATATATAGAAGGAGAAATCTGGGAAGAGGGATCTAAGATCTAGAAGCCCAAGGAGGAAGAGGAATCCAGGGGCCAGCCACCCAGCTACACAGCAAGCCGCTGAGTAAAAAGTAAGGTTTATGGAAGTAAGAGAACTGGAAAATTCCAGAGGCAAAACATAGACAGGATAAGTTAAGGGAAGGTGGCTAGAAACTAAGCCAAACTAAGTTTTTGCATTCATAACTAATAATAAACCTCTGTGTGTTATTTATTTAGGAGCTGTGTGGAGGGCCCACCAAAAGAGCCAAAAAACCCACCAACATTCATCTGTAGATGTATGACTGACCGACAGAAGGCCACATCCATAAGTAAAACTGATCTTCCTTTAAGCCTCTAGAATTCATCAGTTGTCAACAGCAATTCATTTATGGACGAGGGATCATGGGCTTCTCCCTATTCCAAGCTTGGGTATTGATTTATCGTGCACAGGTCTTGTGAAGACAACCACAGTTGAGGTGAGTACATGAATTCAGCATTGTTGTCTGAAAAGACTATTTCACTTTGGTTTTCATTGACCTATGACCCATATGATAATTCTGCCTCCTCTTATGCAATAGTAACCAATCTTAACAAGCAGTGTGTACTATAGATGGTTCATTTGTGGTGGAATATTCCACATAAACTATTGTCAGTACTTTGATGGGTTCTGAGTTTCTTAATTAACTACCTTCCTTTTGGGAAAAACAACAACAAAAGTGAAGAAACAATTTCCTCTGATTAGCTCCGAGCTCTGCACTGATCTATTGGTATAGAGATACATTTTAAAGAGCAATTTTATGGTATATTCATTTATCAAACTATTAGTAGGTTTACCTCTGAACACACTCAGCTATTTAGTTCTTGAACACATTGGCAGTACCAGGCAGGCATGTCCTCCTGTGGACTTATTCATAAATCCAATCAGAAAGTAGTGGATTACCCCCATAATATTTGTGACACTATTGCACCCATGGACATATCTTGGCACATTGATCATTATTGCAGATCAAGGGCTCAAAGATCAGTGACATTGTAGATACTTTCTCCCCTGCAGTCTTCATGTCACCTTCATATGATATAAAAGCTAGCCTGAGAAGAGGAATCTTCCTGATTATACCCACTTGATTTCTTCATGTCCTGTGATCAAAGAGTTTGTAATCTTTAGCAGGGGATACTACCGTCCAAAAACAAGAACAATGGCCATACCTTATATTGTTATGAGGGTTTCCAGGGCACTCATGACCAGCTACTTGAGGAAAGGTTTCCCACACCTATCACTGCTTCTCGGAGGTATATTGTCCTCTGTGTAGGGTAACCCAAATTAGACTCATATCAGAAAGCAATTCATTACTAGTATTTCTACTATAAATAAATTAATGGTCTACAGGAGAACAAAGCACATGCATCACACAGGGCCAAAAAATTGCATTTGGAAACACAGTAAAAGAGTAGAGGTTTTGAGATTGTGTAAGCTTCACTATATAGTAATGATATAGTTCATACATTTAAAATTTACACAGTGTGTGTGTGTGTGTGTGTGTGTGTGTGTGTGTGTGTGTGATGGAATATTCTCCTCTAGGGGAATTTTCTTGATTATGTAGTAGGACCTAGCATATTGGGTTGTGCCAATCCATAACAGGCATGCAAAGAAAGGTAGTGAGACATGAAGATCAATCATTTAAGAAGAACTCCTTTGTTCATCTTGCCTGTGTTTCTGCTTGAGTTCTTATCCTGACTTCCCTCAGTGATGGACTATGATTAGAATGCTTAAAAAATCGCTTTCCTCCCCAAGTTATTCTGGTCATGATACTTATCACAGCAAAAACTAGCATAGAGGTTGGTACCAAAAACGGAGGGTGTTGTTGTGTTGGACTTGACCATATTGATTTTATGCCTTGGACTGTTTTATGGTAGGAAGACTGAATTTAGCACATTGGGTTGAAAAAGCTATTGAGTGTTCAGAGCTTAATGAATTGGTGTAAAAATTTAGAATATAATGCTGACAAAATTACAGACAATGAAGACAGTGGTGACATTTCAAATGGAACCTAGGAACTGTTTATGTGATATTTTAAATCTGTGGTTTCTGGTCATCGGGCTGTAGAACAATTCGTGATTAGCAAGGGACTAGCACCATTAAATTAAAACTTTATTTACTTGGACAATTGATTCTGGCTAACTGAGGTTGGAAAAAAAACTGAGGTTGATTAATAGGCAATCAGCTTTATGGAGGCAAACTCTTCTAGAATGTATTTCATCAAGGTTAGCATTCAGAGGGTATTGAGGATGCATCTTTAGCGGGAAGCTGAATTTGATAACATGTGTGTGTTTCCCATGTGGTATTGGTTAGCATGCAAATTGCATGATTCAAGGGGTCCTGTAGAGCAGCTAAGACTTGATTCTTTGAGAAGTCAGTAAAGGCTATTGGAGAAGAAGCAGTTTCAGTTACAGTGGAAAACTCAGAATTGAAGGGGGCATGGACACAATCAGAGGCTTGGAGCTATAAGGTGGCAGGAGAGGCCATGGATGATGTTTCAGCCTTGGATGCTCTGGAGATTATAACATATTAGAGCTGCCAAGACCAAAGGACAACCACTAAGGATAATAGCATGCCTTGTGTTGGCCTGGCCTAAGCCTAATAGCCAAGCTCTGTGTGCTGTGGATGGCCACACTAGAGAAGTAGGACTTCCCAAGATCTTCAAGGCTCAGAATATAATGAGTAGTTCCTAGATGTCAGGCATTGACCTGCAGAGTTTGATTTATACTTCTTGATTTTTATTTTGCTTTGATCTGATTATAACTGTTACCTGGGAATTTCCTTTTGAAATAATAATGTATTTGTCTTGTTTCTGGTTTTACATTAGCCCACAGCTAAGATACTGGGTTTCTGAAAAGCTTCTAGAGTGTTAATAATTTTAAATACTGTGGGATTATTAAAGTTAGAATCTGTTTTGTATTGTTATATTAACATGAAACCTTGGGACAAGAAAAATGAATGGTTTAGGAATGAGATGTTTGAGTGTCAAATTGACAAAGGGGTGGATTTGTGATGGTTACACCTAGTTGTCAATTTGACACAGTTGGGAAGAGGGGACCTCTTTTGAGTTGCCTAGGCTTTAATGGTTTAATCATTTCTCCAGCCCAGAAAGATAAATAAATGATCAGTGCCTTGATCAGCTGTCCTCAGAGATGTTGCCTTCTTTAGTAGATGGAAACAAATATGGAGTCCCACAGCTAGATAATGTGCAGAGTGAGAGAACTTGTAACATTCAATCCTAAATGGGATTTCTCCATCAAAACCTTCCTATCAGGGCTCAGCAAAACTGAGGAAGAGGAGGCAGAAAGATTGTTAGAGTCAGGAGGGATGGGAGATACCAAGGAAATAAGGCCCTCTAAATCAACAGGATGGATGCACATGAGAATTCACAAAGATTGCTGCAGCATGCAGAGGAGCTGCACAGGTCTGAGCCATCTGGAGTGCCTTTGCTGAGAGGAGCAGCAGACACAAATTCCATCCATAATCATAATCTATCTCCAACTGTTAATCACTGGTACATGAAAATTTGGTTCTCTTCAAAGGAGTCTCACTGGAGATCCAATCACTGTTAAAAGTAGATCCCCTCCACAACAGTAAATGGTCAACACAATACAAATTTAGTCATGTCTTTGGAGGTTCTTTGTCTCATAATGTTTTTCCAGGGTGGTTTTTTTTTCAACTTTACAGGTCCATTTTATATGCATTATGGCTTTTGGTTTCATGTTTTTATAGAATGTCAGTGCATATGAACATATAAATCTCTGCATCTCTATGTTTTCTCATGCTTATTATTTGGCTTCTTTTTGTCTGTTTGTTTACCTACTCTGGTTGGTTTGTTTTCATTTTATCTTATTTTATTATTTTTCTTTAAGTGCCTATTTGTTTTCCACAGAGAAAGAGAAAGGGATTTGCACTGCAAGGGAGGTGGGGAGTATCTCAGTGAAGTTAAGGGAGGAAAAACCATAATCAGAATATACTGAGTGAATCAATGATTTTTTTAATAAGAAATAAATTTTCTATTTTTCTTTTATCTATTTAGATTAATAGATCACCTTAACAGCAATATGTTTGTGAAGCAATATAAAGAGTTTTTGTTTGACTTAATCTTGTCTTGTATTTGTAACATCTTCATATTCTGTCCACTTATAGCATTTCACAAAATTCCCGACTTTCCCCATGAAGCCTGAATGATTCCCAGTGTTTGCTCTTAATTTGCTGTTGAGCCTCAGTTTGCACCAAACTCCATTTCTCCCCTGATTTCTGGTTCTATTTTAAAGAATTTTTTTCCTAGTGTCCTCTTATGTTTATCTTCATGAAAAATGTAATTAAAACCATGCTTTCTCTTTGTGTTCTTGCTATCTTTTCTCTAAAATGACTCTGTATGGAGATTGTCACTAAAACCATGATGTTCTCACAAAACAAAGATGAACTCACATTTGCTGTTTTAAACTATCAACTCCTAATTTGTCGTAAGCAAAGCCTTTAACAGACTGT
Organism: Peromyscus californicus insignis; assembly: GCF_007827085.1. Taxonomy (NCBI): domain Eukaryota; kingdom Metazoa; phylum Chordata; class Mammalia; order Rodentia; family Cricetidae; genus Peromyscus; species Peromyscus californicus. Next base: position 42,887,366 of record NW_026294447.1, read on the forward strand.
GAGACATGCTGACATGTTGAACAAAGAAATTTATTCAGAGATACAAAGTGTCTTTATACTTAGTGAATAAAATATGCCTGTAACTTTTATCACTTGATTTTTGTCTGAGATTAATTTGCCTTCAATAGATTTTTAACACTGTAAAATGAATCTTTGAAGGTGTCAGTTGTACAATTGAGAGTTTGTATGAAGGAATTTGTTCCCTATCTCTAATAATGAAGTTATACTTATCAACTAAGAAGCTCTAAATAACTAGTTCTCTCTCTCTCTCTCTCTCTCTCTCTCTCTCTCTCTCTCTCTCTCTCTCTCTCTCTATCTGCTCTCAGTGTGTGTGTGTGTGTGTGTGTGTGTGTGTGTATGTGTGTGTGTGTGTGTGTGTGTGTGTATGAAATATAGGACAATGAAGAGGTACCGAGACAGCCTTTGAAGTTCCACATTGGTTTCAAATCTCGGAACCACACTGGGATAAGAATCTCCAATCTTGATTTCTTAAGCTGCAATGGGGAAGGAAATTCCATTTAGGTCTGAATATCTGCACATATTTTTTTGAGAGATTGGGGGTGGAAGGTAGTCAAGTTGCTCTGTAACGTGTTTCAGAGAGGTAATAAAGTCAGTGGCGGAAAGCTGAAAAAAGAAAAACATTGAAAATAAAGGCTGAGTTCAGGCAATGGTTTGCTTTTACTATTTTCTTTCTTTTGTGTGTACATAGTGTTTACAGGCAGCCTATCAGGTGTGTCAACACAAACAATGAAACTGGATCTGGTGAAACATGTAAAATTGACTTACAATAAGTTAAGCATTGAGAAGCCAATCAGATTCCTATATCACGTATATTTACTTTATTAAATAGCTTAAATTGTTACAAAAACTGTTTTAATATTTTATATTCTCCTTCTTTCCCATCATTCTCTTGTCCATTTCTACAACTGCTGTTCAGTCTGTTCAGCGTCACAAAATATAATCATTATTACTGCTATAAAAATTTCAGCTACTTATAATAGAGAATTCTTATTGTCCCTTTACCAACATTCAAGTTATAATTAGAAGAAAAATTTATTTCTGATAAAATTATGAGTCTAAACTCATTTTTCACTCCATAATTATAAATGACACTTTTAAAACTTAGGATACCAAACAAATAAAGAGAATATTGTAAACAAAAATTATATAAACCAGTATCAAATATATGCTTTCTGTTCATATAAATAATACAAAAAAAGTAATTTCCGAGTCTTAAAAGTTGTGATATTTTTGTCCCAAGATGGTAGCAGCTTTAAGACAGTATGTTCTCATCTAATTATATATGATACACAGTGAAAATAATTCAAAACAAGCAATTTTGATTCAAACAATATGAAAATCTTAGGCTTTCTAGGAAAAGTTACATTTTGGAAATATTTCAAACAGTGGCACTTTCTAAGGCAGTTAATTTATCTGCATTTTGATGCATTGCTTCACAGGCTCAAAGAGTAGTAGCAGCAACTATAAAGTAGGTGTTAATCTGCTAAGAGATTTGGAAAGCAAATATCACTTGTTTTCTGAAATGCCTCACTCTTTACTGTCCTGGGTGGGAAATAGGTATTTACAACTTTCTTTTGTTATATGAGACATAAATAGACCTTGTTGTGGGATGTTGTATATGCTATGAATATGTGTTGCTCTAATTGGTTGATAAATAAAATGCTGATTGGCCAGTAGATAGGCAGGAAGTATAGGCAGGATAAGCAGAGAGGAGAGTTCTGGGAAGAGGAAGGCTGAGACAGGAGACTTCAGCCCGCTGTCCAGCGAGCAGCATGTAATAGCACACAGGTAAAGCCATGGAACATGTAGCAACATATAGATTAGCAGAAATGAGCTGAGTTTAAGTGTAAAAGCTAGTCAGTTGTAAGCTTAAGCTAATGGCTGAGCAGTTTTAATTACTATAGACCTCTGTGTGTTCACTTAGGTCTGAGTGGTTGCAGGACTGCAGGGTTGTGGGGACCAGGCAGGACGGGAGAAACTTCAGCTGCAAACTCTAGACCTGTGGGCTAAAGATGGATGCCCCAACTTTGCAGAGGAACTTGTCCAGGCAAACATCTATCTCTGTCACTCTAGATTTTTGGAAGTTGCTTACAATGCTCCTCCTGTTTACTTAGGTCTTAGACCTCCTTCTGAGGTCTTTGATGTAGTTAAAGAGTAGAGAGTTTTCACTTGGTTATGATAAAAGATAAAATAGATATGAAACCTTAGACTCACAAATATAGGCAGATAGAAAATTTTTTCTTTAAATTTTACAAAATACAAATAGACTAGATATTGTAACTATAATTCTTGCTTGATAACTGTTTTGTTATATGTAATTTTAGTAGGTTAAACTTAAAACCTCCCTTTCATTTTAGACAGAAAAAGGGAAGTGATGGGTGAATGTCTTTCTATACATTGCAAATATGTGTTGCTCTGATTGGTTAATAAATAAGCAAGGCAGCTTAGAATCAGGCAGGAAATTCAAAGAGAGAGACAGGAAGAAAGCTGGAAAAGATGCCAGCGAGCTGCTCAATGAGTAACATGTAATGGGATACAGGTAAAACCATGGAACATGTGGCAAAACAAAGATTAATAGAAATGGGTTGATTTAAGATATAAGAGCTAGCTAGCAAGAGGCCTGCCATAGACCTAAAGTTTATAATTAATATAAACCTCTGTGTGTTTAACTGGGTCTGAGCAGCTGTGGGACTGGGCAGGACACAGGAAAACTTCTAGCTATAAGACTTAGATTGTCATGATTTTCAGTGCTTTTAAAAAGATAATTTTGTATCTACAAAATCCCAATAACACACATTTTTAACAGGTCAAGGGATAAATATATACATTCATTTAAATTGAATAAATAAAAACTCTGTGAAAATTAACATCTTTTCATGTTAAAAAAAATCTCTGAACAAAGTAGGTGAAGTAGAATGTATTTCACAGCACAAAGCAAGTATGGAGCTCCAGACATTATCATACTAACTGGTAACAGTTTGAAAATTTCCCTCTAATGTTAAGAGGGAAAACAAGGAGGCTTACTTGTTGGCAGAAGTTTTGTCCCACAAGCCACTTCCAAGTTACCACATAGAGGCTTAATATTAATTATAAATGTTTGGCCAATAGCTCAGACTTGTTACTAGTTAACTCTTACATTTAAATTAACCCATATTTCTTTTCTGTGTTTTGCCATGTGTCTTAGTAATTTTTCTCAGTATGGCATGACAATCTTGCTTCTCTCTGAGTCTGCTAGTGACTCCTCTAACTCCATTCTTCATAGCATTCTCTGTTGGTCTATCCCCCCTAACCTTATCCTGTCTAGCTTCTTTATTAAACCAATCACAGTGACATATATTCACACTGTGCAAAGTAATATGCCACACTTACTCTCCATTTCTTTAACTACTTAAACCATGCTTGTGTTTGCATGATAATCCCTATTTGACCATAGGCTAACATTCCTGTTAATATGCTGTAGAATCTAGTTTCTAGAATCTAACTGAATACTTTGCATGTTTGTTCACCTGCAATCATCATATAAAGATCATTACAGAAACTTGTAGGAAATGGCTTGTCTTCTATATGATTCACTATCATCTATAAAGCATATTAAGGTATTAGTCAGATACGGACCTAAGAATATCTCAAAAACTTTCTCTAAATTTTCAATATTTGTTTCTCAAAATAGACTATATTTTGCACTATGGTTTATTTTTTAGTAAAACTAAACTATGGAAAGCCCTAAATCTTAGCTACAAATTGGGTAAAATAACTTAATAATAGCCTGTATCTTAGAGCTAACATGGTATTAAGTAAGCAAAATTTAAATCACTCAATATGTTTAGTAGTAGATGCCAAATAAATGTTAGTTATTACTATTATTATTTCAATCAAAACTGTGCTTGTCAAAATATTGAATATTTTTGCCAGGAGTCATGGTTCCTGTCTTTAATCTCAGTACTCTATAAGATCATGGCCAGCGTGCTCTATATAATGAGTTCCAGGACAGCCAGAGATATGTAGAGAGACTCTGTTTCAAAAAATCTAATAAAAAATAAATATATTTTATCATGAGTCAGAAGCAGTTGTTGAATAAAATTTCTCTCAAAATAAAATTTAAATTCTTGTCTAATAAAGTGTACATGATTTTTCACTTGACATGTAGGCTCATTTGGAATATTAGAACTCAGATTCAAAAGAGGTCTGAGAAAGGAGATAACATGAATGCAAGAATAAAGTTTTAATAAAAACACTGTGTTTCCACTTTGTATGCAAGCCTTTTCTGTTCTGACTACTACCCACAGCCACACTCTATGTCACCAGGATGTACTCAAGAAAAATGCACTATATTAGCATTTGAGTCAAGGCAAAACAAAGGAAGACAGATTTCTTTAAGCCTTTAGAATTCACTACTCTTATTCAAACATTTCAAAAAGCTTTAGATGCAAAGTCTGTGTTGGCTGTAATATTCCATTTTCCTTTTTTGTTTTCTTTCCTTTTCCTAATTGTGCCCCTGTGAACAATACAGACACTTGAAAATCATATTTTGAAAAGGAAAAGGAACAAGTGAATCTAAAAACATATTTAGGCAGCAATGCTTAAGACTATGGTGGATATTATTTACCTCAAAATACTCTCTTAGACATACTAAGTGAAGTTGAAAAAAACATGAATATAAAAAGAAAGAACAATAAGTGAATAGCAGGGCAAAAAATCTTTAATACCATGTCACATAATGAGAAGAATTGACTGGGTACTATACAAGCAATTAAGGAGACAGAGGAAATGAAAAATTCATTGACATGTATGAGACAATGTTCATAAAGTTATCCCAACTCAAATTTAGAGTACTTACATGCAGGAATAATTGCTAATCTATAAAGCTGCTTTGGGGATTCATCATCTGTCAGTCAAGAGTATTGACATGCTTTTCTTAAGAAAACCTAATATAAAATTGAGGGAAAAGTAGAGTATTGAATTTTCTGACAACTAAATGATGATTTACATTGTTTTAAGATCTAGTTCAGTATAAACTGGAGGTACTCAGGAATAACAAAGGTAAGTTAGAGTAAAATTCGGGTGCTATCTATAGTAACAGAAAAACAATATCCTGGTGTTTTAACAACTGAGAATTTCTTTCTATTTCCCCCATCCAGTGATGTCTCATTGTTATCTGAAGGTACTTACAGGCCCACACAATGATTTAGTTCTCTCTTGACTTAAGATTGAAAATTGAATGTACTAAAGTCAGTAATAAAATACTCATCTCAGAGAGAACATCATAGAAGAATCAAATTTTGGAAAGAAACCCATTCTTTTAAAAGAATGTTATTTTTTTAACAACTAACTAACTAAATACATACATACATACATACATACATACATTTATTTGACATCCCATCTGTGGTTTCCCCTCCCTCCTTTCAATACACGTTTAAAGTATGTATGTATCTGTGTGTCTATGTGTGTCAGTGTGCATTTGGGTGAGCAGGTGCCCACAGAGAACAAGACAAGGCATCAGATTTCTTGGAGCTAGATTAATGCATATCCGGAACTGCCTGTCATGCAAGGGTCCTGGAAAATAGATTTTTGGATGCTGTAGGAAAATAGTACAAACTCTCAGCCACTTAACAATCTTGTCAGGCCCACTAAAGTCATGCTCAGCAAATCTGTCTTACAACAAACATTTCCCAATATTTTTACCTAAGCATTTATATAACTGTGGGATATGACTGAGTTTCCATATTACTGGATGGGTGCAAGTTTATGATATATCTTGTGTGGTTCAGTCTCCAATTTTTGTCTCAATGATTTTTGACCAAAATGTTTTAGCAATTTTTAAAATTGTGCAGGATCTCAAATACTTTTTATATAAATTTATTGAGTGCTTTAAGGAATAAAGAATATGATGTGTGGAAATAAAGACAGAAGATTGCAGTATGTCTTTTTTAACTTAAATGAGAACACCTTTATGTAAAAATTATGTTATAGAATATTTTTTTGTTTTAAATATCTTTGTCATTTAGTAATGACAAAATCTAAAGTAAAAAAAAGGCAAATTACATTTTAATGATGAGTATTTGATCCACAATGGTGCTTGTACTTTTTATATAGCAGAAAGTGTAATTACAAAAGTTGTTTTTTTTTATTTTATTTTTATTGGCTCATAGAACAGTGGCCAATTTTGTACTTAATCAATCATGTTTGAACATTCATTTTGGTTTCCTTAATGATTTTTGATCCTCAAATACCTTTTCAATACAAAATTGCATTGTTTGCTCATTGTTATATTTAATAAAATAGTTAATATGTATTATTGCTATCAAAACAGTGTTTAAGTCTTTGCATCTTATTACTTGCCAGTGGAATCAGTCCAGTGTTGGGTTAGCTATAAGTATGCTGGTTCCTTTTTTTTTAAACATATTTTTATTTTTAAATTATATATATATATATATATATATATATGTATGTGTGTGTGTGTGTGTGTGTGTGTGTGTGTGTGTGTGTGTATCTGAATACATGTGTATGCAGATGTCTGTTGAGTCCAGAAGAGAGTATCATATCTCCTGGAGCTAGAGTTACAGGTGGTAGTGAGCTGCCCTATATGGATGTGGTAATCAGAATCCTTGTCCTCTTAAAGAGTAGCAAACACTCTTATTTACTTAGTCATCTCTCCAGTCCCACAGTTTGTTGATTTCTCATGATTTAATATAGTGTTACAACCATTGAGTTTTAAAACTTTTTAAATTCCCCAACATAGTGTTATGTTTTTATGAAGAATGATAACAATAATGAAATTTCAATATGGAAAACCGTTTGGTGACTATAATATTCATTGTGTACAGAGACTGAGTAGATAAAAACTGTAACAGTTACTCTGTTTTTAATAATAATAATAGTAGTAGTAGTAGTAGTAGTAGCAGCAGCAGCAGCAGCAGCAGTGCTTTGAGAACTTTGGACAACATGTTTTGATCATATTTATCCTACTCCTAACTCCTGCCAAATATCCCTCTGTCTTTTACCCACCCAATATTGTGTCTTTTATGTTTTACTGTTGTCAACAAACCATCAAGTCCACTTTGTTCTGTCCATATTTTCTTGGATGTACAGCCTTGTGCTGGAGTATGGTTGACTCATACTTGGGAGCAATATCCTTAAAACTTAGTCTCCCTGTCCCTGGAGTTATCAATTGCCAATATTTTCTAAACTAGGGGTGGAATTTCATATCTACTTCCCCTTTCCATGATGCTATTTCTTCTGTCCTGCCCATGATATCCTAATTGCAGTAAGTTCATATGTGTTGTTGTCCTCTTGTGTCAGGAGGGCAACGTTACATTGTGTTCATCAGTATCCTCTGTCTTTTGCAGTCTTTCTGTTGCCTCTTCCTACTTAATCTTGACCTTGGAATGAGGGCATGCGAAGTAAATGTCTTATTTATGACTGAACATATCACAGTCTCTATACCTTGGCTAGTTGTGGATCTCTCTGTTAATCACCATCTACTGCAAATAAAAGCTTCCATGATGAGAGCTGATACATTGATTAATCTATGGATATTTTAATAAGTCTTTAGAAGTTCATTTAATGCTATGCCCTTTTATCAGAATAGTAGAACTAGCTTCTCCCCTAGAACCTGTATCATGTCTAGCCATAGTTTAGTGGCAACGAATTTGTTGCCAAGAATGAATTTCACCATATCAAGAGGGTTTTAAATCCAGTGAGACAAGTAGTACCATGATGTTGATGCCACTGTTGCACTAATGACAATATCTTGTCAGACCAGTTGTTGTTGGAGTTTTCAAGTTTCATAGTTGGATAAGAATAATGAATAGTCCCCTGGTAGTATGAATAGCATCTTTTAGTATTACAAAAATGTGCCAAAAGGGATGAAGCCCCCAGGTAAATACCAGCTTGATATCTCTATGCTCTGTAAATTAAGTACATCATGTCTTCATCAATATGGTCTTAACAAGTTCTGAAGAGCAAGCAAAACACTGGGAACAGCTTGGAAGTTTTGGATATCTATTGGGCCACACTGGTCAATCACTCCCAAAAAGGTAACCCATCCCTGGCACTCTTTCTAACTTATCAGCCTGTGATACATATTAGAGCATTACCTTCCTGTTATAAAGTAACTATATTTAATATGTACATAATATATAATACATATCTGGAAACTTCTAAAGTAAGTAGGTAGGTTTGCATATGACTTTTTCAATATTCTTCCCAATTTAGGATTCTAATTGATAAAATGCAAAGAAGTATACATTGTAAGTAGTGAGGAAGCAGTTCAAATTTCTCAGTTGTTAGTAAGATGCATTCATTAACTGTAAAGGACCGTATAATGTAAAAAGATTAATCTGTAAAGGAAAGTCGTAGAGCTAGGATTGACTTTCAGTCCCACCAAGGAAACAGTTAGCATGGCTATCTAACAAGCATGCTTTACTTAAAGAAAGAAAATAACAGCAATTATTTTTTGTCATGGCAAAAAAAATGAATATATTTAATGAACCAGTATCACTGAATATAAGACATCATAGAATTCTAGTATGACAAAGGAAACAAAAGGTTTAGTATTTCTAAGAGAATTATACTTTAATGTCTTTTACAATAATAACCAAAGAGGACTATTTGTCTTCATTCTATCTCTTCTTGGGTTCATTTTTGTTTTACATTATCTTAAATATGTCTACCAACAGATTTAATATCAAGTCATTTGGTGATTATGCTGAATATCAAAATTATACTATTATAATTGATATGTACCAACAAACCATAACAGATTTTATTTTCTTTACAAAATTATTTGGCACTTTGATTTGCTTTCAGTATGTTATTTTTTTCCCATTTTTACCAAGAAAAGTATTTATCATGTTAGTATGCTTTCTAGAGTTATAATTGCCTTTGACCTTTACCTTCTTATTAATATATTTTAACTATACATAATGGGTTTCATTACATTTTCACACCAATACCTAACACATTTTTATGATATCCACTCCCCCATTACTGTTTTCTATGCCCCTGCCACTTTTGCTGACCCACCTCCTCTTCCCATTTAGCCTGTTTTCATATTCATTTTTTTTTTACTAGCCCAGTAAGTTGAGTTAGAATCAATTGAGGAATTGTTTTCAAGAACATGGCTGACTTATTAATGCTCTACTGCCAAACAGGATGTCTCTTCCTTCTTTAGCAAACATTAACTACATAGAATTCCAGACAGAAAGCCAAGACCTCGTGAGTGCCTTTGCCCTCCATGAGGAGGCTGTTGGGTTCAGTCTTGTACAGTTTTTATGTGGACAGTCTTAGTTGGTGAAAGTTCAAGAGTCAAGCAAGCATGGTATGCTAGAAAGTCATTATTTCACATCACTACCTTTTGTCTTGTTGGAACTTTTACATTCTTGTAGCCTCTTTCTGTGATTCTGTGAGGTTCTGTGATGATTTGGGGAGCTGGTGGTAATATTGATGTACTTATGGAGGAGACCTGAACTGTGACTTATTCTTATCACCGTGACCTGTACTAGACCTCTGCAGTCAATATCGCCTACTTCCAAGAAAACTTGTAGTTTAAAGCTTGGATCAGCAATAATATATGGGTATGCTATATAAACTCCAATTACATGTACCTTATAAATGCAAATATGTAGATCTGACAATCCAGTTTGAGAAATACATTTTGTGGGGTATGGTTGTGCATGTTTCCAAACCTACCAACTCAGGAAGCTGAGACAGGAGGATCATGAATTTGAGAAGGGCTTTAGTGTGAGTGTTCTTCAGCTTTAAATATATATATATATATATATATATATATATATATATATATATATATATATATATAATTACTAAATTTGACATAACTGGGATTTTTTCTATTTGTTAATAAAACAATGCATACATTAAAAAACACATGGGTATGCCTTCCCCAGTCATGGAGGACTTTTGTTTGTCTATTTATTTTGCTTTGAGATTATAATATAATAACATTTCTCCTTTCCCTTTCTTTCCATACATTCTCACATGCCTCTCTGATTTCTCTTGAAAAAGAAGCCATGCAGTTCTGACTACATTTTGAGTTTTCAGATGATTCCCTGCTCCTGTGAAAGGTGCCTTTTACAACGGTAGATATGTCTTGTTTGTTAGTGATGTTACCCACAGGATGCATAGTTGACTGTCAACAAATCTGCCCCAGCATCCTCGTAGGACCTGAAGACATTATGCAGTGTAGCTACCAGGGATGAGTTTCCAGTCCAATGCCAGCTTTATTCCCCTTTATGCCTGATGATCAAAACATTTGGTGTCTTCACTGATGAAGTCAGCTCATCTAGTTTGGGTCTACAACATAGGCCATGTACTGTTCTAAGAGCCTCGGGATATCTAACTCATGTTAATGGACATATTCATTAAACCACCTATAGATTCCTGGAGCAGTTTTACCTATCCAGGAAGGGTGCATTCTTTCAAACTCCCCTTTTTTTCACTCTCATTTTATTTACACTAGAGTACCACTTTTCACAGCCCCTTATGACTTCCGTATGTACATATTCAGCTTTGCTTCACCTTCAACCAAGTCCCTTCCCCCAACATTTTCCAAAGTGCCTCCTTGAACTTTTCCAGTTCCAGTATTCCTCCTTCAATTTCTGTATCTCAAGTTCTCTACTGGGCTCCCACTCCATCCGAAGGATGTTTTCTGCCCTTCCTACACATGTGACACTTTTTCATTCCTAAGCTGTATACAGAGAGACTCAGTCCTAAAAACTGTTCATATTGTATTGATAAAATTAAAAGCTGTGATTCACATATGAGGAAAAGTGCCTGGTGCTTTCACTTTGAGCCTTCGTTACTTCACTTAATATTTTCCAATTCCATTCATTTGCCTGAGAATTTCATTCTTCTTATGCCTGAATAAAAATCCCTTTGTCTATGTGTACCATTTTTTTTACTAATTTATAATCCACAAAAGTATGTTTGCAGAAGATAAAAATTGTATTGAAAAATATAATCAAGACATAATTGAGTATAAAATCATGAATAGAGCAGTTTTAGTAGATCAAATTACATTGTAAATGGCAGGTCTTTGTTATCCACTGGATATGAATGATGAAGGAGAAGGAGGGAAAGTTTGTATTTAGATTTCTTAGTTTGATAGCAATGTCATTGATGAAATTTAAATTCATTAATACAGATGTCGAGTTTGTGTTATTTGGTGATATCCATCTGAAATCACCTGGAAACAATTGAGCATATTGTTGTGCATGTGAAGGAAAATTCTGTACTACAGGGTTATTTGTAGATAATAACCTGTGATATTAATAATCAACGTATGAAAGAAAATTTAAAATTGGCCAGATGGGATACATAGCACAAGGAAGAAGCAACTTAACACAGGCCTGAATTGCATTATAATTTAATTCAGAATAAGAAAGAATAAAGGAAAACTATTCAACCCAATGGAAGTAAAAGTTTCATACTGGGAAAATGATGTGAATGTAGTTGAAAGTTCTTCATGATGAGAGGAGAGTGCAGTAATTATAACATAAATTTATTGTATAATGATATAAAATAAGCACTGTAATTATTAATGACTAGGGAATCAAAATATAAAATAATAATTACTAATAATGCACCACAAACAATTAAATACCTAGAAGTGAAGTGTAACAATATGGTAGCAAGAAGCAGATTATGCTATCAGAGTAAATCTATGCATTCATATGGATACACATATGTGCATGTAGTCTGTTATATTGATCGTGTGGAAAATAGATGTACATAGGATAAAGAATGGCTTATAAAGCCTGAAAAATATAAGTCAACTGGAGTAATTGATATTTGGACTTTTACATTTACAAAAGTGGCCATAGAACAGAGATAAGAATGTTGTGGAGAATAAAGCACAGAGGAAATATTTTAGGTCTTTGGAAAACCTAAATTTTAAATTCTTTTTCAATTGAAAATAAACTTCTTTTAGCTAACATATCATGATTAAAGTTCTACACTCTAACTTTACCTGTCCCTCCCTCTATTCCCTTCCTCATCCCCCTCTTCCCTCCTCCTACCCCTCCCAACCTTGATTCTCCAGTACCACCCATCCCTATCTAACCAGCCCTCTCTATTCTATTTCCTCTTCCTAATAAAATGTATCTTTCTCCCTTAGTCCCTGTTCTATATGTAACCTCTGGGAAAATACTAGAATTTTTTTAACATAACATCAAAATCATGGGAAGTAAACTACAAATATATGGCTGGGATTAGGCTGACCTGTAAAGCTTTTGCAGTACGTGTAAAAATGTTGTTATGCTTACTAATCAATCCCATGAAAAAAAATTTTGAAAAGTCAGTGTATATCTTTTGAAAATAAATGTTTGTTTTTTTTTCCAAAGGATATACATTGATCAAAGAAAAGAGTTGAAGAATGTGACATGAAGATAATTATATTACCCAAGCTGTCAGAAAAAAATGACACATTCTATCTACCTGGGGCAACTAAATCTAGACATCCATGTCTTTACAAATTTAGCCATGAGTCATTGTCCTGGGGACTGGGCTCCTAGATGAAGTTTTTGCAAGTGAGTTGAGTTGTCATTGTAAAGACATTTAGACTTTAAAATTTTAAAGGGGCTCAGTTAGAAATATGTCAGCAAGAGTGAAGTTATGAAGCATTATCAGCATTCTTACTCTCTACTAGTTCTAAGGATATAAGTTTGTCTTTTCTCCTTGACGATTTATGATTGCAATGATTGGAGAAAATAGAACAGTCAACTGTCAGAGCTAAAGTTTCCTTAGTCAGGTTCTGCTCTGAGGACTGGCTCTCATCATATTCTAAAGGGCTATGCAAGCTGCAAGAAAAAAAGAAACAATGATCCTTCCCAGACATAAAGCCTATAAATGATGGCAGAAATTAGTCTAGCAAGATGTGTTCAACAGTACAATGGTGACAGTTATATCTCAGGAATGCCAACAGCCATCTAATTAAAGACAAGGTTTATTACTACCACTTTTCTCAACCAGTATCATGTCCAACTACATTCTAAACACTTACCCTCACATCCACATTAAAGTGTAATTGTCAGGTCCCATCAAAGAAGCTTATTTTGCAGCAGAGACCATCACAAGATGCATAGCTGGATCAAAATGTAGGGAACAGCTGATCATCGAATGGCCATTCTCAATTGATTCACACACATTACAACCACAAGTAAGGTTAGGGAAGCATTAAAACTCCAAAGATTATCTCGTGTGTGTGTGTGTGTGTGTGTGTGTGTGTGTGTGTGTGTGTGTGTGTGTGTGTGTGTATGTGTGTGTGTTGATTTCCAAATGCAGACATGAGTCTAACATTATTACACACTAACATGAGTGCAGGTGTGGTGCTATACCTTGGCAGGCAAGGTTGAGGTGTCCTTACATGTGTCTATGAGCAACTTGAAAACTCTCTGATTTTTGTTTTGTTCACTTGAGAAAGTTACTTGTTGGATTTTTTTTTAGCCTCTTGTCTATTAATTAGTTTTTGACTAGTAATGCTTCAACTAGAATGTCAAATCTCTGAGTGATGAGTATTTTGACTTTTTTTTTAACCTGCATTGAGCAGCTCATTAATACTTACTGAATGAGTTGATGGAAGTCTGATTTTTATATTGATCTTTCAAAAGAAGTTTTTGTCACTTTATATAATGTATAATATAAGAAAATACTTGAAAATACTAAATTAAATTTAACTTAGAGCCCTAGTAAAAATTTACTCCTATATGAGGAAACAGCAGCATTCACTGTACCTTGCCACTTTCCACTTCTTACTGCCCTATCTTATTAATAATATAGACTTGTTTCAGTCGCAAGACCTCTAATCATTCGCTTTACCGCATAAAACTGCGTACCTGCGGGGTTTTTTTTTTTCGTCGTGCAGGAGCGCCAGCTATCCTGAGGGAAACTTCGGAGGGAACAAGCTACTAGATGGTTTGATTAGTCTTTCGCCCCTATACCCAGGTCAGACGACCGATTCGCACGTCAGGACTGCTACCGACCTCCACCAGAGTTTCCTCTGGCTTCTCCCTGCCCAGGCATAGTTCACCATCTTAAGAAATGTTGAGATCAAGGTTGGATAAAGCACAGGGACAAATAGCCAAACTAATGGAAACACATGAACTATGAACCAATGGCTGAGGGGCCCCCAACTGGATCAGGCCCTCTGAATGGGTGAGATAGTCTATTGGCTTGATCTGTTTGGGAGGCCCCCAGGCAGTGGGACCGGGTCCTGTGCTCATTGCATGATTTGGCTGTTTGAAACCTGGGCCTTATACAGGGTCGCTTGGCTCGACCTGGGAGGAGGGGACTGAACCTGCCTGGACTGAATCTACCAGGTTGATCTCAGTCCTCGGGGGAGGCTTTGCCCTGTTGAAGGTGTGAGAATAGGGGTAGGCTGAGGGGAAGGGGAGGGGGGTTGGAGGGGGGAGAACAAAGGAATCCGTGGCTGATATGTAGAACTGAGTGTATTGTAAAATAAAATAAAATTAAATTAAAAAATAATATAGACTTGTGCAAACAGTAGAATTACTGCTATTTAGCACTATGAGTCATGTTCCCCTTGGTCTCAGTAATGTTCACTGTAATTTTGGAGAGTCAGCCATCATTAATTATATTATACATGATTGTTGATTATACAATTAATGAAAATATTGATATCACCACTGTTAGGCCCAAAATGGAAAGAAGTTAATCAAGCATTATTGAGCTAATATTACTATGTCATTTGATTGAGATACTAAGGGAAATGCTGTATAGTAGTAAAAATAAATAAAATGCAAGCCAATACATGGCTACACTGTGAATGACCAAAGAAGTTATTTCCTAACAACACAAAGCAGACAAAAGTGCTTATATGATTCTATTCATATGTATCTGAGCTCAGAATAAACAAAATTATTCTATGCTGAAGCACAATGGCTACTTATTTTGTAATATGGTGACGTCATGGGACAAGGAATAGAGTATGTAGCTCTGAATCACTGATCTGTTGATTAACATTATGTTGACAAATTTAAAATGGGAGAGGCAGTTCTTGGAATTTGAGTTTTCATTTGTTCTATTTTTTACTGCTTTTCATTGGACATATAACAATCTCAGATGAAGATATAACCACTTGTTCTTCCTACCTTGTAACAGATATTGGATCGGCAGTGAGAAATGACACCCATGACTTTACAGCATCTCTACGTCTGATCATCTATTTCATGCTAAACCGAACAGCCCCCAGAGACCTCAGGACCACATCTTAGATACACAGTCACTCAGGAAAAGCAGCAGCTTTCAAAAGGAACTTTCTTCAAGCCACCATTTGCAATCTGACTTTGTATAAAGTAGGAATTTGTTTACACAGTTGACTCCAAGTGATGAATTCAGACCAGTGTCTCAATTAGAATAGTTCATGGTTCTTTTTATAATCTTCCATTTCTTCCTAGGCATTTTCCTTCCTTGTAAATTTTTTGGTAATATTATCAAGAGGTTATTTTTAATTGTATTTTTCTAATATTGTTTATTTCTGTTTTGCTAAGAGAAAATGCTGTTCTTTATGGCCAATGTTTCTTGCATTCATTGACTTCTGAAATGAATTAGAAAACTCTATATTCACGAGACTTATAGTTTTCTAATGATATTTTATCCTTTAGTTAAAAGTTTACTTATAAAAATGACTTCCAGGAAAGAACAAAGCTTTCATTTCATATCAGATTAAATTCAATTTTGTTCTCACAACAGATGTGCACATGTCATTTATCCTTCCAGGGAAATAATTCAGTTTACCATTTTATCTTTGTCTCATTTATCAAAATTTCTAGAGTGGGAAGTTATATGGACTGTTCAGTGTAGCCATCTGAAACCTCATTAAAATTCTTCTGTAACAGAGACTGTAGAAGGCTATCTTCAAGTTAAAAAGGTATATCACCTGATAGAATTTATGCTTTAAAAATAAAAAGATAGAAAAAAAGAAAGAAAGAAAGGAAGGAAGAAAAGAAAAAGAATCAACTACATTTGTAAGTTACCATGAGATGAATGGCACCATATATTTAGGAATCCAAACTCTCTTCTGAGTAATTTACTCAGCAATAAGAACTAAGAAGATGAGGCAAGATACACTTTGATAGTAAGATTTTTTTGAAGCAAGAGGACAGAGTATATATCTATTCTATTGATGTGAGCTAATCTCAATAGGCATTCTCAAAAATATCAGTAAAGTAATACTGGGAGTTCATTGTTATTTTACATAGCAGAATGGACTTTAAAGATATGATTAAGATAAGGACCTTGAAATGAAACTAATTCCATTTATTTTAAGAATGGATCACAAATACAATGGTCATTGTTATTTTAAGAGGGAAATACCAGATTTGACATAGGATAAAAAGGGGGGATTTGCTGGCCAAAGCTAGAGGCAAAAGTAGATGTCAGATGGGGCCATGATCCAAACTGTGGTTGCTTCCTCCAAAAGTTTCAGAAGCCAAGGAAATGGATTGATACTTAGAGTCTTGGGGTGCTACAAGTTGTCTCATATCTTGGTTTAGGGTACCTCAAAAAATAATTTCATAATACTAAGAATCAGTAGGAAGAAAAATGTATTTGTATGGATTAATATTATTTTTCCTAGTTTGTTACAAGGTTAATTCTATCTTTCTTAGTTTGTGGCAAACTGTTAGATGTATTATTGAAAATAAATTATTAAATAAAGGAAATTAACAGAATGGATTTAGCAAGTACACGACATCAAGGTGAACTTTTTAAGCAGAAAAGATAACATAAACCCAAACAAACCAAGTAAGTAGAATGATTTGCAGTTTTCTAAATCGAGGAAGGTAGGTGGCATGTAAGACAAATTGCTAAATGGTCTTATTAATAAAAAAAAAAAAAAAAAAAAAAAAAAAAAAAAAAAAAAAAAAAAAACAACCCAGAGCCAGGTACTGGGGTAAATTCTAAAAGATCAGAGGAATAGGACAAGTCAAAGCCAACCTCACCTAAATGACCTTCCGTTTCCAAAGAGAACTACTTATTGTATACCCACACCTATATTCCTTTCTGTTCTGCTAACTCATTTCCTCTCTCTGCCCAGCTACATCACTTCCTTTTCTTGCCCAGCTCTCTCACTTCCTGTATGTCTGTACAGACCTCCAAACCTTTACGGTTAACTAGTGTTGGAATTTAAGGCATGTGCCACCATACCTGGCTCTGTTCCCAGTGTGGCTTTCAACTCACAGAGATCCAGATGGATCTGTGCTTCACTAATGATAAGATTAAAGGTGTGTGCTACCATTGCCTGACCTCTATGTTTACTATAGTGGCTGGCTTTTTCCACCGATCCTCAGATAAACTTTATTGGGGGACACAGATAAAATATCACTACAGTGGAGTCCATAAACTGTGTATGTGTTGTTGCTTGGAAAAATATTGTGTTGAAAATTTTTTTATGGGAAAATACAGGTCTATAGAACGTTTGTAAAGATATTCTATTCAACTTAAATCTAATTTTTCATTTTGTCAGGAGTGTACTATGTTAGAAATATGTTTGTGTCTCTCCATAATTTCATAATTTACTCAATAACAATAAATTCAATAGTTATAGAAGTTTCATTGACAACAACTTGCTAACTAACGTCATTTATCAAAGATAGCTCATATCGCATGTTAGACATTAAATTTATCTATCATCTGCCAATCTATTATATATCTATTTATCTATCTAACATCTATGCATATCCATCTATCATCTATCTATCTATGTATTATCTATCTGTAGGTTATAGAATAACTAGAATGTTTTACAGAGGCAAGGAGTTGCAAAATTCTTGGGAAAACAAACCTGGAAACTTGGTAGTTAGCAGGTCCAGATATGCAAAGAGGAATGCCTGCAAATTGCTGTTTTAATAGGCTGTATCAACAGCATGGACAAACTTGACTAAAGCACTTGCGGCAGTTGGTCATTTGATGCCCAAATGTGTGGTCAAACCACAGATTGCCCAGGTACCACTACTACTGTTAGTTGTCTGTCTCCTTATGTTGCTGAACTTGAAGAGTTTCCTCAGTCTAATGCATCTGAAAAGTTGTTTGGTTTGGCTCTTCTGATACAGTTTTAATATTTTCATGGAACCTGTGGCTTCAGATCACTTTGCTTAATTCCTAGGATGGAACTCTGTTGATTTCTGGTAATACGTCATTATCAATCTACAGCACACTAGTGTCACCAGACTAATAGTGCAATTTTCCTCCAGATACAGTGTGAGCATCCAAGTTCAAAATCAGTCAAAGATGCTTATAAGAGGGATTCAATCAAGACAAGTTTCATTTACAAAAGGCCAGAGCAAAGCCTAATCTCAACAAGTTACAGAAAAATTAGAATTCTAAAATTTGCTAGAATGATACATGAAAGCTACTTTCTATGTCACTGTGATTTTAAGCTAATAGAATACCACCATTATTAAATCTATTTAAGGCAATAAGGGAATTTTCCTTCTAAAGTAGATGTAAGTGTTCAAATTCTAGCTCATCAACTGACTGTGTCATCCTCAAGATTCCATTTTTACATTTCAATATGATACTTGTAAATACAGTTATTTTCACAGACCTACTGAAAGGGAGAAAAGTTCATGAAAAGTTCTTTGCCCAGGGTTTGATTAGAATTACACGAGGCAACAGTGGAATGACACATTTCTTTTTAGCATTAAGTTGACATTTTTCTATAAAGTCTGTTACACTGCATTCCACCCAGTCATCTGACCACAAAAGACGCAAAGACAGATGCTGACAGTGGTCTTGAATCTTAGTAAAATAGCAATGATGCCACAGCCATGAAATTTCGTTCAACTTAAGCTCTGCTAATTTTCCTGAAACTGCACAATTGGATCTATGGCTTCCAGCAGTTTCCTCTTCTGGCAAACAGAAATGGCTTTGGAGAAATTCCTTTTATTTCCTACCAAATTCCAGAGCGTTTGATACAGTCAAAGCATGACAATGGAAAGCCTTTGGCAACAATTTCCGACTATCTCTTTGCTTTAAGTACTACAAACTTTATGATTTTTTTTTTTTTTAGGGAAAAAAAACGAATGCTATGTATCAAAGAGAAATAATCTCCCTTACAATCACTAACCTTTTTTCTTGTAAAATGAGAAATGATACTGTTGGAGTGAAGATATTGATGCCAGATTAACAATTCAATTACTGGGAGGATGGGCATAACCTTAGATTGTGAAGTAGCCTAGGCTGGCAGGGTTCGTCAACTAAATCAATGCAGAATGATATGGAAATCAACCCTTTCAAAACTTCTGGGAAAATTATTACTCAATTCATCAAACACAGAATGTTTGTTCACTAATTATCTTTCTGAAAAATTAATGGGATACTTCCTGTCATTAAATGATCATGTAGTTATAAATATATTCACAACAGTTTCCTTATACCACATTGGAGTAGTTTGTCTTACTTGATTCTGCATTTCTTCTACCATTATCCAATTGCTTTAGAGTAAAAATTGATTGCATTTCTATGTTTTTTTCTGGCATTTCTAATTACTGAGATTCTTCATTTATAAGAACAAAGACTGGTAAATTTATAAAATAAAACAGAGACTCATAAATTATATAAATTGCAAAACATTATTTCATTGTGTATTTTAATGCACAGATACAATTCATATACCTTTTAAAAAACAATTGAAGGCTAACAATTTAGTAAGCACTCTTCTTAACTTTCTCTTTTTTATTTAATAATAATATAAAGAATTAATAATAATATAAAGAAAAATGATTTAAAACTAAAAGATAAGACTAGACCAAACATTTTTTACCAGAACACATCACCCCAGAATACAAACGTGCATGACCATGAAGCCATTTGGAACACACTGCTTAAAACTCTACAGCAGCTCTATTGATTATTTTCCACAGAAGGCACTTGAGGACCTGCAAATGGAGGCCAAACTCTCTCAGAACTTCTTTCTTCTGTCTAGAAAGAGACACTCCAAAAGTACTCGAATTCCATCAACCCCACACCTCTAGAGGAGCTTCATCATTCTCAGAGAACTGGCTTATCCCAGCAGAAGAGACACGAATTCATTTTCTGAACTAGTCACGCTTTATTTCACAGGCCTCTACTATTATGAAGACTCTCTTAAATGGATAAGTTCTGTCTCCTTTCCTTGTTAAGCTTGGCTATGGTATAAGATATACTCTGAAGCAATATGTAAGTGTAAAACTAATCATTCTTAGAACTTTTTATTGAGATGTCCCATGTATGAAATAATAAATAAATAAATCTGTGAATATTTTTCTCAAACTGCTTGGTTTTAGAATATTTTGTAGACTTAATGATCAAATGAAACTATGACATGTGGAAAGTATTTCCTCTCTTCTAAATCAGTGTGTGTTTGCAACATCATCATGTGTCATTGTCCAATAGGCCTAGTCAAGGAGAGTTTCATTTTATAGGAATGAAGTGTTTTTTGTCTGATTTACTACTTCCTATTAATTGGTTTCCCAAATTCTATGCAGTTTCATGCTAATACATATAGGCAAATAATTATTTACTTTTAAAAATGTCTAGTAGTAGTAAATATGCATGTTTATATGGTATATTGTATAATTTATGTGTGGTTATTAAATTTAAATATTAACATATGTCCCTTTTTATTTTGATGCTTTAATATATGTATGAAATACAGAAATATTAATGCAGATAACTAACATGTTTACTATGGCACCAACTTTTAAATTTATGTGTATCTGTATATCTGTCTTTCTGATGGTGCCCATGGAGCCAGAAGGCATTAGATCATCTTAAGAAGTAGTTACTGGGGGTTGTGAGCTTCTGATGTACATGGTAGGAACTAAGTAAGCATTCTTAAGTATGGAGACATCTCTCGGTCCCATTAAACCATTTAACATCAATTTAACATTGATATTTTGTTATTTCTGTTATCACATCCATTTATTCTTCGATGTTCAGCTTACCATTTTGTTGGTGACATCATCATATATGAGATTCTTTAAGATATTTCCACTTAACATTCTAAAAGAATTGACATTTTTGGTCATAAATTTTTAATCTTATTTTTTAATATAGCTTTTTATTGTTTCAGGTTTAAATTACTTGTTTCATTTTTTAAATTATAATTTAATTACAGCATTTCATCCTTTCCTTTCCTTTATTCGAATTTTCCCATATACCCCTTCCTACTCTCCTCTAAATTCATGGCCATTTTTTAAATGATTTTATTTCATGCATATATGTATATTCCTAAGTATAAAATGTTGAGTAGAAATAATGTTACTTGTTTGTGTGTTTTCAAGGTTGACCATTTGGCACTGGACAACCAATGGTTGTGCTACTCTCTGGAGAGGACCACAGCTCCTGCTTTGTGCTTTTCTCTGTTGCCCAGAGATCTTTGTATAAGGTTGAGGACCATATGCGTTCACAGTCAAGTTTGTCATTTTCGTTGATGTTATCCTTTTTCTTCTCACATGTGGACAGTCCTGTTGGTTTTAACATTATGAAAATTATCTTTTCCTTAAAAATAATGCTAACTTTGAAATAAAGTAGTATTTATTAATAAAGATATCAATAGTAATAGAGTAGGAGTTACATGGGTCACGGGATATTAGAATACATGATGCTTCTTTGCAAGTATGAATTTGAAAAATATCCACATTTAATATCTTTTTTAAATTAGCTTCATTGAGTCAACATTCACTGAAATCCTTTCAAAAAGGTTCTCATACTAATCTATTTTAATTTATTTTTTTCTTATTAAAATTAGAAATTTACCCTTTTAAGTGCTTAGTATACATGCATTTTCTATCCTCTTTGAAGTGAGAAGTATGTGGGCTAACTTCTGACAGTGCAAATAAATAACAAAGAAAAGGTCAGGAAGACTGACCCTTAAGGAAGTCATTCCCTTTGATATTTGTCTTACAGAAGTGAGAGGAAACATGTGTCAATGAAGACTCACCCAGAAGGCATGTGATAGAACCTAACAGGATCATAATTTCTGGTCTATAATCTGATTAGAGACAGCCTTGTCTTCAATTTATGTAAAGTTTAGCTGGATTCATCTTGAGCTTAATCAAAAAACAATATTTAATATGAAAATTCTTGGCTCTGCTCAGTAAGTATCCAATTTAATAGATTAGATGAAGGTGCCTTATGCTGGGGATGTATTTCTGTATGCTGTGAATGTGTTAATCTGATTGATTGATAAATAAAATGCTGATTGGCCAGTAGCCCTGCAGGAAGTATAGTATAGGTGGGATAAGCAGAGAAGAGAATGCTGGGAAGTGGAAGGCTGAGTCAGGAGACTCTGCCAACCTGTCGCCATGAGAAGTAAGATGTAAAATACCAGTAAGCCACAAGCCACATGGCAACTTATAGATTAATAGAAATGGGTTAATTTAAGACATAAGAACTAAATAGCAAGAAGCCTGCCATGGCCATACAGTTTATAAGTAATATATGTCTCTGTGTATTTACTTGTGTCTGAGCAGCTGCAGGAGCCAGGTGGACACAGGAAACCTCCAGCTACAGCCTTCCCACTTCAGTACATAGTTTAGAGGAGATTACTGACCTGCCCAAATGGGTGAAAATGGGTCTATGAAGCATGATTCAGAAAAGAATCAGTTTCATTTCAGTCAAATTACAAAGAATCTTGAAAATATTTAATTTACTGTCAGCAAGTAAATAGTTTTTATAACCCACCTTATTCCTTTATCAAGAGGTGAGACTGCGTGTGGTGGCCTTTAATCTCAGCATTCTAGGGGTAGAAGCAGGTGACTCTGTGTAGGTTTAAGGTAATTCAAGTATGTAGAGATAGTTTTAGGCCCACCAGGGCTACACAATGGGATTGGGTTTCAATGAATATGAACAAAAGGAAAACTAAAACAAGCATGTATACTGATAGGTCTTAGAGATTCCTGCTATTTAGAGATGCTCACTTGATACTTCAAAGTTTGTAACTTCTCCAAAGAGTTCTTCAAAGAAGGAAATACATTAGTAGTGTATTAATGTGTTTTTATTGCATAACATCACATAGCTGTTAGGGGATGAGGAACAAAAAGAGTATAACAACCAAGAGGTACTTCAGTGATATCAAAGAGCACTAAGCTAAACTTCATGATTCAAAGTTTTCCTTGGAAATTCCTCTTATCAAACCTCAGGATGACAATGATCCATTAGTTTAACACTATTGGGCAGATCTGGCCTGAGGTCATCTCTCAACCTGGTAATGAATATTTTCAAAATCAACAAATCTGACTGCTACTGAATGACAAAAGAACACATTTCTAGAAACCATGATTTTGAATAGTTTTATTTGATACCTTTGGTACAATCTATGCATTTATTTATCATATTTATGTGTCTCACAGCTCTTTGGCTGAAGTATAGCTGAAGTTTGTATTAGTAACTAAAATTAATTTTCCAATTCTACTCCGTGACAGCTGTTTTGAAGTACTATAAATCCCAAGACATGTTCATCAACTTTAAGTAATTACTAGTAAGTGACAAGCAAATATTTTATTTTGTAGCTTTAATTAGTAATTATAAAGTAGTATATTTCCTAGAGTGTAATGATAAAATAACAAATAACTTAAATCATTTTTGAATTGATTATTTTGTTTTTGTTCCCAGTGAAAATTATGAATAAAAATTGAAAAATCATAGTATGCAATGCTCCATGATCGATATTCCCCAGAATTATGTCTTTTTAATTGAAAACAAGACATCTCAATTTGCATTCAATTTCAGCAAGCAATGTAATATTTTCCTGTCTCTCAAGACATCAGCATTTTTTGCTTTAATATTACACCACTTTATTTAATCCAAATAATCAATATATTGTTTTGCAAACCAAACATTCCTTGGTATATGGCCATTTGTTATTTCTAATTATGTTTCAGTCTTGTAAGAGAACTAGAAAGTCACAGATCATTTATATCGCAATCTAGGAATGAATTAGAATGGCCTTAAAAGTATAATGTCAGAATGAACATGAATGAATTGTAAAAGAATGCTAGTAAATCTCTTCTGAAAATAGAGAAACATATATTATTCTTTTTTGTATTTTAGACCTCTATTTTCTTCCTGAAGGACATCTGCCAAACAAACATGAAAAATTGAGAGATGTGAGGAAAAGTTTACAAGGTCCAATTGTCTCACATTTCATAGAAATATGTCAGTAATAAAGTTTAACTTAAAATTTCCACTACTGGAACCATAGTCATTTCATGGAAATTATACTGAGGAGTACAGAAGTCAATACTTTAGTAAATAAGGTGGAGAGGGGAGGCGGGAAGCAGGAACTCAAAGGCATAGAAAGGCAAAGATGACCTTGCTTTTGATGGAAGAAAAGTGAGTGTTTGTACTTGGTCTTTGTTGTGTTTTAATTAATGTATCCATTTGTTCCTTAGTGTCCCCTTGGTAAACTCAGGATGACTTCTTTGATGTGCATTTGAATTGTAAAGCTTCAAAGAAAAAGCATAGTGTATGTCAAAACCTACAAACTAGTCAGTTGCCACTACTTCAATTTCCAGTGAGGAATGATAGGATTTTTACTGTGATTATAGTAAAAGTAGTAGTTGGATGTAGATATGGCTGTTTCTTGAAAAGTTGGAAAAGTTGACCAACGTTATAATAGGTTTAAAAAAGGGCATGAAAGGAAGAATTCAAAAATAACTCTTTTTAAAATTGTTTCTTTTATTTTTTGAGATTCTAATTGTATTATTTCCCCTTTCCTTATCCTCTCCAATCTTACTATATATTTTCCCAGTTCTCTTTGAATTTGTGGCCTTTTTTATTAATGGCTGCGTATAATATATATATATGTGTATATATATATATTAGTTAATATATGTGTGTGAATATATATATATATATATATATATATATATATTCCTTTTTTATTTTATTTTACAATACAATTCGGTTCTACATATGAGCCACGGATTCCCTTGTTCTCCCCCCTCCCACCCCTCTCCCCTTCCCCCCATCCCACCCCCCATTCCCACCTCCTCCAGGACAAAGCCTCCCGAGGACTGAGATCAACCTGGTAGACTCAGTCCAGGCAGGTCCAGTCCCCTCCTCTCAGGCCGAGCCAAGCAAGCGACCTTGCATAAGCCCCAGGTTTCAAACAGCCAACTCATGCACTGAGTACAGGACCCGGTCCTACTGCCTGGATGCCTCCCAAACAGATCAAGCCAACCAACTGTCTCACCCATTCAGAGGGCCTGATCCAGTTGGGGGCCCCTCAGCCATTGGTTCATAGTTCATGTGTTTCCATTTGTTTGGCTATTTGTCCCTGTGCTTTATCCAACCTTGGTTTCAACAATTCTCGCTCATATAAACCCTCCTCTTTCTCGCTAATTAGACTCCCGGAGCTCCACCCGGGGCCTAGCCGTGGATCTCTGCATCCAGATCCCTCAGTTGTTGGATGGGGTTTCTAGCACGACAATTAGGGTGTTTGGCCATCCCATTACCAGACTAGGTCAGTTCGGGCTGTCTTTTTAGCCTTGGTCTTAAGTAACTTAAGCTGTAATGTTATTTGATAAATATAAAACACTGATGGCTGTATGTTTGAAGGAAAAGAGCCATTTATGGGGCACATAGAGTCCATATGCTTGATACATCAAATGACAGAGATTCTGTGTAAATAAAGGGTTGTGTAACTTTAAAGTTCAAAGGAGAAAAGGAAATAAAGTATCCATTATTAATATTCCATATAACCAAGTTGTTTTACAAGTTTTCCAAATTGGATGATATTGTTTATATACTGCAGGCAAATTAAGAACTAGAATCCTAATTTTTAACAATGGGTAAAATTAAGACACACAAAATAATGCTTTAAGAAATATAAGACACTAAACATACCTCAAAGATTCATTTTGATAGGAAATAATATGACGCTCATAATTTTAAGGTGTAAGTCAGTGAAAGATTAGAAGGAATAATTTTAGTTGGGAGTATAAATAAAGTCTTGCTTTACATTTTCCTCAAGGAAGAAAGAAACTGAAGTGAATGAATCAGAAAATTAGGTCACAGCAAAAGGAAAATGGGGTTAATGGGAAGTCTTGCATATTTTACAGATCCTTATGGTAACATAATGATAAAGAGAAAACAGATGACACTTGAATTCAGTAATAATCACGCTAGTAAACCTCTGAGCACCTGATGTGAAGTGAGCTCATTTACATATTGAAAATTCATCCTTGCCTGTGACCCTGGCTATCTTGGTTTATCTCCAGAGTGATATACTATATGATGTTTTTTTAGGAGTGAACATTGTTTCACAATGATGGTTTTTGGCTATGTTAGTGAATCACGGACATTAGCTTCCAGAGAAATATAAGGCCAAATATGATTTTAAAAGTTGAGTGGATCAACTATATATATATTTTCCTCAAAGCCAGGGATTTGAGTGATCTTTCCAAGACCACTGAAACACTTGAGAAAAAAAATGCTCAAATTCCATTTCATCATATATTGCAAAAGTAACCTTGTGCTCCTCTCTCCTTCCTATATTTCTTCTTCTACCTCTAAGAGGGGAATGACACTCAGAATATACAATCCTTGAGCTGTTTCTATGAGAACTATAATATTAGTAGGATAAATTTTACCATCTATATGCATGACTCAGAACAGTTAGAAAGATGTGTATTCCCATTTTTATTAAAGGCTATGATGTCCATACAATTAACATGCAGCAACTTCTACAAAAATTAAGCCTAGAATGATATACTTTAAGGCCTATGTCTTCCAAAGGAAGAGTATGTCTTCGGTGGACATGGACAAATCAACATATGGAATAGAAACAGGGAACTGAATACTATACAGAGCGCTTCAGGTTCCATTGTTTATGAACTATACAATAGCATGTGAAAATAGATGGTTAGGATGGTGATCAAAAATGAGCGTATTCTTGTGAAATAGGGATAATATGAATATTTAAAAGGAATCTGAGATGTTTCTGAGTTTTAAGAAGTACATAAACTGCTAGATGATGCAATATTGACAGTAAAAGAATAACACTTGATGGAGATTAAATACAAGATTTTGTGCAGAAGTTTAGAGAGATGATTGACACACACTAAAGGATGGTCTTTGCAATGTATCATTTATGGAACACTTAGGGACTATGTTGTTGGAGGGTCTACACTGCAGGACTCTGCTTCCAGTATAACAAAACAGCTGACAGAACAAATTGAAAGAAGGTTTATTTCGCTTCATTTTTATCGATAACTGGGTGGGAGTGATTGTCCAGCATCCAGTCACCAGCAGGGTATACAAAAAGAAAAAAAAATCCACAAATATGGTGAGGGCTAGACTTTTTCTAACCAAGGGTTAGACTTTTCTATCTGAGGGATAAATAAGGAATCACACACTTTCTGATGGTAATTTTCTCTTTTACTTCACCTTAAAAAAAATCCTCCCTGAAAATCTCTCTTGCTCTCTCTCCTACCTAACTAATTATCCTTGTCCTCTCTCCTTATCTCCCTCTGCACAGCCATACACATACTCTATCACACACTCACACACTCCCTCCACAGCTCTTTACACAGTTCCTTCACATAAGCAGCACACAGCTCTCTCTCTCTCGCTCTCTCTCTCTCTCTCTCTCTCACACACACACACACACACACACATACACACACACTCACACTCACACACACACATGCACACACACTTCTACATCATTCACTCACTCTTTACTCACCCATTCTCTCACTCCCTCACTCTCTAACCTTACTCCTTCTGCATACTCAGCTACATTTCCTTTTTATCACACACCACACTCTCACTGCTTTTTCAACAGCCAAACTCTGGGTAATATGTTACATATTCAGGATCTGACCCATTCTCATATTACATCATAAATCGCACAGTTTTTGTCAGGCTAGGGAGGTCACATTGAGCAGCCAGTGAGTAAAGCTTGGCCATGCACATAGCCCGAGTGGTTAGGGTTCCCAAACAGAGAATGACATTGAAATTCAGGACTTAACAATAACAGTTACTTTGATGAACTTTGAGAGGTTGGGGTGTGTGCAGAAAGAGAATTACTGCAAGAGATTATGTCTACCAAAGGTGCTTCAAGATGGAT
This sequence comes from Peromyscus californicus insignis, assembly GCF_007827085.1. NCBI lineage: Eukaryota > Metazoa > Chordata > Mammalia > Rodentia > Cricetidae > Peromyscus > Peromyscus californicus. The sequence goes on from NW_026294447.1 coordinate 42,915,483, forward strand.
CAATGGATAAAATACTGGCAGCAAAAGCATTAAAATCTGAGTTTGGACCCACATGACTCACAAAAGATCCAGATTCAATAACATAAGTGTCTGAAATACTAGTGCTCTTACTTGGAGGTGAGATGGGAGACAGAAGAGCTGAATTCTGAAAGCCATCCAGTCTAATTTAACATAAAAAAGGGGACCTTGTCACAAAAAGTGGAAAGTGTAAGCCAACAACATCTGAGACACACACATGCAAACACACACAGAAAACTCAAATGTCATGCATGCATAAAATTTTAATAAATATGTAAATCCATTTATAAAATTTCTGAAACAAAATTTTCCACTATTAATTCAGTAAGATTAAAAAATGGTTGTAAGTGAGGAATTCAATATAGTCTTAATATTGTGTTTCTGTTACTAGAAAATAAAATTACCAATCAAAGCGAGGTAATCAAGTATACTAGTCATCTGATATCAAAATCAGATGCCAAGGTTGGTGTAAATTAACTGTAAAATGAATTGCTATATGGTCTTATTAATAGAAAATCCAGTGCCATATATTGGGGTGAATGCTGAAAGGTCAGAGGAATAGAGCAAGCCACAGCCAACCTCATCTTGCCAACCCCTCATCCAATCCTATTTCCACAAATCCTAAAACTGAAAGACTCTGAGTCCTCACCCCTGAGAGTCTCAGTTGAATTGCTTAAAAGACCTCTAGTTCCTGGTCCTCAAGCCTTTTATACCTTTCTGTTTCCTGCCATCACTTCCTGGGATTAAAGGCGTGTGTCCTTCCCAAGCAAAGACATGAGATCTCAAGTGCTGGGATTAAGGGTGTGTGCCACCCCTGCCTGGTTGTTTCCTGGGTTTTGAACTCACAGAGATCCAGAGGGATCTCTGCCTCTCCCAAGTGATAGAATTAAAGGTGTGTGCCACCACGCCTGACCTCTGTGTCTAATTTAGTGGCTGGCTCTGTTCTCTGATCCCTAGATAAGTTTTATTGGGGTGTACAATAAAATATCACCACAGTTAACACTGCCCAATATTCTTTAAAAAGGATTAAGGCGACTATCTAGCTAAGATGTTAACTCATATTTTTATATAAAGTACCTAAATTGGGTTATATTGGAGCTATTAAGTTTGACTATCATACCTAGAAAAAGGAGAGAAATGATCATACATATGCCAGTTTTGTGAGACAAAGGGCTCCAAATCCCCTGGTGATGGGGAACACTAAAGGCTCCTGATATTTTCATGTACTTTAATTCACCACTTATGCACAATTTCCAAAACTTCCAAAGCTCTTTAAGACTCCATTTCCCCATATCACTATCTGTCTGTGTATGTAATGTGCAATATTTTAATAATCACAGGGATACTTTTATTATTTTCTTGTGTTTGAAATGTAATAACTGTAACATAGTTTTGAAGTTACACTAAATATAATTTTATTACCTCTAATCCATATATAATGTACATTCTAGTAAATGCAGTTTATGTTTTCTTTCCTCTACCCTGTCGATAAATATACCAGTTTTTATTTTATGACATAATGAGTTTTCATAATAGACATATCCAAAAAATTAAGAACATGTTACTAGTATGAAGTGGTTGAGGAAAGAATATGAAATTGTGACACATTAAGATTATAGTTGAATGAGCCATCAAAAATACAAATTTAGCTTAGAATATCAGGAATATGTTTTATATTTAGAAATATCTCATGTTATCTAATGCCATAGGTCAGCCGAAACCTGAACAGGGTATTAGAGAAATGCATTTCCGAGGAGTTTCTGCTAGGCATTCCATTTTTCATTCAAATTCTTCTGTCTGCAATTAGCCATACAGGTAGATATTAGCCCGCAAGTAATTGTACTTCTAATGGGTTCCTTGAGTAATGACTTCATTACCTTTCCCCTAAAATGTAGGGCCTCTCTACAATTGTATGCCCAATTACCTCATTATGACACTTTTGATTTTCAGCCTTAGTTTGGTAAGTGCAAACTATTTGGGGGTCAAAGTTTTAAATGTGTGAAGGGCAAACTCTAAGTATGTACCCATTGCAGTAGTCTAGGGCTACTGTATCATTACCTTTCCAAATTTAGAACATAAAACAATGGTCCTACCTTGAGTCTAGTGATTATGTGCTTCAGTAACTCACCTATATCAGGCTCTCTAATTCTTCTCTACCACATTCAGTTGACAGTAGCAATAGCACCTGCGTCTACTTTGTGAACTGGCTTCCTTTACTTATTTGCATATTGTTGTCTTGTGAAAGATGGCTGTTGAACAACACAGCACCATGGTGGCTTCTCTGTGGGTATAATTGATACTTTAGTGCTGAAAACATCAAAACATATGCAAGGCAGGTGCTGGGTGTGCTTTTCACTCTGCTTTGAAAGACACTTGTGTTACTTCTCTTCATTCTTTTGGTTGAATTAATAATGAGGTCTCTAAATTGAAGTCAAGAAAAGAGGATCAAAGAACTCGTAGGAATATCTTAAAAATGGCATAATAGTGCTGGAAAAATAATAATGTAAATAATAAAGAAGCAGGTGTTTATAAGTAAATGCTGCCACACACAATGGACAGACTTCTACAGATGGACCAGTTAACATAAGGATCTCTGCTTCTTCAGGTTTTTGTACAGCTCCACCTTCAGGCCACTGTGTTACATTTGCTGAATCTTTTTTTTTTTCTTTTTTAATATTCTGTTTACAGTTCACGCATGGATACAATGTATTTTGCTCCACCTACCCACACTCCTTCCCTTCAAGTTTCCTCCCTCACCTGCCCCTTAACTTTGTGTGTCTTAGCCCTCTGTATCTAGCTTATAAGGTTAGGCTTGAGAAGTAGCTTAGAGGCCCTTGTTCATCTAAGTGACTTTGTTCTTTAGCTATTTCTTTACAACAAAAGCTGTATGGGTTAACATTTGGTAAGTGTCTTTGAGAGAGCACTGTCTCTATGTGGCATTAACAGAAATACCATCTAAGGAGTGGGAAAGTAAACCTGGTCATTGATAGAGAACTGACCCGGGAGAACAAGAAACACTCTTTGTGTATGAATTGTCACCTCCGCTCCATAATGTGAACACTTTATCATGTGAAAATAGATATCAACATATGATATAGAGACAAAATACTCTTTTGCTTAAAATGTCAAAAATTTCCTCTAAGTTTCCAAGATTTTATTATGTGTAAGAGTTATGAATTACATATCATAGTATATAATCTTCAGTTCATCAAAAATTACATACTGACGGATATCACGAGTAAACACAAGAGGAATGGTGAAAAGTATATACTAGGGATTAGGACACCCGGTCAAAATATCCAGCCCCCATTGCTCTGCAATTTAAAGCAGCCACTAAGACTCTGTCACAATATTTATGGCTCTTGCTTGGTATCCATTATGAAGAAACATATGGATGACCCAGTAAAGGAGTTTGTAGAATTTAAACAGAGGAATACACATTATAAAGAGCTATTGTTCATATGAGAATCAGACTCTGATGGAGAGCAAAGCACGGGGAACTAACCAGGAGAGCTTTGTTTTTACCATTTCTGTTTGATTGGGTTTGGTTTTGATGCTGGAGACTTGAGTCCAGGCCCTGACACACAATAACCGTGTTCCTAGTCTCTGATTTGCCCACCTCAAACTGATTGCTGATTTTTTTCACATTTAGTTATTATCAGGGAATAATGATTAAGTATTTGAATTTAGTGAATGCAAAGTGAAAAAACAATGTCAGAAGTTTTCTGTGACTTCTGGCCTCAAGAAAGGAGTTAGTTGATCAAGGATTTGTTCTAACTTTGGGATTAACATTTCACTTGCATCAATCAAAAATAAACAGGGAGTAAAGGAATGATATCTAAGCAGGATAAGGAATACAGATATAGTTATCTTTGTATATGTCAGTATGAACCCATCCACCAGAGATATATTAGGAGGAATTCTTAAACAGGAATGCAGAAGCATTTTCTAGTTTGTGGGTTTTAAATACAGTTTTTTTTTAATGTTTAACATTTTATATATAAATAAACACTATAGATAAGGAGGTATTATTCTATATTGGAGTCTAAAAATAATCTTATTTTCTACTTATGTGATTAAGATGCAACATAGAAAACGAGGATGAGAAAATTATTCAATGTGATTATTAATATTATATTCTTTTTTTTGTAGTGAAGTAGCTTAAAAACTGTAACAAAAGTTCAGATCCATTCTGTCTTAAAACATTTAGCTTTAGGTTTGCAGAATATGAAAAACAATACAGGTGTGCAAGGTCTGTGCATGTGTGTAGGTGTACACATAGAGTGTATTTGTTTGTATCGTGATAAATGGTCATCCAATAATATTCTCTGGTCCTATTTCATTTTAGTATCTTATTTCATAACAAGGAAGATCAAGCATGATTGGACAACAGTAATACTAATCTCATGGTTGGAGATCATTTTTTGAACCAGGAAAAAAAATCTTCTGGAGTTATATTCCAGAAAATGAGTAGAACTGGGAGGAAGGAAATCATTGGTGTAAGTTAATTTACTTCTGATTGTGTTTTATTGATCTTTGGTACCAGGCTATTTCCTGAATAGGAGCTAAAAGGTACAAGAAGTAACAAAAAGAAACAACAGCTAGCAAAAACGTGGTCTTCACATGGCCCAGAGGCTGTGTAATAATAGTTTCAACTCAAATGTCCACAAAGAAGAACAAAAGTTTATTGGGAAAAAAACTTTTTTTAAAAAATCATTGTGATACCAGGAGATAACAGGTTACAGCGGGAACCCCAGAGGGTTTCCAGATTCTGTGTCCCAAAACAAGGAACTGGATAGTGGCTGAAACAGATAGTTAATCAGAAAAAGACGTACTTCCCAAACTGTAAGTGGAAATACATAGAGAAAAGAGTTTAATAGGACATCAGGTGTGGGTGTACAAAGGACAGGAGCATCCATGTGATTGTGAGAGTATGTTGCCTCATTTGCATTTTGCATGATTTCTTCTCCTCTGTTTCATGTGATGTATCAAACTCTGGATACTTTGTTTTACGATCATCTTAAATTTCCACCCAAGGGTGTGTTTTAGAATTCCAATGACTCATATACCCTACAGAGAGTGCTTCTGTACCTGAGCTAATGGTCACAGCTGGTTACAGACTGCTGTAGTTGGTCTGTGGTGACGAAATCCAACCTTCCATGGTTAATATGTCCCACTCCCAAATTTGAATTTTTACATACTATGTTCAGAACTGTTTTCCCCATCTCTCTTCCTCTTTCCCTTCCTCCTTCCTCCCTTATCTAGCTCTTCTTCTCTCCTCTTCCTCCCTCATCTTTTCTCCTGCATCAACAACATCGGTAATTTTTAGTCTTTATTATGTTTTCTGTCTTGACAAAATATCCCACTAAGATTACTGGCCGTGAAACTTCAATTCCTATCTCTACCTCCCATGTGTTGGCATTATAGCTATATATCACCACACCTGGCACTACCAACATTTGAGCAGATTACTTCTGTATTGTTGGAGCTGCCCTGTGATTGGTGCAAAAGGCTAGTAAGTACACAACCCATATCAGTGAATGCTTTGTTTAGTCTAGGTAAGATAAGCACATACCTCATCAGACTACTAAATTTGCCACCAGACCAAAAAAATAAAAAATAAAACCCAACACTTCTTTATTGAGTGTTACTTTGTTTTTTGAGTATTTAAGTACAGAAGGAACACAAAAACTGTAAACTGAAGAGAGCCGTGAGGAAGGTCTGTTTCCTTCAGTAAATTGGTTAAATTCAATTAGCAAATGATAAAGGATAAGAACAAAGAGATATCTGTTTAGTGAGCAAAACACATTAAGGTCTTTCTACGATGTCAGAATTTGGTGAAGAACATTAAACTTACAAAAACAGTGGTTTCATCATCGGTTATTGGCTTGATATTCCTATTCTCCGTAGACGTCCTGGCTATAACTGGTGCTGTTCTTTCTGCTGATGGGGCCTGGTGACAAGTTGGAGAGTTGAAGAATTACATCTACCTTCCGAGGTGAAGAATCCGGTCCAAAAATATTAACAGGTAGTTGGATAGACAATAGGTTCTGATGGTGAAACTGGAGGATTGTCAGAGGGTAATTTGAATAAGATTCCCCAACAGCAGAGGCGACAGAGCAAAATTCCTGGAATAGTTTGGAGTTCAGCCTGATTGTCTCTTGAAACATACATCAAGTGTTCAGATGAAGGTACACATCGGGCCTTGACCATCACAGTGTTAGATGTTTTCACATCTTCATGGTTCCAGGAAAAGAAATGAAACTCTCCTTGACTACAATGTATCTGAGAAGCCTGATAATATACCCCTGTGTTGTCTCAGTCTCGGTTTCTCAATTCACCACAATAATTTTGCAAGTTCGTATTCTTTCTTCTTCCAGGTAAAGTCCTTTTCCAATTTGGGTCAAGTGAGAAGTGCTGGACATATGCCGCTTTTATCATGGCCACCTAAGGTTAAAGATATCCTCAACGCTCAAAATGGAGTCCGAAGTAGCTTGTAAGATGGAGTCGAAGGTCGGGACACAGACTTAAGAAACACTGTTTTCTGTGATATGGAATGGCATAGTCAACAGTCAGCCGTACTTATTACTTCCCTATTTTATTTGCTCAGACGGCTCTCATTGAATGCTCACTCAGTTCCAGGAATTCTACAAAGATTTGGAGAGAGCTTACTCTGACAGAAGGGATCATCCCTATGGGACAATTCTGAAAGCACCTTTGTGCAGGGCTTTCAGAACTGGTATGCACACAGCATTAACTTGTTGAAGTGAAAAGAGTTTTCTAACTGTTTCTCTTTATAAAATAATATCTTGGGGGCTGGCCATAGGGATGCATGCCTTTATTCTCAGCACTTGGGAGGCAGAGACAGGCAGATTCCTGTGAGTTCAAGGCCAGTCTGGGATACATAGTGAGTTCCTAGACAGCTGTTGCTGCATGGTGAGACCCTTTCTTGAAAAAAAAAAAAAAAGATCATGAAAAAAAAAAAAAAAAGAAAAGTAAACAATGTCTTGAAATGTTTCTGTTTTGGTGTCGCAAACTTTTCCTAGTAATGCTATTCTCTTTACTCTTCTACAGTCCCCACTGCCCATTGTTTAGAACTTCTTTTGGTATAACTTTGGAGTTGTAAAATGAAATGGGTTTCTTTTTCTGGCATTATGTATTAGTAACATTACGGTACCTGAATTAGAAGGCAGCTCTTATGTTCTTTGTCTCCCAGAGACTAGTCCCAGAGTAGCAACTGGATTTTCCAAACAGAAAACAATGTACTAGTAGCCAGCACATTTGGATGTGACAGTGGCCAGTGGCTATGTCACAGAGTTTGTCTCAGCCAAAGCCGCTATTACAAGCCACTGTGAAGGAAACAACCAAAGCTATTTTTGGGGGGAGTGTCTTTACCCATCCGCCTGGTCTGCTTACTAGACTGGCTTGGAGGGAAAGGGAAAACTATGTGGATGGAAACAGAAGGGAGTCGCCTTCACAACACTGACTGAAAATTATACAAACACTTCTCCAAAAGAGAAGTAATTGGTTATTCACCCCAGTCTACTATTTTCACTTCGTCCTCCCTTTTAGTATGCCCCAGAGACTGGGTTTAAAGGGAATGGTTGATTAATTTTTCTGGCTCAGCATTTTCCAGACCTCTTACTCTATTTCTTCTGTATGTTTGTGGGCCACGGATATGTGTTTGTGCTAAGTTCCTATCATTAACTTTTTATATATCGAATATATTCTACTATGCTTAAATGCAATAACAATAAAATTAATATAGTAAGTTCTCATCTTATTTTTCCTTTTCTTGAATCTTAATTACCATGCATATTCCATGTTAGAATATTCCAGAGTATCTGGAGCATGTCAAATGGAATAAGATAATTAAATAATTTAATTAGATTAAAATTGACTACCAATTATATATTGTCAGACTATTTCAGCACAATGATTTCGCTCCGAATGTGCAAGCTTTTACTGACAATGAGAAGGTTCTTAAAAATGCAAACTATGGCTATTGGAATTATGCTGCTTCTTATTTTAAACATACATTCAAGTGAAGTGATTTAAAGTTGTTATTTTTTAAAGTAGAAGTTGTATAGGAGTGTTTCAGACCTACAGCCATCGTCGAGGAAAGTGCAGAGCAAATAAAGAAAAATGGTTCACAACTGATTTGCAATATAGCTATGAGAATTTTACAAATCACTTTTTTAAATGATATGTCTGTGCTTCTGGTAGAATACATCTTATTTTAGTGGAAATAAATGGAATAAATGTAATTTACTCTTCTGACATTTATGTGTTTGTTTTCCCTCCCCATTTAACTTTACAGGAATCATAAAACTGAATTAGTTAGAGAAGCACTCCTGTGTTTAAACATGTCTGCTCTGTAATTGCTGTATGTTTACTGACAGGAGGTCACCACTCTAATGCTATGAGCAGGCATGTATCAGAAATTATAATTAAATAGTAATCATTAACAACTTATAATCAGATTGTTATGATTTGTAATAGAAACATTATTGAAATTGTAATTAAACTTCTTCAAATAAATATCGTTGAGAAGTGAGGTAAGAGCTTCCAAACAGAATCATGTTGATAGCTGAAAAGATGGATGGGATCTTGTCATGCAGATTGTACACTTTTATTAAAAGTAAATCAAAGAAACATTTACTATCATTGTTAATGTTTGCAACAAATTATGCTCTCTCTATTTAAATGTTAAATTATTATAATTTATAATTGTAAATTAATTGTTTTCAGTAATTTGAATAATTATTACATTTAACCTCAGGAGAAGAAGCTAGGCAGGGCTGCCAGTGGTGTTTCCAATGTACATATGAAGACAATTAAAGTTTCAGAGAAAATAAATGACTCTAGCGTGATCTGAAATGAAGTGGAACCTGGTAGTTTATACTCTATGTAGAAATGGTATATAATCTAGGGAGTAAGGATTTATATTACATACACGAGCACACACACATACACACACACACACACACACACACACACACACACACACACACACACACATGAACATACAATTCGAAATTGGAAAATGTGTATTACATGTAATAGATACATATTTTAGAACAAAGAATAAAAAATATGTAACATAATTTCTAATTCAGCCACCAATGTTACTTTAATCTACTCTGATACTATGAGTTATCATTAAGGCCTATATTATGATGTCTAATTTTATAATTATTAAAACATAAATGAGTCCTGAGGTTTATTGGGGAATCCTACTGAAGAGAGGGAGGAAGGATTATAGGAGCCAAAGGGGTCAAGGACATCACAAGACAACCCACAGAAACAACTAACCTAGGCTCAATAGAACTCACAGAGTCTGAACCAACAGCCAGGGAGTATGCATAGGACCGACCTAGGCCCTCTGCATACATATGACAGTTATGTAGCTTGGTTTTCTTGTGGTACTCCTAACAATGGGACCATGGGCTGGCCCTAACACTTTGGCTGGTTCTTGAAAACCTATTCCTCATACTGGATTGCTTTGCGCAGCCTTAATACAGGGGAAAGTGCTTAGTCTTACTACAACTTGATATGCCATGTTTTGTTGATACTCATGGGAGACCTGTCTCTTTCTAAACAAAAACAGAAGAGTGGATTGTGGGGATGGAAGGGAAGTGGTGGGGGAAATGAGAGGAGAAGAGAGTGGGAAAACTGCAGTCAAGGTGTAATATTAATTAACAAATAAAACTTTTAAAAATTATATAACTAAAACAATACTAAGAATGGCTGTAAATGTTTACATTTATCTAATATTATTAAATGGTTGTCTTGGTCTACTTTGCTTAATGGAATAAATTGAGGGAATATTGATATGGTTATGTGTACACATCCACACACACGTGAATAAAAGTAAAAAATGTATTTATTCAATCAAGGTCTTGATTTTGAGGTTATTTTATACACCAAACCATGGTTTTCCATGTGCAAAGGGAGTGGGGTAGAGAAGACAAAATGCACTAAAAACACTGGAAAGTAAAGTGGTAAGTAATGACAGACATTAATGATGAGAAATATAAAAAAAATGAAGGAATAGATTTTAAAAAGGAATATTGAGCAAGAAAGGAATGTTGTGATAATTTAAACAGAGTTCATTTGTTTACATTTACTAAACATTTGTTAAAAAAATTAGTAAATATTTAAAAAGAAAATAATTTTACATGATAGTGCTGGAAAGACATACTTTTATTTTTACAAATACATTTAATCTATTGTCTTCTAATATTAATCTTGAGAATACATATGAGAAGGATTCATAAGCACAAATATATTGAGTTCAAATGGTTTCACATGAGCTTGTTTATCTCATTGTTCAGTGTTATTGAAAAACATGCAGCTTGCTGAGAAGAACTAGCCACTGGCATCTTTAAAATATGTTTCATTAGATGTTAATGCTTTCCATGAAGGCATGTCTCATTTAATGGTTACTGATTCCGTAGAATTCCATCTTCTAGGAAAACCATGACTAGGAATGCATTCTAAGGAACATCTCAGTTTTCAAATAGCCCTTAATCATTTAACTCAGGACAGAAATTCACCTTGATTAAGATTAAAAAATACTTGAATCATATTTTCTCTATAGTGACTATAAAATGATTTATTTAAATGAGTATATTTAATTGTTTATAATTAACATTGTCTCAGAGTAGTTATTTCCTTAAGTAGCCACACACAAAAAAATCTGTCATGTGTAATCTCAGAATCAAGAGAGGATTCTAAGCACAGTAACCCCTCCCAAAAGAGACTAAGGCTAATATATAATGTACTATCAAAATACTTACCAGTTTATTTTACAGTATCTTAAATGGCTAATTAGTGTCAAATTAGGGAGGAAATTTGTTTTAATTCAATATGCTGTACATTGTAGCTCTCTGTATCTCAAACAAGGGCTCCATTCACAGTTCTACATATGGATGTTTTCCCCTCCAGTTGGTCAGGTCATAATCCTGTGATGGTAACAATGCATAGTTTTTTGTTTGTTTGTTTCTATTAGTCAGTTCTTCAATATTACATCTAGTAGGTTACAAAATGGAAAATATGCTTGGATAGAAAGAAAATTTACTAATTTATGAAAAAATGCAATAAGAAGTCACTGTACATCACTTATTTGATGTTAATTAATATCTTGTGATCTGGGAAAATAACTTTAGCATGATGTATATTCAATGTAAACTCATTAAGATTAACAGAAACCTCTTTTTATACTATGAAACTGAGTCCTGAAACCTTAAGTAACTTAAATGTCCTTTAAGCCACTTCTTACTAAATCCAAATTTAGGTCTTAAACTACTAAAAATTTTAGTATTAGAGTTCCTATCTTTTACTATAAATAATATATGGTTTGTAGTGCTTATCTTTCATTCCATACTTTATCATCCCTTATTTACTAGACAAACAATTCTCACTCATGAGTAGGGTAGATTTATACTAGCTAAGTCCTTTGAAAACTAGTGTACATGTCAGTCAAGATAAAATTGATTTTCTTTTAAAATATTAATTTAATCTATATAGAAAATATTATTTATTTTTAATAAAGTGATAAATATTTTAAGAAAAGCATGGAATTAACTAAAAATTAACCTGATTAAATATTAACTAATAATTAAATTCTTTTGTTCTATGGTTCAAAATTAAACAGATCTGAGGTTAGCCCAAAGAATTTGAGTATTTTATAAAATCTATAAAGCATATTTCATCTTTTTATGAACACAATTTTAAAACACTGTTTTGCAGAGCCTTAAAACTACTTTCAGTATCCATAACTTGCTAGCATTCCAATAAATGTTTTTGGTTTGATACAAGAAACTACAAAATATTACGTAGAACACAAGTAAACATTAAAAACTATGAGTTTAAGAACATGCACAAAACAGTTCCATACATGATCAGAGGTCAGGTACCAGTTAGGCTGTCCTAGTAAGATCTTATGGATCTATCTTAATTCTCTCAGGGGTACTCATGACTGCTAGCCAGAAAATGAGGGAGGTCCCACCTTTAGTAGCAAACTCCTGTATTAATATACTATCCAAAAATCTATTTGTTTCTTTAGTCTTTTTTACAGATATTTTTATAATAGCATGCTTTGCTTTATAAAATGCTTGGAGAAAACTCATTGCACACTAAGGCATGCCAGTGCACCAGATTTATGTCACAAACTGAGCATACTATGAAGTGTTCCCGGCACATGCTCTCTGACTTTGACATCAGCATACCCACAAAATGCTCCAACACACCTTTTATGAAAAAAAGTAACCTGATACTGAGCATGCTCAGCATAGTGCTCTCCTCAGAAATATATTCACACATAATTATATAGACTCCTTGCATGAATTCTCAATGCTATTTTGAGGAAGACATTGCTTTGGAAATAAATCCTATGCACTCCTTAATATAATCAATTATATCTCTTCATTATAATATTTTTGGGTGTGCTAAATTTTGCCTTTGATTTCATCAACAGGTAAAGAAAATGGCAATAAAGGTGAAGCATTGTCAAACATTCTGGTCACCTAACCTCAGGTTCAGTGTTTACATCGGGTCAGTCAGAAAGTCACAGGAGAACTTCATCACTCCTTCTTCAGTGTTTGCAAAGGTCAAACCAATACTAGGTATCTCCAAACCCCACAATAAATTATATTATGAGGAATTCAATGTGGCCAAATGCAAGTCTGCAAGTCTACATGTAACAGAAAGTCTTTCTGCCAGGAAATTTTAGAAAGTATCTGTAGGAGCTTAAAAAATTAGACTTGATAGAGGATCAGATTGTGCAAGTTTTGCATTCTCGAGCCTGTAGAAATACTCTGCATTCTGCAGCGGTAAAATCACAGATAAATAGTATTAATTCTGCATACAATGCTCATGAGTATCCCCAAGGTAATTTGTGGTGGCCTCTATATATGCTCATTATCCAAGACACTAAATGGTCTGAAAGTCTGAAGTCCTTTCAGTGAATTGTTTTGAAAACTGTGGTGTCCTTCAAGTCAAAGGAATCCTGACAGTAGTGAATAAAGAGTTTCGGTAAGAAATTTAAATGAGGACGTTCTCAATAAAACCATAGACAGATAGATAGATAGATAGATAGATAGATAGATAGATAGATAGATAGATAGATAGACAGATAGATGAATTGAAATATACCACATATATTCATGAGTAATAAACTCAGATTTCTGCAAAATCTGTCCCAAATGACATTTACCAAAATGATTGAGTGGATTATGCAGAAGAAGGAACTGTACACTAGAGGCATCATTTTTTAGGGTATCCTCTTACATAAACTATTTGAACAGAATATAGGTTTAAAGTTTATTTTTTGATCAATTTTTCAATATGTTTTGGCTACTTGGGTAGTTTTATTGAGCCCAAAGGGTTAAATCTGTTTGAATTCATTTTTTGCTCAGCTTTGTCATTTTCAAATGGAAAACTTTCCTATAACCATGGAAATAGTTAGATTTACTGCATGCTCAAGTAATAAGGCAGAGATGAAATATTCATTGTAGCTGCATGCATACATATGAATATGTAAAATACACTTTTTATTTGTTTACATTCTGTTGTAATATACATTTTCTTTTCTTTCTGGGCTGTATTGATGCTTTGTTAGCCTATGTAGTTTTCCAAATGTTTGTTTCCTAGAAGAGTATTATTTTTCTCTACATTATTTATACATAGATGATCTCACTCTATAATCTGAAAAGTACTTGATATCATGATCCATTTGCATCTCCCTTTTGAAGACTGGAATTAAAAAAAATGATGGAACTGTAGAAGAACTTTTATACATGCATTTATATCATTGACTTAATGACTTCCATTCACTTGGTGCTACATAATACCTTAAAATCATAATTCATTGCTTTATAGTGTGATAAAAACAGTGTTATGCAAAGGATAAGACTGAATCCTGTTTTTCCTATATAAAGTAACTGTGTTCAAGTGAATTGTGATTAATAGGTGAAGTGTCAAGCTATTCTGAAGTTGAACTATGACCAAGACCCATTTTTTTGTTTTTCTAAAACCAATGATAGTATGTTTGGGTCACCACTGCTTCCAGTAAAGGATAAACTGTTCTCATACTGATGACTTTATGACCCAGAAGTTGTTGTCAAATAACATGTTCTTAAGAACATTTCTACATAGATAAACTAATGGCAGGCAAGTTATCCAAGATTGTAAAATTCTGATTATTTATCTTTACATATATACTAACTCCAAAAATATCAAAAACTATTTTACATGTTAATGGATATGTAAAATGGATATGTAAATGTTAATGGATATGTAACCTGCTGGATGGATCTAGAAAAAATCATCCTGAGTTGGGTGACCCAGACTCAGAAGGACAAGCATGGTATGTACTCACTCATTCTGTTGTAATAGTCACGTATATTGTTTAGATTTCTTTAACTGCTAACTCTGCAATGAATAGAATTTATTTAATATATATTTTAAGACACTTATTCTATACAACAAAGAAAAAATAAACAATAATATCTGTTTATGAAACTTAGGAAAGTTTCTATGAACATTTTCTATGCAATATTTATTTTTTAATATTTTTACCTGTTTATCTATATCTGTCTATGCATGAGCATGCAGGTTCTCATAAGAGTAAAAGAGTTCCTTGGATTTCCTGAAAATTGAGTTGTACCTAGGCTGTTAACTGCTAAAAATGGGTGCAGGGAACCTTGGCTCCTTGTAAAATCATCAATACCATGATAGAGGGAGACATCATGGGGATAGGGAGAAACAGAGAGCTAGGGAAGTCCTCAGGAATCCACAAGGATGATCCCACCTTAAACTATTATTAATAGTGGAGGGGGTGCCTGAAGAGACCTACCCTGGTAATTAGATTGGTGAATACCCGAATTGTCATTATAGAGCCTTTATCTAGAAACTGTTGGAAGCAGATGCAGAAGTCCAAAGTCAAGCACCAGGCAGACCTCCAGGAGTCCTGCGGAAGAGAGAAGAGGGATTCTATGAGCAAGGCGCATCAAGACCATGATGGGGACACCTACAGAAACAACCAAACCAAATTAGTGAGAATTCATGAACTTTAGATCAATAGCTGTAAAGTCTCCATGGGACTGGACTAGGCCCTCTTCATAGGCAAGACAGTTGAGTAGCTTGACCTGATTAAGGGGCCTCTGGCAGCAGGATCAGGATCCATCCAGGGTGCATGTGCAGGCTTTTTGGAGCCCATTGCCTATGGTGGGACTCCTTACACAACCTTGGTGCAGGAGGAGGAGCTTACACCTGTCTCAACTGAATGGACCAGGCTCTGCTGACTCCCCATGGGAGGCCTTGCCTTGGAGGAGGTGGGAATGGGGGAGTAGTGGATTGGCAGAGAAGACTTTGGGCGGGAGTAAGGAGGAGAGGAGAGGGAGATCTATGGTTGGTATGTAAAATTAATAGACAACATTTTAATAATAAAAAAGACAAAAAAATCATCCAACTTTCCAGCCCCTTACAAATTCCTTAAATTATGAGTAAAAGTTAAAAAAACACCTAAACATTTTGTATTAAGTTGTGAATGTAGTCATTAAAAAACTTGAAAAATGCAATTTATTATGCACATTCAAATTCTTATTATAGGTCTAATTCCACTATATGCAGAAAATTTGTTACTTGAGGTCATTCTTATGGTATTATTATAATGTATTTTCCTAAAATGGTTACCTTAAAGGAGCAATTAAAGTTTAATCAACCCTAATATTTCTTTCTGTTTCAAATGTAATTATTCAGAATTTATTCCAAGGCTCCACTGACTTAGTAAAAATTAGTAGAAGAATAAAATATGTGTAAAATAATTTTTTCAGTCAAACATGAAATCCAAGAAGGCATACAGATCCCCCTAAATCTCAACGAAATATAATAATCTGAGAGTATATAACAAAGGTGTTAAAAATAGTTCAAAACTGTACACCAGCATCCGCAAGTGATTATAGGAAAAGTTAGGAGGGAAAATGAAGAAAATCTATTTCAATTAAAAGCATATTAAATATAAAATACAGAAAATTTAATGTTGATTATATGATCTCATTTCTACAGATATTTAAAATCCATTCTGTATTTTTGTTTGTTCAACTTTACAATTAAATGTTCCTTTCCCCCAAATTTGTGTCAAAAAGACAAAGATAATATTTTAGTATGTTAAATCTGATATGAAAGAAGACACTACTCTCTCATAGCTGCCACAAAGTGAAAGAACTGAAAACCAATAATCTGGGCTGGAAATTACAGATACGGATATTTTCAGAAACATGTCTCATTGCCTTCTACAACTACATTCTTTTTCTTTTCTAAAAGACTAAGTCCTTTTTATCTGACATTTAGCCAGAATCCAGTCCGAGTGTAAGCTAACTGCCTCATAAATAACATCCTCTTAGCTTTCCAGGCACACCATTCCAACTCTGTATTTTGTCAGCAAAAGTCCTGTTTTTAAAAATAATACTTTGGCCATCTGCTTGCACATATGTGCTACACATCACTGAGTGTTAGATTCTCTCCAAGTTTTATAGACGGTACCACAACCTTGAATGTGTTTTCTCTCATAATTAGCATTTTACAACCACATTAAATTGATCACAGGTAAACTGTTTCATTTTGGTGTGTTATTTTTATTGTAATCAAACTGCTTGCTGGAAAGTGATTTTGTAGGCAATATATTTTAGTTATAAAGAGTTTTCTTTCTTTTTTATAGCAAATACATTATTTTAAAGGTCACACTTGTCAGACCTATAAACTAAATCCCAGACTTGCAATGTAAGACATCCCTCAAAGGAACCATCAGTGTTTACATTGAGGTGAAGTATGTTATCTTAGCATTCCATCAGTTTCAATGACTGATGATGTCATTTGCTATCCCTGCAACTGGCTCCTCCTATATGTGAATAAAAAGTTCTGTCAGACAAGGATTCCATGTTCATGTTTACATGTATACAAATAGATGCGCTGGTGCACAGATAGACACACAAACAGAATATAATTAATTGTGTATTGTATCGCATGAAGACAAGATAAACACTGATATTTGTATAGTGGGTTCTCAAGTAACCATAGCTTTCAACTTAGGGCAGGCTCATTTATGTATCACTTCTGAAAAAAAATTTTATTCAACTTGGAATCCTGCCCCACTTCATGAGAAGTGAAACTCTCCAACCCCTGGTTCACTTCTGTTTGTTTGTTTGTTTAGGTGTATATTTTTGGGTTTACATGAAATTTGAGTACTTCTACATGAAGTGTTCACAGAGTTCTAGCATTATCTAATATTTCAAACAATGATAAAAATCTTTTAAACAATTAATAGTCAAACTTCTTCAAATATAATTCATTTCATCTGGAAAATCATATATTGTAAGGTTGTCTCCTGATAGGACCAGAGGTGTCAACATGTATCTCAAAACACCTGAGTAAAGCAAGGTGACTTCCATTCTCCCACTTCCTTCTCAGGGCTACTGTGATGGAAACAAGTGAATCTTCTAAAATCTGTTCACAGGAGAAGGGTGCCCAGGTAGGAAAGACAATAGAGAGACAGATTATAACTAACTTCAGTATAGATAATGTAGCTGAGGAGAAATTTAATAACCCTAAAGTAAAGCCAAGGGATAGAGAGAGATCAAACATTAGTAAAAGTTTGATTAAGAAACAGTTAGTACTATCACTTGAGAAGTTTCTATTTGCAATAGATAATAATTAACAGAGAGACCCAGAGTGTCCAAGCTTCAGAAACAAACAAAGAGCAGAATTATCAGCCATTAAAAGAAATGTACATACACATATACATATATATTTGTATATGTCAATCTCATATATACCATTTCCCTCTCCTCTGTCACCAAAACTCTGTTTTTAAATTACAATAAAATCCATCTGGCATGCAGTGTATTATGAATTTATTGTTTTCACAGTGTTGTACATTGGCTACCCCATTTAGTGTTACCTCAAGGTTCAAATATATAAAATTGAGACACACACATATATATATATATATATATATGCATACATATACATATATACATATATATGTACACACATACATGTATATACACACATATATACATACACACACACACACACACACACACACACACATATCATCCTCTCAAGGCTTAGGGATCATTGTAGAAGAGAAGGATGAAAGAGTCTAAGAGTCAATGTGGTGGTTGACTAGGAAGAAACATCTCCTGGACACCTCAGGGAAACTACACATATCAATTTTCAGCATTTGTGACAGCATGCACAAATCCTGTGCAAGGCTAAGCCAGACCAAATCTTACCTAGGGAGTGGTTTTGGACAAATAATCCTGCCCCTAGCCATGGAGAGATTGTCAGTTATTAACTGCTAGGGAAAGGTCAGTTTTCTCTAGAGTGTAGATAATACAAACACAGTCTAGTGGAAATCCATATGTTCAATAATATGTGGGGCAGCACAAATGGTCTTAAGTTTTATTTATTTTTTTTAAGTTGAAGGGATAATTCTGGTGGGTAGATCTGGGAAGAGCTTAGCTGGGATGAATATCATCAAATCACAAGGTAAGAAATCCATGCCTCTCAAAGGACTAGTAAAATAAATAAAGAAATGATCAGTAGCTATTGGTGTATAATAAGCAACTTTTATACAGAGGGCAATAGCTTATAACAAGGAAGAACTGAAAATAAGGAAAGGTGAGGAATTATGGAAATAATGGATGCCAGAACTATACAGTCAAAAAATTCCACAGAAAGAAATACTCAAGGCAAAATCTACAACGAATACAAGTTAAGGATGCTGTTGACGTATTTAACAACATCAGCTGAACCTGGACAGAATACTCAATGGGCGTGGCAGATGCACAACATTGTGAGCACAATAAATATACTGAATCAGTCACTTTATAGTTATATCGTACATGTCAAATGGATTTTATTGTAATTTAAAAACAGAGAGGTTGGATGAAAGAGGACAGAAAAAAAAAGATACAATCCCATCACATGATATGGGATAATTCCCCTCATAGAAAAACAGGGCAGATAACAGAAGTTAGAAGTACTATAAATCCCAAGAGGAATTACATGGAAAAGCTGATATTTCAGTCATGCACGCTGCTGTTTGAGCATCATATGCTACAATAATGAAACAAGAATGGTTGCAATCTTCTTAACAGATGACTCTAAAGTCCCAGAGTCAACCTTACTCTTTTTAAACAAGTCCCCCTAAGAATTCTACCTCTTATGAACTGATCAACTATAATTGCAAAAATGTAATAGTCCAATAATACTGATTGTACATTTTTGATTATCTTATACTTGACATGTGACATGTGTCAAGAGTCTATAAGCAATAAATATCTATATTTTTTTTCATATGCACTTCAAAAGTAAGGTCATCTTTTAAAAAAAAAATTGTTTCTTTGATTTTCTGAAATTAAAGAATAGTGCCATCAGTTCCCTTCACTTTTCTGGCCCCAATCACTCACAAATTCCTTTATTTCTCTCCTCATAATTCATGCCCTTTTTCATTAATTGTTGTTACGTGAACATATGTATCTGTATATACATACATATTCCTAACAATATCCTGTTATGTCTGTGTGTTTCCTCTATGTAGATTTTTCAGGGTTAATTATTTGACATTGGATAAAAAATTGGGTGGGATTTTCCCTGGGGAAGACTATTTCTCCTATTCTCCATATTCCTTGGGCACCTATACTTCACAGAAACCAGAAAGGTCACATAACTTTTAAAAGATATTTAAGGGCTGGAGAAATGGCTCAATATTTAAGAGTACATATTCTCCTTGCAGAAGACTGGAAATCAGTTCTCAGTATCCACATCAAGCTACTCATGAATGAATATAAACTAGTTTGGGATCTGATGCCCTCTTTCTGCCCACCTGAGGACTGAATGCATGTGATGAACATACAAACACTCTCATACACACTAACACATAAAATAATTAAAATGCATCTGAAAAAACTAAAAGGAAATCTTGATGATTTCCTTCTGGATTGTGGTGTTTGGAAGGTGGTATGTTTCAACTAGCTAGTATTTTACTTGTCATTCATAATATTTGATGCACACTCTAAGAGTTCATTCCATCTACAAATCACAAAAACACCTTTGTTTTAAGTTTTGATTCCACAGTAGTCAGATATTTCTGTCCCACATGCCAACGTCCAAATCATGACAGGGAGACTTATTTAATTATGAAAGCTCAGCTGATAGCTTAGGCTTGTTCCTAACTAGCTCTTATAACTTAAATTAGCCCATATTTTTATTAATTTACTTTCTACTCTGTGACTTTTACCTCTATCCCATTTTGTGTGTCCAAGTCATTCCATGTCTGTCTTTCTTCTCCAGCCTTCTTATTCCAAGTATTATCTCTGCCTTTAAAATTCTGCCTAGCTATTGGCCATTCACCGTTTTATTAAACCAATCAGAGTGACACATCTTCAGAGTGTAAAGGAATATTCCACAACATTTCGTAGTGAAGAAGTGCTAGCCTCTAGTTACTAAATTCAAGTTCCGAGTTCCTTGCTCTTCCAAATAGTTACTGTTGCCTCCAATTTTGGTTTTACTTGAGTTCTGTTTTCACAAAGTTTGAAACTAATCTGTCTTGTTGTCACTTTCAAATAACACTGATGTATAGGTGTCATCCAGAGCCTTAACTAACAGAGATGTAAAAAACAAGCAGTTTCTGTTGGACTATGTTAAGATTTGTATGGACTAACTTGCCAGAAACCCAGCCTACATCTTCTTTAATTAATCCCTTATTTTATTCCTGGTGACTGATACACTTCAAATAGAGACCCATCAAGATTTCAAGGTGTTCATGACTTTGACAGCTTATCATTATTTATCATTATTATTTATTATTATTGTTTTCATTTTCATATTTTTTAGAGTATATTCCATTAAATTTCTATAGACCAAAGTAGTCTGAAGAACTTTGTCCCTTCTTGACAGTAATTTCTTATGATTCATTGAAAAATTATGATTTACTCATTCTTGACATTTTTTTTTTTGTTTTGTTTTTTTTTTTTTTGGAGACAGGGTTTCTCTGTGTAGCTTTGCGCCTTTCCTGGGACTCACTTGGTAGCCCAGGCTGGCCTCGAACTCACAGAGATCCACCTGGCTCTGCCTCCCGAGTGCTGGGATTAAAGGCGTGCGCCACCACCGCCCGGCCATTCTTGACATTTTTATACAAGTGAATTGTTTATCATTTTGTACAAATTCTGTCAATGTGAATTTAGAAGAATAAACTAGAAGTTCTAGTATTGTTATGCTTGATTATTTCTCTGTAGTATACTAAATAAACTTCTTTTTCTCCTTAAAAAAATATAAAGTAATTAGGAAAATGGTTTCAATCATTCATATTTAGCTATTAAGAATTCTCAAACTGAGTAACCTGGGTCTGAAAATATCCTTGTTCTGTCGTGTGCCTGTTTCTCAAGCTTGAAGATCTGACTTAGAATCCCAACAACCAATTAAGAAGCCAGAGTTAAAGGCTCACACCTATAATTGGGGTGTTGGAGAGAGGGAGCTAGAAGAAACACTGGGTCTTTATAGTCAGCTAGTTTTATAGAATTGATGAGCTCCAGGTTAGGTAGGATATCCACATCCCACATACAGTGTAGACAGCAACATATTAAGACACCCTATATTGACTTCTAAACTCCACATGGAAATGCACACACATACACATACTCACAAACAGATTCACATAAATACACCACATCCATACACAAACAAAACCAGCAGGCTATAAAACCTGAATGTAGTCTGCTGTTTAACATGCTAAAACACATGGAAAATGTTGTGATAATATTTTCTGTGGTAATTGTAACAATCACATATGACTTTTGACTTTCCTTTAATATTGTCCTAATAGTAACAGAGATTAGCCTAAATTCATCTTACAATAGTCACTATTCCATGAATACTATGTTTGCCACCATTTTATTTTAATCTTGAAAACAAAATAACAGGTGATGATAATAGAGAAGATGGAGCAACATGTAGGACAGAGAGATTATGAGAAATCTGTGCATCTTTCACTCAGTCCCTACATCTTAAAGTATTATTGCGATAAATCAACAATAAGTTTATTCCTAATTTCAAGGAAGAAAAAAAATCATACAATGCTAACATTGCCTTTCAAATGTTATATCATAAACAGCCCTTGTTCCTTGCAAGATGCTCTGAGAGAGAGGAGAGGGAGAGAGAGAGAGAGAGAGAGAGAGAGAGAGAGAGAGAGAGAGAGAGAGAGAGAGAGAGAGAGAGAGAGTTAATGGCTGTATTTACAGTCTGTCCTGTTACATGCCCAGAGGCTCTTAAGAACCACGTAATTAAAAAGTCAGTTTGTAGTGATGAGGTTTAGTCTTACAAAAGAGTCTTAGGAAGTCTGGGTTTATTCTAATTAAGTGAACTACCAGGGTGCTAAATGAAATTCTGTGCTTGGCAAGCTCCCTTTGCTGTAGTATGGAGCGATATTTGGATGAAACATCCTGGGGGGGGGGGGGGGGACATGAAAGGCTCTTGTGCCATCTCGACCCCCTCCAGAATTATTTTCTGCAAACACTCTGCTGTCTTGCAGCAGCTTTGCCACTTTAGTTGGCATCACATAACTCAATGACTGAGGGGCTTATTTCTCTTTCCACAAATTTCCTTTCCTCTTTTAGCCTATTATTTGAAATGTTTGAGTTAATATCACAGTCATTTCCCATTATAAGCTATTCAGGGCTTTTGTGTAATGGGATGGTCTGTTTTCTTGAGAAAAATAAAAAAAGAAAGATAGAAGGAGGGAGTAGGAGGTGAATAAGGAATTAGACACTGTAAAACTTGAAACTTTTTTTAAATTTTCAATCTTGCCATTTCTCCCCATATCTTAATGAAATGGGGGGAAATTTTTATTTATGACAGACATACTTTGCAATATTGCCATATCAGTAACATTTTTGGAGAATAAATATTGCTTATACTACATTCTACCACATTTATTCTAATAAATCAGTTAACTGGAAGGTTTTGACTAAGTTTTAATCGAGGCTTTATTTTTATATCTCAGAAAATAAAACCCACATCTTCACTGATACACATGTGTTAGTTCACATCTGACTGACTCTATTATCAGTTCTCAGATGAATCTTCAACAACAAGCACAGTATGAAGGGGAAATGAACTGGATAAGAATATAGGATTTAGAATCCAGTTTAATGTAAGTGTGTATGTCAGATTACCATTTTAGACAAAGGGTGTGTTCATTTTAAGGATTAGCTCCTGTATCAGTAAGTTGGGAATACGAATATTAGACACAAGTGAACAAAGAGAGTCCTGGCAGATATCTAAAACACAAACATGAATAGCAGTAAACAAACACAACTCAAAAACTTAAAAAAGAATTAATAGTATCCTAAGCCATGAGCTAACAAGAAAAGATACTTAGAGGACTTGTCAACTTTGAGAGAACTCAGAAAAGTTTCAGATTTATAATTTCTGAGATCTGGGATTTAGTTACTCAACAATTTTAAGAAACTGCAGATAGAGATAAATTCAAAGAATGACTTCAATTACTATTTTCAGGTAAAAAGAAAAATGTTACTTTTCTCATTGAGCTATGAAACTATAGTATGCTGTTTTATTAATTTTATAACAAGAATTCTATTCAGTTTTGCACAGTGATAAATATGAGACATGAGAAACTAATAAATATTGAAATCAATGTGCTAAAAATTGTAAAAACTCTATATCTCAGCACCAAACTAGAGTAAATTCCTGAGTCCATTACTGTGATTACCACATGACCTTCAAATATAAAATAAAAATAAGAAGAGGGGCCTGAGAGCTGAGTCAGCAATTAGAAGGACTTGCTGCTTTTGAACAGGGCCTGGGGTCAGTTTCAAACATCAGCATGGTGGCTCTCAACCACTGTGACTACTCCTCTGGGGGTTCTCATGCACTTTTTTGACTTCTTTGACATAATCACCTATTTCTTAAAACACTGACCAGAACCTACTCTTGATTCTAATCTTTGTGTGGCTATCTTTGTCAGTTTGTTGAAAGTCATGCATAGTTTCTCAGTCTCTCAGCCACTTTTGGAAATGGCTAGGGTCGCAGGAGAAAACCACTTCCAGAGTTTCCTCTATCAAAACTCTAAACAAAACTTACTTTGGTCTTATTAGCAATTTTGCATCTTACTGTTTCTCTTTTTAAATCTCTGCTCAGTTTGAACTTCATAGTTTTTTTTTGCTTTCACTGGGTCAAATCTACTGGATTTAGCAAAAATGATATGACAATATTCATTATATGATTAAGATACCATAACTGGTATTCTTTAGGAAAACTGTTGTAAATTAATTACTAATATATGTGCCTTAAAAAAATAGAGGTTTATAATTCTTAATTTGCTCCCTGTGGCATAGCTAAATAAGATCAATGTTAAGATTTAAACAGAAATTGTGACACCAGAGACCAAAATCTCAACCACTGTAATAGAAACACAGTGATTTTAGACAATATCTGTTTTAATTTTTAATATTTGTTTTAATTTTCCCATGATCAAAATGTTTTCAAGATTTATTTTTATATTGACGGTGTTATCTTTAATAAGTAATATTGAATTTCTTGGGAATATTTGCTTTTATTTTGAATGGAAATTGAAATATTGATTCATTGGAGTACTTATCTAGGAATACTTACTAAGCCAAAAGGACAGCCTCCAAGTATTTATTGGAATGAAACACCAATGATACATGTGTTCTTATTATTTAATAATTTTATGAGATTTGAATTATAGCCCCAAATAGTCTTGTTTAATTTAAGCTTTCTGTTACTTGAGTTCTAATTTTATTTATTTATTAATTTACTTATTTATTTATTTTATTTACTTAGGTTTTTTGAGACAGGATGGCTCTGTGTAGCTCTGGCTGTCATGGAACTCACTCTGTAGACCAGGCTGCCTTGGAACTCAGAGCTCAGCCTGCCTCTGTCTCTTGAGTACTAGGATAAAAGATGTGCTGCACCACCATACCCAATTTTAAAGAACGGCTTTGTTCGTGTGTCTCTCCTCTTTAAAGAACGGGTTTTGCTAAACCATAATCTATGTTTTGAGCAAATTTTTCTTTCAACTTATAACAGTTAGATGTCAAATGATTCATAATCTCTGCTCTTATTCGTATTTATTATATCAGTGGGTTATATTTATAAAACTATTTTCTTAACTTAAAAGTAAGATTTTCTTGTTGTTGTTTTGTTTTTAATACATTATCTATGACTAAGGAGAGTAGTAAATAGCAGAAAAAGTAAAACCAAGAAAGAAAAAGTTTTGCAGCAAACACCTATGAATGCAGAAAGCTGTACTGGTGCTTTAAATATCATATTTTTATATAAGGAAATCTTGAAAATTCATATTTAGTTTTGGACTTTGTGACTACTTTAGGCTAAGTTTATTCCTATATGTCATTTCTGGTGTGTGACTTTTGTAGATTCTGTATACATTTTGAATTGCATAATTTTGCATATAAATTTGAGGGAATTGGATAAAGTGTATTGTTAGGAAATTTTATAAGATTCTATTTTATCGTATCACATGTCTTGTCTGTGTAGTACGTCTTCCATTAATTTTATCATGACTAGGTCAAAGGTCAAATAAGAGTTTCAGGGGCTGGGAATAGAGATGCATTTATAATTTCATTTTAATGTACCCTTTATTGTACTAGTACAAAAACAATTTCTAGTATTTATAAGGGACACTTTTAAATTTAAATACATTAAATTATATACTTTGTATCATTTGTAATTATAAAATCTTAGAAATGTGATCTCTGTCACTCTAAGAGCACTTGCCCTGCAAGCATGAAAACTTGAGTTCAGATGTTCAGAACCCAGGAAAGCTGGATGCAGTAGTGCACATCTGGCTGCAGTGACAACCAGGCTTATGAACAACAGTGAGACCCTGTTTCATAATAAGGCATAGCATAAGAGAAAGCCTGACACACAAAGTTGTTTTCTAGCATCTACATACATACTGTGGCACAGGCAAGCTTGCACTCGATTTCTCTGTAGCCTGTAATGCTGTTTGACGACTTTTTACCCAGGATACATCTTCTTTTTGAGTTGGAGGATAAAACTCTGATGCTACTTCCTGTAATATTCTATATCCTTTGTTGTCACATCAGCAGTGTTCATCTCTTCGGCACCTCGAGTAGGTCCTGGGTCATTACTCTTACTTGTCACTAAAGAGCAACTCCTTCCTCATTCATTGAAGTTTGTTTTGTTTTGATTAAGGAATTTTTATTCATTTTACATACCAACCACAGATCCCCCTCTCCTCCCTCCTCCCACCGCTTCAGCCTCCCACCCACCCCCAGAAAAAACCCACCCCATCCGTCATCCCCCCATTTCCTCCTTCAACAAAGTTTGGTCCCTCGGTGGGGAGTTAGCAGAGCCTGGTACATTCAGTAGAGGCAGGTCCAAGCCCCTCCCCCTGCATCAAGGCTGTGCAAGGTGTCCCCCCATAGGTAGTCGGCTCCAAGAAGCCAGCTTACACAGGAGGGCTGGATCCTGATCCTACTGCCAGGGGCCCCCTGAAGCAGATCAAGCTACACAACTGTCTCACTTATGCAGAGGGCCTAGTCCAGTCCCATGTAGCCTCCACAGCTGTTTGTCTAAATTTCGTGAGTTCCCACTAGTTTGGTTTCATGGTCTCTGTAGGTTTCTCCATCTCATATGATCTTGATGCCCCTTGATCATAGACTAAGAGGCATCCATTGAAGTTTTGTCATGAGATTTCAGGGCTCACTCAAACCTACACTCCATGTCTAACAGTAGTTCTCTCCCCTTCTTCTCCACATTTGCACTTACTTCCTCCACTTCTCTCCCAAAGGCAGAGGGAAAGGTGGAATCAACTTCTTTTAAAGTCCTCTTGATGTTTATAGTTTCACCTCTTCATACAAACTGCAAATGTTCCTAATAATATCTACAATGGCAAATCCATCCTAGAAGATAGATAATTAGATGTATAATTAGCTGTGTTCAAACCCATCGGGTAAATCATCATCATACCTGGATCTATGAATTGTGTTAATGTTAGTGCACACTTTAATCTCATCTTATTTTCTCATTACAGCTCTTGGATGACAAAGCATACTACCAATGAAGTGTAGTAATTTGAAAAGCTATTTTTTTTTTCAGAGAGGTTTATCTCAATAGTTAGCTTAAGACATTTAGTGAAACATGTTATAAGTATCCATGGCATCATCCTAGTTTGTGGTTCTAATTAAAAACAGGTAAAGTAAATTCAGTATAATTCTAAAGTGCCTTGGGACTTTTGAAATTGCAAATGAACATTTGCTTTAGCTTAAAGTCACAAACAGAATTTGTTTTTCTCATTAAAGGACTATTTTGAATCCAGGCACTGGCTGCTTTCTTGTTGTGAATTTCCAAGGTGTTTTTTTTTTTTTTTCTTTTTAAATAGAAGGCTGCTTCACCTTGATGTTAAGCACATCCACCTTCAGCAATGATCTTAAATACATACTTAAGTTTCTGGCTTAGGATTGGATTGAAGTGAATGCTGTTGCTCATTTGTTTTGCCCATACTACTAAAAGTTTCTGTACATCAGAAACTACTATTTTGCTTGATTAACATTTAAATATTCACTATAAAAATGTGTTTAATTTTCTGCAAGAACTTTTGCTTTGCATGTAAAATTTGACTGTTTGAAACCAGTAAAATTGTTTAGGGCCTACCTTGGCTTTTGACACGTCCTTTCTCCTAAGAATAATCATTTCTAGCTGTTCGGGTGAAGTGATAGATGGGTTTTCTGTCCTTTCTTTGAACATTTGGAGGTCATTGTAAGCTTATTAGTTTTGCTGATTGCAATAT
Organism: Peromyscus californicus insignis; assembly: GCF_007827085.1. Classification (NCBI taxonomy): domain Eukaryota; kingdom Metazoa; phylum Chordata; class Mammalia; order Rodentia; family Cricetidae; genus Peromyscus; species Peromyscus californicus. Next base: position 42,943,384 of record NW_026294447.1, read on the forward strand.
CACTTGGTCTCAGTGAATATGGAAGCCTCAGAAGAGAATGGTAGACAAGAAAAGGGGTGGACAATGGAGATGACATAACACAACATTTGCATCTTAATTTTACAGTCTTAAATGTTTCTGACTAATGATTTTCAATTACAAGCCAGAATTACTGCAGAAAAGCCACTCTTCCAAATATAGTAGGATTAAAACATTTGAAATCCTGCTAAAGCTGGGCAGTGGTGGTACATGCCTTTAATCCCAGCACTCGGGAGGCAGAGGGAGGCGAGGCCAGCCTGGTCTCCAGGAAAGGCGCAAAACTACTCAGAGAAACCCTGTCTTGAAAAAAAAAAAAAAAAAAAAAAGGAAAAGAAATCCTGCTAAGATTACAAAAGGCAACAAAAAAATTCAAAATAACGTTCACATGATATTAAAGTGTTCATACCAGATTTGCTGGACATGGAGTTATCAATAACTTCAATTTTTAAAAACTGCTGTACCTGTTTAACATAAAATATCAGAGTTTAATAAAATTAAGTTGCCCTGTATATACTAGCATGCCTGCAATTTGGAACCCACAAATCTGAGGCAGGATGATCACATGATAGTATCTACCTTGATTGCATGTATTGTTGAAGGCTAGACTGAGGTGCATAATAAGATACTTTCTTAAAATAATTATCATAAATAAAATATAAGTGTTTACTAATTCCAAAGGATAAGCTTTATTCCATTTAGGTATTATTTTTTTAGGTATTATTACTTTTTTATTTTTTGTTACCTCATATTCATTTAACAAATCGTTAGGTTTCATTATGATATTTTTGTGCATGACTTTTTCATATATGTTACGTTGTTTATCATGCAGTTTGTTGTCGTGAACAAATGGTATTTTGATGAATATTGATAAAATCATTCAACTTGAAAATTATGTCAATTTTCAAACCTAAGGAAATCATTTCATAATCTTTATATCACAAAAGTATCTATCATACAAGTATGAATATATTTTGTATTCATTTAGTAACATAACATTAAATAACATTCATTTATTAACATAAGATTTTTTCTTATATTTAAAAATATTAATAGCTACTTTTAAACAGAAAATTTCTCCAAAAATAAAGATGCTTAAACATTGATACAAAATACCTTCAGAACACTCTACTAGGGATCAGAAATCAATTTTCTCCAGTAATTTTAATTGAACAAAACATTTGCTTGTTTTCATTCTGTGGTGCTGTTAGATAGAACCTATGGCCTAACATTTGCTAGGTAAATACTCCATGCCTAAGCTACATCAACAGCACAGATATTTCTCCACAACACTAATTCATTCATCAAATAATAAGAGGAAAATCGACCATGCTGTGAATCTTTCACTCATGGAGATATGAAAGACTAAGTGCATTGGAAGTTCCAGAAACAGTTAACTTTGTCTCAGCTTGTGAGCAACAAGGTGATGAAAGCTGATGATCTGTCTACTACAGGTCTGTGACCCCTGAGCCCCATAAAATTTCACCCTCAGGTCTTCCAGCTGTCTTATAATTATAGTGAGTTCATGTTGATTCACTTTCTCATGGCAGTTTTGCAATGTGTCTTAAATCACCAAAAGTTCCCTTTTGAAGTTTACAGAGAGGGAGATCCTCACTACTTCATGTTCAGATCAGAGGTTTAAAACCAAAGGTGTAGTTCAACAGTTTATAATGTATTTTAATAAGTTCCAGAGTTTCTTACTGGTCTACCACAGTTAGAGCTTCGTGCTCTACCTCCTGGTGGTACTGCTTTAGATTTAAGGTATTTTATTTTCCTGATACCAATTTCAACTATGCATGAAAAGTTATTTTTTCTTTGAATCATAGTATTAACAGCAATATGTCAGCCAATATCGTGTGGCACTTCAAGAAGAACTACCAAGCCTCTGAAAGTTGCTTAATTTGGCAGAATGCTAACAGTTATTTTTTCAAAGGATATAGGAGAAGACCTGGGCAATAGGAGGTTTAAGAGGAAAGTCACACGAAAGATTATAGTAACATTAGTTTACATTGAGCTAATCACATCCAGGTGGCACCAAGTTCTCTTCAAGGCTCAAATGTTAACAAAAGTATGGCCCTAGCATTCACTTTGATGTTAATGTGTAGAGTTGATCTCTTCCAGTACATGTTTCCCTTGGACATTTAGCCTCTAGAAAATGAGTCAAAAACATGCACCTTGATTTGATTATTTGTATTCATATTTGCAAATTAAAGATTTAAAAAATATGACGTATATGTATATACAAGCAATACACACACACACATACTCAATGACAACATTATACATGTAAATCAGATCTTACTCACTATCTGGTTAGCTGATGACATCATGACTATAGATTTTTCAGTTTTGTACAACCCATTTGTAAAGTTATCAGATGTCTTAAGTTAAGATATTTTCCCTCATTAAATTTTCTACAAATATTATAGATTGGTTATTTGGATATTACTTAGAAAGTTGTGAAATGGGCATATGAAAATTTGTTTTCTATGTTGAAATTTTAGAAAGATATTTTAGAACAGAATCCATCCCAACATTTTATTTTAAACACAGACTTAAGTGAAATCGGGTTGTCTTTTGAGAAATCTGTTTCAAAACAGCAAGGGGCTGGGTATATTGGAATGTAACCTGTAACATCAGGGTGATTCAGGACAGCGAAATTGATGGGTTAGGCATGGAATTCATTCCATCTAGTATCAAAAGCAAGTGATTAAACTGCTGTTTATTTAAGCACTTAGTCTCCAGTAAGATTGATTTATGTTTGAAAATACTTCAGACTCTGTAACTTAGTAAATAAGAATGGTGGATTAATAAGTTAGAGGAGGAAAATATATGCTAGAGAGTGTGATCCATCAAAGTTTTCAGGAAATGTGTCAGGGAATTTCTCAAGATGTTCTTTCCCTTAATGAAGTCTCACTATCTTTGCAGACATTTTAGGACATGTGTTAAGGTACTACTAATAAAATGTTTTAAAAAAAAATCTTTCTTATATGAACCATGTTCACTAGGGAAACAGAATTGATAAAATAAATGCATATTTCAAACCTGATTTATCTCACTGACTTGAATAATAGGGGACAAGAAATCCAAACATGGCTGTTTTCATGCTGGAGAGCCTGAGAAATTTTAGTAGTCCCAAGCTAGTCCTGCAGGCCTGGTTTCCTGAAGAGTGTCTGTCTTCAGTCCACATTGGAAGGCTAAAGAAGCTAGGTTGTCTGTAGGTGTGAACAGCAGCAGCAACAACAATGTGTAGATACACTCACCAGGAACTAGCAAAGGTTAGCAAACAAACAGAACTATTTTTCCATTAGATCTCTTTATGTGTGGGTCATTGTCAGAAGGTGTCATCCACTCTGGAGGAAGGCCTTCACCCTTTAATGATTTCTTCTTGCAAATGTCCTTACTATTGACCTGACCAGAGGTATATCTCTCTGTTGATTCCAGATTCAATCAAATTGAAAATAAAGACTGATCAGTACAATCCCTAGGATCAAAGATGAGATAATTATTCTTCATTTCAATTGCTCCCACAATTTATGAAGAACAGAGTAAAAGGAAAAAGAACATAAAAACACTGTAGAGAAAGTGTTCTACAATCATTGATAGTGTCTGAATTTTGCCTCTACTTGTTCCTGTCTTTGATACTATAGTTCTGTAATTATTCTCTCTAGATCCCACCATGCCATCTATAAAAAGGAATATAAATAATTATGATCTCACATTTAGCACAAATGGCTAATAAAAAATTGTTTTCTTTAAAACATGGCCTCACTGTGTATCCTTGACTGGCTAGGAATTCTCTATGTAGACTATACTGTCCTTAGACTCACACTGATCTACCTTCTTTTGACTCCTGAGTGCTGGTACTAAAGGTGTGCACAACAAATCACCATTTCTGTCCACTGGAAAATGCACTAGTTATTTATATGAAAAGAACCTTTAAGGTATAAATAATAAACAATGATCACTTTTTATAAAATCTTTAATTTCAGAGAGGTCTTAGAAATAATCAAGGAGATAATTACATGATGTTTTTAACATGAATTGCATATTGTTCCTTAGTGTCTAGGAGACTGTGATAAACAAGCTCATAATCTCAAATCAGGCTTAATCTGAATAATGAGTTCTAAAACTGTGATTTTTCAGAGTTCTATATATTTCCAAACTTCAGTCAAGGTCTATCGATATATGTTCTTTGTGGGTAATATGATATGTGAAGACATAAGGCATAGTAAAAGAAAAATCTTTATCCTCAAATGAACCAATACATCAGCAATTAATTTATGCTTAAAATATGTATATCATGTAGGTTTAAATTCTGTGATGATCTAGTTAAATTATTTGGAAGAACATTAAGATATCATAATGACAGCCCACATTACTTGAATTATTATCATGTCAGGGCTATAATTGTTCTCCTAAATGAGAAGAGTTAATTTGAATTTCGAGGATATTTTTTGTTTGTTGCTTTGTTATTTTTTTTGCTAATATATTTAATTAACTCTCCTTTCTTCTCCTTTTTCACATCTGGTAAAGAATTTTATTATAAAAATCAGTACCAGTCACTTTTGAAATCTTCATGGTATATGATGCTTGCTCACAGAGAAGTCTCAGTTGTAACCAGAGAATTGATCATAGCATGAATTCCTGACCATTATAAATCCTACTGGCATCACTGTTTAAGATTAAATTAATCCTTTGAGAGTACCAAAAATGTGACAGTTAAAAATAAGTATGATATATATTGATCAGGGCATCATTTGTTCTGTATTGAAGACACTGAGGCAGAAAATAGTCTGTGTAGCTGGTAGAATCCAGTAAATAGATAGGTATAATGGAATAAAAGAAACTAGAAGCAAACTTTCTTTTTAAAATATGCTAAAACAGAGATTTGTCTCCCTCTCTCTTCCAGGCTGATAGCCTCACTGGTCTCTGTGAAACGGATATTTAGGAGAAATTTACCACGTTCTTTGTTCCCAAGACTTTTAACTTGTCAAAGTGCTGAGAACAAGTGGCTGATGATAGGTCAGCTTTAAATGGGAGATCTGTATAAACACCTCTCTCCCAAGAGCCATCTTAGTAAGTGTTGAAGGTATTTAAGAGCTGGAGGAGAAGGAAGAGTGTCCTGAAATGCTTCCATCGAGAAAAGACAAGAACATCCCAAACATAAGCACAGGGAGCTATGATTAGCTGCTCAAGATTAGCCCTTCTAGCTGTACTCCATGGGCAGAGAAAATGGTCACAAATCTCCGTCTTTTGCAAGGGGCTAGTATTTTTGTTAGTGTTTGCTGAAGGAGTATTATCATTATTTTGTAATGATGTAGCCACTGGGGTACAAAGTAAGAAGAATAAAGGTTTTAGAGAGAAAAGAAGAGGAAAATAAAGGATAAACACAATCACAATATGGTATATGAATGATACCTTCAAAATAAATAATAAAATAGTAAAAGAGATTTAATATAAATAAGAATGAAATGTAAAAAAAATCTTTCTTTCTTAAAATTTATCACTTCATATATTGCTGTCTCACATAGCTTGCAATTTCCTAAATTTCATTCTCTGCTCCCTTGATCATTCACTTCCCACAACTTTTACTGCTTAATTATACTAAATTAGTACATTTCTCTATGCTAAGCATCAAAATGTCCATCTCTCTAAACAGTTATTTCAAAGACTATGTTTAAAAACATTTTGCCCTGTACTGGTCAAAACCTAACTGTGTATGTTTCTCAGCAGACTGCGTTAAATTTTCATCAATATATCTTTGCACACAAAGCATAGCATGCCTCTCAGAATTGCAAATAACTCATTAAATTTACTTTCCAATTGTAGATCATTTTCTCAAACACTGAAATCTCTGTATCCAATGCAAATGAAAGAAGATATCATTGAGAAAAAAAAATCATGATGGCCTTAAGACTATGACTTTCAGAAAACTCAAACCTTCTGATAATAGAAAATGTATGGAATTCAGTTGTTGACAACATCGCAATTGAGTAGGAACAAGAGGTACAGGACTGAGAGGGACTTAAAAAAGTCATGTGAGCAGAAGTCTATCTGTTCATTGTGAACTAAGAAAAAGATGCCTTTCAACAAACACAAAATGTGAATTTTTAAAGAGAACAATTGGAGCTAGGGTATCTGAAAGGGATGTCGGGCTTCTTATTCTTCAGTCATAAAATGATGGAATATACCCAGTTTCTACACTAGTGATAATAGTTTATAGGTAATTAATGGGTTAAAAATTTACCAAATTGTCCCAGAACACAACTCTTGCACTTCTGACCTATTAATCAGAACTCTAAATCAATAAAATTGTTTAGATTCTCCATATACCCAAAGGCATAATATATTCTCAAAGAATAAATAAAAAAATAAAAGCAATCACAGTGAAAAATGTAAACCTTGAAACATAAATGATGAAATGCAACAAGACCTAAAATGTTAATGTTTAAAGAGACTAATACATTATCATGAATTTTATTCTGTGTTCTAATTGTTTAGTGCTAAAATTTCAATTCATAGCCATGAAAAATTCTGAAAGGTAACCTATTTATTCTCCTCTTTTCTTTTAAAAGGGGTTGACTGCTATTTAGCTCCTCACATCCCTTTGGAAAACTAATAGAAAACTGAGGGTTAGAGCATGTCATGAAGATCTTTTTAAATGATTCTGTATCTACATAAAAGGTTTTCATGAAAGGTGAGCAACCTTACTGGGAAAGGAATCACACTGCCACTGTTTTTTTTTTTTTTTTGAAAACATGTCTGTGTCCTTGAGGAGAAAAAACAATACCAAAGGAAATTCTGATTTTTGAGAATGTAAAGTAGATTGAGCATTTGCAAATATTTTTACCATAAAGAACTTAGGATATCAGATTGTTAAAGTGTTTAGAACCAAGAAAAGTTTAGTAAACTTGTGTCATGAATGCAAAGTATTTATCAGAATGTCTGGTGTGCTCTATGACCAGAAAACTGGCCATTGACTATATGATATGTTAACATCTATTTTCATTGAAAGTTTAGTCAACATAGTATAAATAAATAAATAATAAATAAATAAATGAATGAATGAATGAATACAAAATGGAGGTAAAGCAGGAGAAGGAACTTGTGTAGCAAGATGCTTGGAGAATAACTTGCTATGAATATGTACATGAGGGATAAGTGAAATATGTTATAAAATATTTGAACTCATTCCAGCACTAGTGTCCCTTTTGTAAACCCAGATGTTTAAATGATGGCTCAGTTGGGATGTATGGGATTATGACTCTGTCCCATCTGCTGCTACCGTCTGCCCATTCTCAGAAGGTATAAAATCACCTATGACACTTGGCAGGCAAGCAGTTCCCATTAAAAGGTAACTCAAAACCTTCCCTACGGCAAAGTCTTTCAACATTTGTCTATATGGAGTAGATGAAGGTCAAGACCATAGCTTTGTTAATGAATCACTGGTAGAAGTGTTATGGCAAATATTTTGTGATGTAACTAAGTGACATAAATCAGCCTAACCATAAACAAAGTGACTGTAAATTTATATCTTTAACTCTAAAATTCCAAATTTGTAATTGCCACTTTGAATGGATAACAGAATGCTTTGATTCCAATGGATACTTTTCTATCAGTATTTCAATTTCTTGATAATATGAAATTGCAAAATGTACGTATGTAATAACACCTATGGCATTATTAATAGTGAGAATATATTAAGGATTCCATGGCTTCTGTCATCTATTATTTTGCTACTGAACACTTCAGTTCTTGCCCTTGTTTATTTCTTTCATATATGTTCAGTTTTTAATTGTCGTGCTAGATTTGTTTGTTACCAGCAATCTACTTCATTAGATAATATGTCACAAGAGATCTGGGAAAGTATTTTTCTCATTTAATTATGCAGTTTGTAGCAAAATGCCTAACATGCAGTAGATACTAAATAAACACATCAAAATTAGTATAAATGACACATAATATTTAAATTTCCAAATTAGCAAAAATCCGCAGGAAAATAATTTCAGATTTCAGATATTTCAAAGCTTCCATTTTATGCATAAGAACTTATCATGTATGTTTATATAGATTAAAATTTAAAAAAAAGATGACAAAGTTTAACTCCTGAAGTGAATAGTAGACACTAGTATGTGCTAGTTTCAATTTGTAAAGTGAGTGAACATTGAAATTTTCATTAGTATGAAGAATTTATGATAAAGAGATGGACAGAAAATTGGCTAATAGAGTATAATTAAAATGATAAACAACGAGATGACAATTAATAATCGAGCACAATACCACTGCCTGGGGCCAGCCTCCAGCCGCACAGGGCTCAAAGGGAAGCCATCGAGTCTGTATGTACTATAACTTTTTTTATCTGAGGGGGTTAGGGAAAAGGCACTCACACTCCTTCTTAATAGTTACCCTCTTTATTTATTTTTCTATTTTCTTCATTTTTTAATATACTTTTTCCCCACAAATTATATACCCCAACAAAATCTTTCAGGCAATATAAAAACTAAAACATGGTTATATTCTGTTTTTCAAGTGAATGATAACAATGAATTCAAGTAAAAAACAGTATGTTTTCCATATCCCTTATACGATTAAAAATTTTACATATTACAAGTGAAAAATTTATTGCAAGAACCCATGTACATTCATACCCAAGCAATTTGTTATAGATTAACCATGTAGGCAACAAGATATTCTCCTCAGTCAGGTCTTTTACTGGCATGTTGAGCTTTGCAGTTACAAAGGAGGGGCCAATTACTTTATTAGTTATCTGGAAAGGTAATCTTATAAGGAATCTTAAAGGAATCACAAATTGAAAATTTTATATATGAAAAAGAATCAATCAGCTAGTTCTACCTTAAATCTTTAGAGTACATACCCACTCATCAATAGTTGTTTATATCAGGAGATTGAGTGCCAAGATGGGTATAAGGAATTAATCATCATCTTTGGTCACCAACCAATTCAAGCAAGAAAGGCATGTTGCTAATAATAATTGAACAGTTTTGTTATTGTTCCCTGACCTTAATGAGTTCCTCATTCATATATGTTCCTTTCTAAAACTTTAGATTTTCTTCTTGGGTATTTCACCTAAAAGCTATTTGACAAAAACATCTTAGACTAACTTTAAGTTATTTTCAAAGCTTTGTTCAGCTATGTTGCACCCCAAAATTTGTGAACATATCTCCCAACATTAAGACTAGAAGAATTTAAATTACTGGGCTACTGAGACTCAATTTTGTTTGTTTGTTTGTTTGTTTTTGAGACAGGGTTTCTCTGTGTAGCTTTTGGAGCCTGTCCTGGAACTCATTTTGTAGACCAGGCTGGCCTCAAACTCACAGAGATTCACTTGCCTCTGCCTCCAGAGTGCTGGGATTAAAGGTGTGTGCCACCACTGCCTGGCCTCAATTGCTTTTCTTAATCATTAACCATGGCTACAGTCTAAATGGTTCCTCAATAGAACTTACGTGTTCTAAAAGTGTGACACTTCCTTATTTATATTTTCTTATCATTAAAACTATATTTAAACTAACATTATTATTATCAATTACACAGTATAGCAAAAGGAGAAATTGTCTTTATAGCAATCTGCAGGTGAAAATACCCAGAAAAATAGGATATTTCCATGAGATAAACACACTACATTATAGGCAGTGGGGATCTCCCCACACCCATTCACACTGTGCCAAATACCAGATAAAGATAGCAGCAGCAAACATGTAAAGGCACAGTAGAAGCAAAAGAAGTTTTGGGGTCTGTGGTCTCTGGTCTTATCTATTTGAGATTCACACATCAGTGATTTGTCTCCTAGTGAGTTGACACTCTGAACTTCAGTTGCCACCTGCTGCTCCTCTGACGTGGCCACTGGCAGTACATATATATGTAAGGGTGTATATGCACATATGTTTAGATTATAAATGGATATCAAACTTCTAGGTAGGAATGGTTGGTAGAGCTTTCTAATAAAATATTCAAAATCATTTTAATTGAGGATAAGATGTAGAGTTAGATGAATTTTAATCTTACGCTATAAATTACCAATTACTCCATTTAGAACAAGGTATTTGGTTGTAACTAATATATAATATTTATTTCTGGGATAATTAAAATGAAATATCACATGATTTTTGCTAGTACCAAATGGCATAAGGCCTCTGAAAACAATGTATAAACTGCAAATTAATAGCCTGATATTAATACATTTCTACTTTCAATTGCTTCAATTAGAAAAAGAATATATAGAGAAACCTAATTTTTTTTTAATGGAAAACCCACAGCATGTAACTATTAATTAGAGGCTAGATTATACCAATTCATTGATTCATAAATCAGAGTAAAAAGCAAAATTCATAATTATATCACAACATTGCATTTAACCTGTATATATGTACCATTGGAGAATTAATATTGATATTTCTTTTATCAATATATATTTTCTTATTTGTTTAAATGGTAGCTTGCTTTTAAATATAGCTAGTTATTTATATTTCCCATTCTTCTTCCACCAGTATCCTCTATTTATTGATGTTTCTCAAACTTATACAAGCATCATAATTTTTAATATAGGGTCATTTTCCACAGACTTCTGGAGATCAAATTCCGATTCCTTGGGGCTAAGAAAGAAGCTTAGACTTTGATCTTGTAAAATTTTCTAGAAGATGATTGATCATCAACCTCATGACCTAACCATTGAAAGATTATCGTAAAGAGTTATAATGAAAAGGATCAGTATAAATACTTCTCTGACTACAAGAGAGGAAGATATTTTAGGTAGTTTAATAACATACCTTTGAAATGTGGTAAGTTTGGAGAAAACACATACCCCATCATAAACATCAACAAAAACACATTTTGCAATACATAGGATGTAGATGGATTTCATCATTAATCAAACACTGAGGCAGAGTATCATGATAAAGGGATATTAATGGAGGTGTTTTCAGGAAGGATGTATTTATGAAGTTGAAATGAATGTGGATGTACAGAGCAAGAACACTGAAGAGGAATACTGTGTTACACAGAAATCAGCAGATTCTACCGTTGGGAAAATAGATCATCAGAATTCTCTTAGGAAGGCATGAGGGTCACATACTTCCCCAATCCACATCACTGAATAATAGGATGTTCATCTACCTTCATGATAAAAGTATTACCATTTGCTGAAGCAATTGGAACATGAAAAAAAAATTCTCAAAGATGGATTATGGATTTTGTTTTCTCCACACTCCAAAGTCACAACTTCTGAAAATTTAGAGTATGGATTCTTTCTAAAGATGAAATTATTTTTGGCATGGTCCACCAAAGCTACACTATTTCAAACTTTGAATTTGCTCATTTTCAGTGGAGTAGCAGAACTGAAGATTACATTCCAGGTATGGATTCCTTGAGTAACAAGATATATTATTTTTGATAGGAAATATTTATAATTCTTTAGTCAGCAAAAGTTACTCTCATTTCTTATTAGTGTGTATTCTCAAACCTGTTTTTAAAAAAAGTACTTGTTGTTTCTTGTGTTAAAGCAAAGTGAAAATAGTGATTCAGCACTTTAGTTTCAAAACTGCCAAGATAAAGGATGAAATGGAAAATGTTAGAGATAAAATGTGCTTTGAACTATTTCACCTTTGATAAAGACAATTTAGTTATTGGTTTGGCCTGAAATTATAGCATTTGCTTTAACCCACCCTACTAACCCAACAGATGCATTAATTATAGAGTAAATAGGATGATATAGATAATTGAGTGAAGTGAAATAATCTCTTAAATTATTTTATTCAAGTAAACTTTAATTGGTGTGAGAAGGTTTAGTATAAATTATCTTTACCATTCCTTCATATTGCCAGTTAATAAACTGAGGTCAACCGATTGCTTCTTATTCGTTAGGTCACCTAGTATTTATGGAGCCTGGCCTATGGTGCCCACTGTCTGACTGGGAAGAAGATGAAATGAATGTGAAAAAAATAAAACTTTGATGCCGTTCAAACCTTAAAATTTTTAAGGACAGCTAATAAGAAAGAATACTAAATAAACGAAGAACTCAAACTTCAGTAAGGAGAGATACAAGGATCCATTTTGTCTGAAATTAGGAAAATTATCTTTAATAAAAATGAATCAATGAATGGTGATGAGTATCTTCTAGCTGTGTCATTTAGCCCATGGACACTCCATCAAGCTGTGTAGGAGCTGAGTGTCAAAAAGTTGTGAGGAATTATTGGGGGCCATGTTTTTCAACTGTTATGGTTTGAAGGTAGGTAGGAAATGGATACTTTGGCCCAAATGCAGTAAAATGTCCTGGAAGATGCTTATCAACCTGTTAGTTACGGCGGTGAGCTATGTGTTATGAGTCAGAGGCAACAGTAATGATGGAAATGGAAGGATAATGGATTTGGGCAGTTACCCAGGCATTTAGGAATTAAATCTCAAATAACATTGATCGTCATTTTCATTACTTTTCTCCCATCTTGAGGAAAAATACCTACAAAGGGAACTGAAGAAGGACAGATTTTGGTTCACAGTTTGAGGCCATAGTTCCCTATGGTAAGGAGGATAAAACACTAGCAGAGTGAGGCTGTTGGTTACACTACATCTGCCATCAGGAAGCAGAGAGTCACAGATACTGCTTATGGTGGTGTGAAAGAAGGGAGTAGCACTATTAGGAACTGTGGCCTTCTTGGAGTAGGTGTAGCCTTGTTGGAGGAAGTGTGTTACTGTGGTGGTGGGTGGGCTTTGAGGTCTCATTTGCCTAAGCTATGCTTAGTGTGACACATGGTTGCTTTTGATGCCTTGGCATGAAGATGTTGAACTCACAGCTCCTGCTCCAGCACCATTCCTGCCTGCCTGCCATCTGCCATGGTAATAATGAATTAAACCTCTGAAACTGTAAGCCAGCGCCAATTAAATGTTTCCCTTTATAGGAGTTTCCCAGGTCATGGTGTCCCTTCACTGCAATAGAAACCCCAACTAAGACAAAAACTGCTACCAGGAACTGAGGTATTGCTACAATAGGCCTGTCCATGCTTTTGTTTTGAGGAATTTGGACTTTCAGAGTTTGGGTTAGGAAATCTGTGGAAAACTTTAAGTGCTACTTAATAGGCCATACTAGTGGAAACATGAAATACAGTTGGGCTGTGGGTGATTTGAAATGTGGGCTCAAGAAGTTTCAGAGAATAATAGTGTTAGTATATTGCTGTGGGATGTTCTGTATGGCAAATGTGTTGCTGATTAGTCAATAAATAAAACACTGATTGGCCATTGGCTAGGCAGGAAGTGTAGGCGGGACAAGGAGGAGAATAAAGCTGGGAAGTGGAAGGCTGAGTCAGAGAGACACTGCCAGCTGCCACGATGACAAACAGCATGTGAAGATGCCGGTAAGCCACGAGCCATGTGGCAAGGTATAGATTAATGGAAATGGATTAATTTAAGCTGTAAGAACAGTTAGCAAGAAGCCTGCCACGGCCATACAGTTTGTAAGCAATATAAGTCTCTGTGTTTACTTGGTCAGGTCTGAGCTGCTGTGGGACTGGCAGGTGAGAGAGATTTGTCCTGACTGTGGGCCAGCAGGAAAACTCTAGCTACAAATGGCGTCTAACGTGGTGGCAAGAGTTTCCATCCTAAAAACTGAGAAAAAAAGATTCTAAAATGGAGCTAAAAACAGTTTCTAATTGTCTCTCTCAAATGAGCGGCAGCTGCCGGTTTGAGCTACTGGTGGGTTCCTAGCGTGTGTGCTCGACCTGCTGTATGGCAGGAATGAGGCCTCTGCAAGTGGCACATTAAGCTGCATGGTGGATTTAGCCTTTGCAGGTACAAAACAAAAAAAGAGGTTTCTGGACTACACGCTGCTTGGATAAAAGCATAGACCCACAGATAGCTCCCAGAGCTAGTGGTAAATGTAGCCATGTTGGGAAGCTGAGGTGGACGGAGCCAGCAGCCACAGCTGCTGCAGTTTAAAACAATAGATTTCACAATAAGACAGATTCAGATGTAATAGTTTACAATGTGTGTAAAATATACATAGGCTTGAAAGAGACAAAAAAGGTGATATATGGTGATATATAGTTATATAAACAAATACATAGTTTTAAAAAATAAAGTTTTTAAAGAGACAGTAAAATTAATATAAAAAAATAAGCCACGTAAAGATGAATATTACACAGAGAATCTGGATTGTGTTGTCTTTGGGATTTTTAACTGCAGAAAAACATTTGATTGTAAAAGCTGTTGAGTTATGCCAAAATGTATATTTTAAAGGTACCTTGACTTCAAAATTTGGATATAAGGATATGTTGCTTTGGAAAAGAGTCTCTTTTGTTCCCACAGAAAGGCAAAGGCTATGGATTTGTTCCAGATTAAGATACATCAGGTTTGACCAGCCAAGACCTCCTGAAAGGTCTCCGATGACACCATGGCCCAGATGATCCAACATCCAGAACGATTTGAAGGCAACTGGCTCAGATGATACACCCTCATGGACTATTCTATAATTCTAAAATTTTCTTTGTATCCCCATAAGATACAGCACCCCCCTCCAGCAGGAAGTAGTAAGAGAAGCTACGCCCAAATTCCCAAATTATATGTAATTTTACTTTGTTAAGGTTAAAACCTTCCTTTTTGAAAAAAAAGGGGGGGAAGTGCTGTGGGATGTTCTGTATGGCAAATGTGTTGCTGATTAGTCAATAAATAAAACACTGATTGGCCATTGGCTAGGCAGGAAGTGTAGGCGGGACAAGGAGGAGAATAAAGCTGGGAAGTGGAAGGCTGAGTCAGAGAGACACTGCCAGCTGCCACGATGACAAACAGCATGTGAAGATGCCGGTAAGCCACGAGCCATGTGGCAAGGTATAGATTAATGGAAATGGATTAATTTAAACTGTAAGAACAGTTAGCAAGAAGCCTGCCACAGCCATACAGTTTGTAAGCAATATAAGTCTCTGTGTTTACTTGGTCGGTCTGAGCTGCTGTGGGACTGGCAGGTGAGAGAGATTTGTCCTGACTGTGGGCCAGGCAGGAAAACTCTAGCTACAGTATATTCCCTGGAAATTTTCTTTGTGATATTTTGATGATAATTTGTCTTCTTTTTGCCCTTGTCTGAAGACTGTGCCTGAGGCTAAAGTGAAGATATTTGAATTAATTCCATTGGCAGAGCAAATCTCAAAAAAGCCTAGTATAGACTCTGATGTGTGGTTATTAGTGTTAACCCTAATGAAAATGTATAATAAAAAGAAGCAAGCTGAGTAAGTAGAAATATTTGAGGAGAAAAGAAGGATCATGCAGTGGAATGGAGCTAAATCCTGTGTTCAAGGAGATAAACAGATTAAAATGTGGAATAAAGGGAGTGGTGAACTCAGGGCAAGATTCCACCCAGCTAAGTTTCCTGTGTATGAATAGGAATTAAGAAAATACTTAGAGCTTGGTGTAGTGGTGCATATCTTTAATCTCAGCACTTCAGAAGCAGAGACAAACTCAGATCACTCCTTAGTTTGAGGTTATCATGGTCTATAGATCTAATTTCAGCACAGTCTTAGGCAGTGAAGCAAAGTATAAAAAACAGAAATCTGCTGAAGATACAGTTGAACAAGGAGACATGTTCCAGCCCCATCAAGCAGCAGAAATTGGTAGCTTGGGACATGTGGTTCTGGCTTTAGAGTCAAGCACAGAAGAAAGGGGTTATGAAATCTTCCTCCATGATTAATGAAAGCCACTGATGCCCGACCCTATTCCAGGGTGTCCCTGAATGGAGGCCCAGAAAGGCCATTGTACAAAGCTGTGAAGTTGAGGTCTGGATTGCCATGGAGACCTCAAGATGTTGGAGATGCGAGAGTCCATATCTGTCAAGGAAAGCTGCTAGTAGGGAATGGGAACAGCCAAAGAGAGAGAAGTATATTGCAGTCAGCAAAAATGAAAGGAATTGGAGATCTGAAGAGCATTTTGATATCAGACATGGAGATGCAGAGTTTGGAGTTTGCTCAGATGGTTTTCTGTATTGCTTTGGTCCATTATGTCCTCACTATTCTTCCTTTATGCTATATACATATAATGTGCTACTACATGTTGGAAATATATGATCTGCTTTAAATTTTAATTTTACAGGGGATTACAGTTGAGAAATTGCATGAATCTCAGAAAGGACTTTGAATTTCACTTTTAAATAAGTTTGAGACTCTAATAGACTATGAGGACTTTTGAAGTTAGATTGAATGAATTTTTGCATTATAGTATGGTTACAAGCCTTTGGGGGAGTTGAGTGTAGTGCTTTGAAAGAAAATGGCCCCCAAAAGGAGGGGCACTGTTAGAAGGTGTGGCTTTGTTGGAGTAGGTGTGGCTTTATAGGAGGAAGTTTGCCAATATGGGGGTGGGCCTTGAGGTTTCCTTTGCTTAAGCTATTCTCAGGGTGGCACACAGATGCTTCTGCTGCCTGCAGATCAAGATGTAGAACTCAGCTTTTTCTCCAGCATCGTTTCTGCCTGCCTGCCATCTGCCATGACAATAATGGATTAAACTTCTGAAATTTTTAAGCTATCCCCCAATGAATTTTTTTTTTTATACAGTTGCTGTGGTCATGGTGTCTCTTCACAGCAATGGAAACCCTAATTAAGATAATGTTGCTCAACTAACTTTCTCCATAAATTTATTCATTCTTGGACCCCAATCATGAGTACTCCCCCCATTTAACATTTCTTGATACATCCTCATAGGTACTCTCAGAGATGTGTTTCCATGGTGATTTTAATCCAGTGAAGTTAACCATGAAGATTAACCGAAACAAATGGAAAGCTATATGTAAAGTATGGGAGAACAAGAGCCAGTAGAGTCAAAATAGATCAATAATTTTAGGAGAAAAGATGAGACCTAGGAGGATCTCCTACAACCTCAGACTACACAGGGATAGAGGACTTAGAGGAAACTTCCATTGTGATGCCAGAGTCTTAGTTAAGCACATTCCTTAGTGCAACTACTGGGACCTGCCAAGAGACAAGCAGTAAACTGAGTGACTCACGAGTGTCTGTTTTTATAGCATTCTTATTAACACCATTCATTATAACCAATCACATATGTCCTTCAAAGTTACAAGAAATATTCCATGGAAATCCCCACTCTGAGATCATTGAAGAAAATTAATTCTGAGGAAGAGTTATTTGTCTGAACTCATTAACATAGCCCAAAGATATTGCATGGACATGGGTTGAATATCAATATGTATGATAAGGTCCAGCAATAGGTTATCAAAACTTCTGTGGTAGTTAGGGTTTCTATTGCTGTGAAGAGACACCCTGACCACAGCAACACTTAGAAAGAAAACATTTAATTGACATGTGTGGTGACATTGTGTTCCCCAAAACATTGTTCACTCTAGTAAACTTATCTAGGGTCAGAGAACAGAACAGCCACTAGATACAGAGGCCAGAAAATGGTGGCACACACACCTTTAATCCTAGCATTCCAAAGGCAGAGATCCATCCGGATCTCTGTGAGTTCAAAGCCACACTGGAAACAGCCAAACATGGTGACTCACACCTTTAATCCCAGGAAGTGATGGCAAAAAGCAGAAAGGTATTGAAGGCATGAGGACCAGGAACTAGAGCTGGTTAAGCTTTTAAGCTTTTGAGCAGCAGTTCAGCTGAGATTCATTCTTGATAAGGACACAGAGGCTTCCAGTTTGAGGAAACAGGATATACTGAGGAATTGGCAAGGTGAGGTGTCTGTGGCTTGTTCTGTTTCTCTGATCTTCCAGTGTTCACCCCAATACCTAGCTTCAGGTTTGATTTTATTAATAAGACCTTTTACGATTCATGCTACAGTCGTGGCTACCATGTTTTCAGGGACAATTATCATCATGGTGGAGAGCATGACTGCATTCGGGCGGACAGTTCTGTTTACATCTTGGAGGCAATAGAAAGGACTGGATGGTGTCCTGAGCATAGGAAACTTCAAATCCTGCCCCACAGTGACACACTTCCTCCAACAAGGCCATACCCATTCCAACAAAGCCACACCTCCTAATAGTGACACTTCCAATGAGATTATGTGGGCCAATTACATTCAAACTAACACAATCACTAAATAACTCTGCTGGTAAAATAATAAAAAAGATTGTACTAACATATATATTCATATTATGCAAATTTAGTCCATGGATTTTTCCATAATTACAAAAGAATGTCAGTTAACGAGCTAAATATATGAATCCACTTTATATTTGATAATCAATAAGGGAGTTCATACCTGGAGGATGATAATTTTCACTTTCTAAGCAGTTAGAGGTTGCTTGTAGTTCTTTGTCTATGGGTATGACCTCATGAAAATTCCCATCTTTGGTGTTGGTCTGTGTATTAATATTACCATTGTTCTGGTCTTGTTTATGCAGCTATTTCCAGAGGAGAATATTCCACTGCAGACTTCCTTGTATTCTGACTTTCATAATCTTTCTTCCTTTTTTCTGCCATGTTCTCTGAGCTATACATACAAGAGTTAGACTGAAAATATTTTGATTTGCTCTGAGATTCCCTATAAATTCATTGATCACTTCCTTGTGTCTGGTTATGTTTTTCTGTAATGGTCTCCATTTGTTGTAGAAAGAAAGAAGCGTCTTTGATGGAAGGTGATAGCTACACTTACCTGTGTGTATAAGAATAATTTTTTGAATATAGGAATTATCATGGTATACAAAAGTGATTTTATCAGTTTTTTCTAAGATCCATGACCTCACTAATCCCAGGAGCTAACTAGGTTTCCAGTATCAGGCATGATTTCCTTCTTGTTAAGTGGGCCTTAAATCAACTTAGATAGCTGTTGATTGCCACCAATATGTGACTGGTACTATCACCCCTTTATGGATATCATGTTATGGTCTCCATTGTTGTGGTTCATAGGTATTGGAGTTTGCAGCATTCTTTCTGTTACCATGTAAGCTGAACTACAGGGAAAAAGCTTTGAATTTAGAACCAGCTCTAATTACCTGAGTCTTGTGTCCAAAGTCTGCAGTGTATTCAGCAACAGCGGCTTCGCTTCAATCTCTGAGAGTCATCCAAGGACAACAGCTAAAGCCTATACGGCTTTCGGAGTAACTTGTACTACCTGATTGACCGTTTGAAAGGACGTGTCCCATGCCTGGTGTTGGGTTTTGTTAGTCTGCGAGTTTTCTGGAGAGCATTGTCGATCAAATGGCATAACTTCATTTACTATTTATTTGTCCATTGTCTTCCCTGCTTTTCCTACTGTATTGACTCTGCTCCCCCTCTTCACCTAAAGTTCCCCTTCCAAATTTTTGTTTTTTTCACATAACCTGTATCTTAGATTTCTTGAATATTGCAAAAGAGTGAAATTTTTCTTCCTGTGACCTGATGCATATTTTAATTAATGCAATGCATAAAGTTATATAATAAGTTTGTAGAAAAAATTGTATTCATCTTAGAGGTTAAATCCTTCAAGGTAGGTAAATTGGGACTACAAACTATTCAAAATCATCTTTGAATGGTTGTCAAAATGGTGTTTTCAAAATCATATCCAAATTAGAGTACTTAGCTCACTTTTGATATTTTTTAAACTCTGTTAAAATTTTTTTTATATTTATGTGTATGAGTTTTTTACATGCATGTTTGTCTGTGTACCATATGTATGCTGCACGCCCATGGAGGTCCTAAAAGGGCATATATCCCCTGTAACTGGAGTTACATACAGTTGTGAGTAGCAATGTAGTTGCTTGGAATCAACCCTTGATCCTCTGCAAGAACAAATCCTCTTAATCACTGTGCCATCTCTCCAGCCCTGTATTTTTTGGGGTGGGGGGTGGGGGGTGTTTGTTTGTTTGCTCATTTTGGTTTTAAGCGACAATAGTGAACGTTCTGCTAACTTTTTTTAAAATATAAGCTTTGGTACCTTTGAAATCATACAGTAAAATGGAACAATGAAAATACAGAGAAAGAGACAGACAGACAGACAGAGAGGAGTTTCTTTTGAAGGAGATCTCAAATTGTGCAAGTTTGATAAAGGAAAACAATAAATACCATGCTACTCATGTGTGTATACATATATGTGAATATATATATATATATATATATATATATATATAATAAACATAATCATGCAAATAAGTAAGCACAGTAATTCTGCTAGAGAACTTTAGTGCTACTTAAAGTTTTACTATTTTAATGCTAATGAGAGGCACTTATTTTCATAGGAAATAAATTAGCATACTTTCATGAGACCCCATCAGTTTAGTTGCTAAGTTTCAGTGTGAATCTAAACACTCTGTTCTGGTACATGCTTAGTAGACACTTCCATGACACAGCAATTCAATTTCATGCTTAATTCCATTCCATTACCTGACTGCCAATCCTTTTGTAGCTCTTTACAAATAGGCACTGGCTGGTTGTTGTGAAACAAATTCTATCCTGGCAATCAGATGCTCTTTTCACTAAGTTACTGTTGAGCCAGGGCATTTACAAATGGCTCCACTCCACAGAGCAGCACTCTCTAGTAGAACCAATGCCAATGTTGGCATTTCTTAGCAATAGTAAGTACCATACTAGTGTCAATAGCCCATACATCCTCAATATGCAGATAGGAGCAGTTTTTACAAATAACATGAGCTGTGTGATGCATTCAACTGTTTGCTGCAGCACAGTGGATGGAAATATCCTTCCCCTGATCTTTTAATTATGTGTCTTTTGTAAATATTTAATCAGTTCTGGTTGCAATTGGTTAGTTTCTTAAACATCAGGCACTGTAGAAAGAAAGAAACAATACATATTGACAACCAATTGGTGTGTATTATTACCAATAAAAAATAAAGATTATTTGACAAACCAGATAAACAAGAGTAGTTTTATGCATTTTTTTAAAGATCAACTGATTAACTCTCTTGCCGACTATTCAATTATCTGCTGAGCTGCACCTGTTTGGAAATTGTAGCTTAATGGTGTCCTTTGAAGCTCACAGTGCTCATTAGCATTCTACAAAACCCTCATGAACTTTGATGTTTAAACAAAGCCCTTATATATGAAGGTCCAGCAAAGGTCTAAGTGGGCTCAGAAGAGATCTGAATATCAAAGGCAAAACAAGCCTTGACACAGGATCCTAAATCTCCAGTTTATTTTATTTAAACTCAAAGGATTTCTTCAGTTTTTAGGCTTTCAGACATTATCCCCTGCCAGGGGATGCTGTTTTAATAAGATCAATCTACTAGATTGAGTGTAATTGTCTTGTAACATTTGGCTGGCCTGTGGAGAAAGTCTGCAGCAACGAGGCCAGAGAGAATTCCAACCTGGGTTATGGTGTGCTTTCAGGTGATTAAAGCCAGAGGATGGAATAGGAATTTAGCCAAGTTTGTGTGACATTCCTGGACTTTGGTAGCTTTTATAGAAAAATTGGGTGCTATTATACATGAAATTGGTAATCAGTATAAATTGCTAATATAATGAAAATCACTAGTGTCAGATCAATATTATTATTGAAAGAAGGTATTTAAATAAAAATGTTTAGATAGTTACTTCAATTTAATAATTAATATAAAAAAACTGCTAAATGCCAGGCTCCTCCTGAAGCTATTGTATTTAAATTCTCATTTTATTATATTATGTATGAGCCTAAAATATCTTAAAGACATAAAATAGCCTTTGAGTAATGCTTAATAGCAATAATATGTATAAGAAGGTCAAAGATTATATAGTACATAATAGTTTTCTTGAGACAGACTCTCATGTAGGTTAGGATGGCCTGAAATGCACTATGTATCTAAGGATTTACTTTTTAAATTATAATTACCCCCATTTCTTCCCTTCCTGTTAATCTTTCTAAGGCCTTAAATGCACCCTGGCTATCTTGCTAATTCATGGAATCTTTTTCTATGTTGTTAGATATTTATATATTATATGTTCTTAAGTACATAAAGAGATCATCCTCACACTTTGTAATATTATTGTGAATATAGGCTCTCAGAGATGACCACTTAGTATTAGATAAACTATTGATGGGCTCTTTCCTGAAAAAGACCATTTTCCCTGTAATTAGCATTTTCATTGCCAATAGTTCTTTGTCTAGGACTGAAGCCCAATGAGTGAGACTTTTATGATAAAATGTAACACATATAAATCTGTTTACACACAGTTTAAATTAAATCATCACATCTTGGCTGACAATATTTTCCCCAAGAACCATAGACTAACAAATTCCCCAATTCTAGACAGGAGAAGCCCCTTTGAGTTCGTGGGGAGGTTTTCCATGATATTCCCACAGCCTATTAGGCTATTGCTATTGCACTTGGTTGACTTACAGAGGTGAAAGGTAATTCCCTATTGCTGAAGATACCGTGGACTCCTGAAGCAAGACACAGAGAACCTGAGCTGCATGTGAACTGAAAGCCTCCTCTTTAAGGACAAGCTTTCATTGCATTAGACAGCACCTTGCAAGCTCCAAGGAGAGTGAAGTAACCAAAAATTTTACCTAGCTATGATGCCTATAAACCACAGCAATACACATATGTTGGTGGCAAACAACAGCTCTCTAATTTTATTGAATATTTTGGGGCAACTCTAACCAAGCAAATGAAAGACTTGTGTGATTAAAAACTTCAAGCCTTTGAAGAAAGAAATTGAAGATGATTTCAAAAGATGGAAAGATCTCCCATGCTCATTGATTTGTAGGATCAAAATAGTAAAATGCCATCTTATGTAAAGCAATCTACAGATTCAATGCAGTCCCCCATCAAAATTCTAGCACAACTGTTCACAGATGTTGAAAGGACAATACTCATCTTCATATGAAAAAAAAATTCCAGGATAGGTAAAACATTCATGTACAATAAAAGAAATTCTGGAGATATCATTGTCCTTGATTTCAAACTGCAGTACAGAACTATAGTAATAAATACCACATGATACTGGCATAAAAGCAGACAAGCTGATAAATAGAAAAGAAAAAAAAAGACAGATGCAAATCCACACAGCTTTGGACACCTGATTTTTTATATAAGAGCCAGAAATATACAATGGAAAATAGAAAGCATGTTCAACAAAAGATGCTGGTCTAACTTGATGTCAGCATGTAGAAAAATGCAAATAGATCCATATCTACCACAGTGTACAAAACTTAAATCTATGTCAATCAAAGATTTCAACATAAATCTAGATACACTGGACCTAATAAAAGAGAAAGTGGGGAATAGCTTTGAATACATTGGCACAGGAGCCAACTTCCTGGACAGAACATCAATACTGCAGGCACTAAGATCAACAATTAATAAATGGGATCTTATGAAGATGAAAAGCTTCAGTAAGGCAAAGGACATTGTCAATAGGGCAAAATGGCAGCCTTCAGAATGCAAAAAGATTTTCACTAATTCCACATCTAAAAGACGAATATCCAAAATATACAATGAACTCAAAAAACTAGACATCATTAAACCAAATAACCAGTTAAAAATGGGGTACAGATATAAACAAAGACTTCTCAACAGAGAATCTCAAATAGCAATATTCACTTAAAGAAATGTTCAACATCCTTAGCCATCAGGGAAATGAAAATCAAAACTACTTTGCTATTTCATCTTACACCTGTCAGAATGGCTAAAATCAAAAACACAAGTGACAGCTCATGCTGGGAAGTATGTGGAGCACAGGGAACACTCCTCAATTGCTTGTGGGAATACAAACAAGTACAGTCACTATGGAAATCAATATGATGGGTCCTCATAAAATTGATAATCAATCTATCTTAAGATCAGCTATAACATTTTTTGGCATATATCCAAAGGATACTCCACCCTGCCACAAGGATACTTGCTCATTTATGTTGATAGAAGCTTTGTTCATTATAGCCAGAAACTGGAAACAAGATAGATGTCCCTCAACCAAACAATGGATAAAGAGAATGCGGTAGATTTATACAATGGAATATTTCTCAGCTGTTCAAAACAATATCACGAGATTTGCAGGTAAATGGATGAAACTAGAAAAAATCATCCTGAGTGAGGTAACTCAGACCCAGAAAGACACAAATGGTGCATACTTTCTCATAAGTGGATATAGCTGTTAAGTAAAGGATAATCATAAAATTCAAAAACTCAGCGAGGCTAAGTTACCAGGAGGGCTCAAGAGGAAAAATAATAGATTTGGCAAGTGGTCTGTGGGCAGATGTGGATGGAAAAAGGAGGGATCAGGCAGAGGTGGGAAAATGGAGGGAGAGATTATTAAGAGAGATGACTGGAATTTGGGGACACTTGTGGGTGGAGATGTGGTAAGCTAAAGCTGTGGAAACACACTGGAAACTTTAAGAGTAACTCTAGCGAAGATACCTAGCAATTGTAGATAAGGAGCCTGAACCAACCGTCTTCTATAATCAGCCAAGACTTTCTACATTGGGACGAGGACACTAACCCAGCTAACAAACCCTCGACCGACACTCTATCCCACCTTCAAGATGTGCTGGGGTAATGTTGGCCTAGAACTTGTGGGGGTGGCCAATTAATGATTGGTCCACCTTGAGGCCCATGCCATTAGAGAGAACTCAGGCCTAACACAGCCTGGATGGCCAGGAACCAGAGAATGGACAGCTCAGAGACCCAGGATAGAACCAAACATGAGTAGGGAAAAATTTCAATGACATGGTTACTAGTAATATTCTGCTGTACTCATAGATCTGGTTCTTGGCCCTATTGCCGTCAGAGAGGTGTCATCCAGCAGTTGATTGAAACAGATGCATATACTCACAGCAAAACACGAGGTGGTGCCATGGGAACCCTGCAGAAGAGGTGGGGGAAGAATTGCAGGAGCCAGAGGGGTCAAGGACACCATGAGAACACAACCCACAGTATCAAATAAGCAGGACATACAGGGAATCACAGAGACTGAAGGAACAAACATGGAACATGTATTGGTCTGAGCTAGGGCCTCTGAGTATGTGTTACAGTTATGTAGCTTGGTATTGTTGTGGGAGTCCTGAC
Source organism: Peromyscus californicus insignis (assembly GCF_007827085.1). Lineage (NCBI taxonomy): Eukaryota > Metazoa > Chordata > Mammalia > Rodentia > Cricetidae > Peromyscus > Peromyscus californicus. The sequence goes on from NW_026294447.1 coordinate 42,968,330, forward strand.
AATGGGCTTGGGGGCTGTCTCGGACTCTTCTGCCTTCTTTTGGGACCTGTTTCCTCCCACTGGTTTGCCTTGTCCAGGCTTGGTATGAAAATATGTGCCTTGTCTTATTGTATCTTATTATGCCATAGTCGGTTGATTGGGAGGCCTAGTCTTTTGTCAAGGTATTCATAGGAGGAGTAGATCTGGGGAAGTATGCAAGGGTAGGGACTATGGTCAGTATATAATATATGAAAGAAGAATAAAATAAAATAAAAAACGTGTAACTTAAAAAACAAAACAAAACAAAACACCAAGCAACAACCCTGCTCAACATGAGGGAAACCATACTTGTATTAGAAACCTAATCAACTTTCTGGGGCTAAGGAGGCCAGAGTTCTGGGAGGAGAGCTTACCACTTCCAGTTTAAACCATTATAATCTCTAACTACATTCTAAATATTTGCCCTAATACCCACATATAAGTGCATTCTTCACTCCTCATCAAAGAAACTTATCTTTAGAATAGACTGGGATCAATAGAGAAAACCACAAGCAATCAAAATGCATAGAACAAGAGGTGGTGTGGTATCCAGCCCCAACTGATGCAACTCTAACTCAATATCCTACACATAAAATTCAGGGATTATTGGGGAAGAAGAGGTAGAAAGACGGTACGATCCAGTAGAATAGAAAGTTATCTGCAAGTTTATGTCTCCTATTTATGTTTGAGAGGCCAGTGGATAAAATACCTTGTGAATGAAATATCAGTGAATAAAATATCTTGTCTTGAATATATCTTTCTCTGCAATTTTTTCCTTTCTGTTCATAGATGAACAAAGATCTGTAATTAATAAAGAAGGAAAGAAATAGTAAAGAAAGGAAAAAAGAAAGAAAGAAAGGTGGAAAAAAAGAAAAACAAAATGACAGAACAAAATAAAAAAAAAAGCATTTCTGAAATACTGTCCTCAGTTGAACTTTTTTTTTTATTTCTCAGTCAAAATATCCCATTTTCTCTCTACATCCAGGTTCCCCAAATCAAGAAAACGTTCAAAATGTTTTTATAAATTCATTAATGAATAGATGTTTTCTAACCATACTAAAGGTAAATATTGTAAAATGTTGTTAGCTTTTTATATTTCTTCTCTTGTACAGACTTGAATATCTTATGATGTTAGTAATAAGTCTATACACGGATTTTGTTTCTTCAGTCTACAGAGTAACAGCTGATTACTATCTAAACCTATAAGTCATTTCATTATAGAACATATCCCTGACATATTCCCTAGGTTAATGTTATTTATCTGGAACTTACTAGGCATAATGCTGAGGCAGACTAATGGATCTTTACTATATCCACTATGCCTCTGAAATTATATTGTTTTACAATCTTATAAAATCTACTCTTAACTATGGGTTACACTCAAAACTTATGGGGAATTCCAGCTCCTCAGTAACTTCTTGCTAACATATTGTTGAAAATCGAGTTTCCATTTTCTAGGTTCTCCAGTTTATACTGAAGATTGATGGAACACTTTTCTAACTCACCACTGTTTGTGGACTCTACAACATCCCTATACTTTAAAAGTCCTTCTTTAGTCTCTGTTCTTTTCTAGTACTCTCAGGTAAGTGTTCTACTCTTCATATATCTTTCTGTACAACGATTTGTAGTTCTCAGTTGACTGAGAGAAACTGAGTTTACTGAAGTTAATTAATCAGTGAATTTCAAAATTTAAATAACAAAATCATGAGCTATAAATATTCTGCATCTAAATATATCTCTACAAGTGTAAATTAATCTTTCAGTGTGAAATGTAGAAATTAATGACTCAATTTAATTAATTATTTTCCTTATAAAAGATGTAGATATTCCAAATTAGATCAAATAAAACTTTATTCCCACAGCTTTTTAATTAATTCCAAGATGAACTAAATTCTGAGTTATATGAAACATTTTTTATTTTTGTTTGCTTTTAAATCATTGCCATACTTAATATGATTAGGTAATAATAGTCCAAATAACATAGGAAAACATGATATAAACCTTTTCTACTTTTATATTTATGATTAACCAATTCTTGTTTTATGTGGTTAGTCATAATAATAAATTAATATTTAGTTGAAAATAATTTAATATAATTCATTTGCTAGTATTCTATTTTGAAACTTTATTTAGGAAAAATAAGTACAATTAACATTTGAGTTTCAATTTCAATATATCTACTCTTGAACACTCTGGCATGATCCTGTCTCAACAACGAAACACCACATCCTTACTTGATGTCCCTGCATCATAGTTGAGGAGAAAATACATAAATATAATTTACATAGCGTTGTTCCAGTAGACAAATTCTCTGGTAAGTGAAGTATTAGCTGAATTAGGATGATTCCAAATAGGCTTAGGTAGTGTCCCAAAATTATTATTATTAAACAATCAAAATGCAATCAGTTTTATATTAACAATTGAACTAAGTACATAGTTCATAAAAGAATAAATACAAATGGCCAATTAATCTTTGAAAAAGTATTTATATCCTTTAGCTATCACATAAATATAAATTAAAGGTTTGAATTTTTTACCTTTTTTTTTCCTCAGCAAGCAAATGTCAAGAAAATCTGATAAGGATGTGGAGAAAGAAGGCCATTGGGGCAAATACTAGGAAAATCAATATGGATATTCCTCTAAAACAAAATACAGTTTTGTATATACCTAAAGGACTCTAAATCAATATATCCCAGAGATACTTTCCCATCATTGTTTATTTCTATACTATTCACAATAGGAAGTATAATCAGCCCAGACCCTTAAAATAGGATGAATTAAATGAGTAAAATGTGATACTTATGCATAAAGGAATTTTATTCAGCCATAAACAAAGATAAACTTAGGACATTTACAAAAACATTGAATTTTAAAGAAGTTGATGTAAGCATAAAAATCCATACTCATGTAAATTCAAGGCTTAAACACTCTCTGTCTCTGTCTTTTTCTCTCTCTCTCTCTGTCTCTCTCTCTCTCTCTCTCTCTCTCTCTCTCTCTCTCTCTCTCTCTCTCTGTGTGTGTGTGTGTGTGTGTGTGTGTGTGTGTGTGTGTGTGTGTGTGTGTGTATGTGTATACTGGGGATGCTGTGAATGTGTTGCTCTGATTGATTGATAAATAAAATGCTGATTGGCAAGTAGCCAGACAGGAAGTATAGTGTAGGCAGGATAAGGAGGGAGGAGAATTCTGGGAGGTGGATGGCTGCTTCAGGAGACACTGCCAGCCGCTGCCATGAGAAGCAACATGCAAAGATACTAGTAAGCCATGAGCCACATGGCAAGGTATAAATTTTAAAAAATGGGTTCATTTAAGATATAAGAACTAGATAACAAGAAGCCTGAGCCATTAGTTCAAACAGTTTAAATAATATAAGCATCTATGTGTTTATTTGGGTCTGAGTGGCTGCAGGCCTGGACAGAACTGGAGAAAACTCCAGCTAGGTGTGTGTGTGTGTGTGTGTGTGTGTGTGTGTGTGTGTGTGTGTGTGTGTGTGTGTGTTTGCCTGTAGGATGTAAGAATAAATTAGGGACCATGAGAGAGGAAGAAGAAATCTTAGGTAGTAGAGAGCGAGCAAGGTAGTAAGATACAGGGGACCTGAAAATAATTGAGATACTCTTTGTAGAGTCCAACAAGAGAGGAGTAGGTCACGTTTGGGAAAGTAGTCAGGGTAGGCAGACAAAAAAAATAGAAGGAAGCATAACAATGTAAATGTATGAAATTATTATAATGAAACACAATATATTACATTACATTACATTACATTATATTATATTATATTATTATTATATTATATTATATTATATGAAGTGATATGCAGACTTTGAAAATTAAGAAAAAACATTTAATGTTCTTTTTCATTATAACTTTGGTGACTATCTTTCCTTCTAAATATTTGCCTAGAGGTTCTGACATATTAATCTGTTAATCTATAGTTTTAAATATTTTCATAGACATTTCATCATGAATAATTGCTTATAAACTATTTATCAACCTTTTTTTTCTCATAGTTGTCAGAGAAGTCAGTTTGACACAAAAGATAAATTTAAAACTCAATAACACATAATGTAATTGTTGCTAATATGAAATAAGAGAACTTTGCATGGTATGGGATATATCTGGATAGTCAGGAAAGTCCTACTGAAAGAAGCAATCCTACATTTCACATAGAATAAAGAATAGTAGAAGAAGGATAAAGTAGAGTACATATGAATGTCACTTCATCTATGGCCTTTCCCAGGTTTACCTCCTTTTCACTATATTCAGTGGCCCCATTTGCTTCTTTGTTCATAGAAAGAGTTAGGGACTATTTCCCATAGCATCACATTTCAAAGAACCTTATAATTGAACATGTGTATTGTGTGTCATCAGAAATCTCTAAGAATCACACATGTTGAACTGAACATGGAAGCCATTTTACCTTATTTGAAATGGAAGCAGGTAGTTTATTGTGATGTAAGGCCCATATTTCCACGTGAATTATTCTTTAAAACTGATACCATTAATTATTAAAATTATTAACAACCTATAATCTATAAATTATCAGTTATTCAGAACTAATGAAAGATTTTTTTTAATTATATGGTGTTACCATTGGTTGAAAGCCTGTAAAACTAATACTTCTGAACAAGAACTCTAAGGGAACTGGCATATTTGATTTCCTGTGTTGTCAATATAAAGAACAACTTATAAATATAATTCTGTATCTGCCAAACTCATTTAATTTCCTTAAGCAACATGAGTATGATTTATAAATTGAAATAAAACCATACATTGTGGTGATATTTTATTTGTGCTCTAACAAATAAAGCTTGCCTGGAATCAGAGGAAAAAGCCAACTACTATATTAAACATAGAAGTCAGGCAGTGGTAGCATATTCCTTCAGTCCTAGCATTCAGGAGGCAGAGATTCATTGGGATCTCTGAGTTTAAGGCGACACTGAGAACAGAGCCAGGCGTGGTGGCACACTCCTTTAATCCCAGCACTAGTTAACCATAAAGGTCTGCAGGTCTGTACACATAGATAGGAAATTATAGAGCTGGGCAGAGACAGGAAGTGATGTAGCTGGGCAGAAAAAGGAAGTAAGATGGCAGAAAACAAAAAGGTTTATAGGCGTGAGTATACAGGAAGTAGCTCTCTCTTGGGCTGTAAGTAAGAATATGTGGCTTTGCTTGTTTTTTTTTTTTTTTTTTTTTTTTTTTTTTTTGGTTTTTCAAGACAGGGTTTCTCTGTAGCTTTGTGCCTTTCCTGGAACTCGCTTTGGAGACCAGGCTGGCCTCGAACTCACAGAGATCCGCCTGGCTCTGCCTCCCGAGTGCTGGGATTAAAGGCGTGCGCCACCACCGCCCGGCTGGCTTTGCTTGTTTTATTCCTCTGATCTCTCAGTTTTCACCCCAATATCTGACTCCAGGTTTTCTATTAATAAGACCATTTAGCAGTCTGTGTTATACTATGTTCGGAGGCTATAAAATTCTATGAAAGCTAAGATACTAACAGCATATTTAAAATCTATTAAATGAGTACAAGTATTCCACTGTACAAAGAATTTTCAGTATTCTATGGCCTGAAACATCACTCCTCAGGGCTCACATTCAAAGATTCAGCAAAACAATTTCAACACTTAAAAATTCAATGAAGTATTTTTCAAAGCATTTTGTTAAGAAAGTGACATCTTTTGCTTTTCTGAGTACAGATATTTAAAATTCCCTCTATTGAGAACACTAAAAATAATTTGTAGTCATTTTAAAGAAAAAACATCTATGACTTTCATGTGACTTGATTTTCCCATTCTACTTTCTGATTCCTTTCTCCCTGTAATCACTTTTAAAATACTGAATGTAATGACTGCTAGGCTTTTTTTATATAGAGCTTCCCAAGTATGATCAAATAAATATTTATTGAGTCATATTTTCAGAAAGAGAAATGTAGAAAAATTAACTTACATTGGAGTATACAATTTTTCTTCTGTTCATTTCACAATAGGGACAATTAATCCCTAGATGGCAGAACAATGGATTTCAAATGACACCCTCTGAGACGTTCCTCATCACATCTAACAATGCAGTCCTAAATCAGCCTCAAGAAAAAAAAATGAATTCAATTTTCCATTTCAAAAAGGTTTTTAGTAACTTTTCCTAAAGCAATATGATAAAATTCTGACCTGAAAACCTCCCTGATAGATGAATCTTCTTTAAACTTCAAATCATTGATTTTTTAAACATTTTACTATTTTTTTTCTTTGGGTCAATTCATCAGTCTGTCTACTATGATGGCTTCTCTGTACCCATATCAAAACTATATGCCTCAGTGAGAAATAGAAAACTCCCATAATGCATCAGGTTCTTGTTTTTTACTGTATATGAATTTTATTAATGTTTCTAGTTATAATATTCTATTATGCATTTTCAAGAAAAGAAGTTTTACAAGGTAAAGAAATTTGGGGGGATAGAAAAATCATTTGCAAAAAAATGTTTCATATTTATTTATTATTTGGATATGTGTGGTGGTGTGTGGGGTGTGTGTGTGTGTGTGTGTGTGTGTGTGTGTGTGTGCATGAACATGTGGATGTCAGAAGACAACATGTAAATACCAGTTCTCTCCTTTTACCATGTATGTACTGACATCAAACTTAGACTGCCAGATTTGGCAGTAGGCACTCTTACACTCTGAGCCATTTCCTCAGCCTTCATTTTTATTTAGTTTTTAGCTAATAAAATAAGTCCTGATTCTCTTTTCTCACCTAGCAAACATCATCACACAAATATAGAGTCAGCATGCAATGAGGAAAAAATAAATAAAAATTTTCACTGTTATAAATAGTTGATTTTTTTTTTTTTGGTTTTTCGAGACAGGGTTTCTCTGTGTAGCTTTGCGCCTTTCCTGGAACTCACTTGGCAGCCCAGGCTGGCCTCGAACTCACAGAGATCCGCCTGGCTCTGCCTCCCGAGTGCTAGGATTAAAGGCGTGTGCCACCACCGCCCAGCTGATTTGTTTTTTAAAGTACCTCACTAGTTTAAATCTTCCTTTCACGTTGATCATGTATCTATCTCCCATTAATGATTAGACTCAAGTTGTTGGTAAATAAAAGGATATCCTTCTCTTATCTCCTTCCCATGCCATGTATTTCAATATTTGTTGTTGTGACGTGGCCATGCATTAACTATATCAAATATTTGTTTCATGTTTTTGTTCCTGACTCATTCTCTCTACTTAGAGAATTTCAAAACCCTTTCCAAATTCTCAGAATTATTCCGTAATAAACATCCGGAAGGGCCAGTGATTCACCTTCACCCATCACTTGTTTCAAAATAAAATAGCATGTAGGTCCTTTTTTGCATAACTTTCCTATGTGGAGTTACTCTCCAACTTGTACTCTATTTGTCAGCAAAGATGTGTTCTTTCAAATATCTTTTTTCCTTGGAGAAAAAAATCCTGCCACTTCCATTTTTCTTTTTCCCTGCTCCAACTGTAGTTGTCAAACTATGGATTTAGTAAGAAGAAGGAGAAGAATGAGTCTAGAAAGAAAGAGAATTCAAAATGTCTCTTTCAAAGATAACAAAGCATATCTGTGAGATATGCATTTGTTCAATTTCTCAATGTCTGATATTCCATTGAGTAAAGTTCTTTTTCTTCTTGTTTATTATCTTACAAATACAGTTGTTTCCCTAGGAAAACCCCGTACATTTGTTAAAATTCTCATCAGATATCCAGCTGTGATCTGGGCATTCAGAAGGCTAATATAGAACTTGGTATGTATGTATACTGTCAGGCACAGCTGATAGAATGCCTGTCCAGCAGGCAATAAACCCACTAAAACTGGCTTGGTGGATCACACTTATAATCTCAGCGTGAAGGAGGACCAGCAATTTGAGATCATCTTCAGTTACAAGCAAGTTCAAATCCAATGTGCGCTACATCTGACTGTGTTAAAAGAAAAAGTAAGAAAGAAAAGAATAAGGAAAGAATAGAAGGAAGGAAGACATGAAGAAAGACAGAAAACAAGAAACAGAGAATATACTGCTAGGATGTAGACGTCTGATAAAAATTGTGTTTGTCTGTGAATGTGCTTGTGAGTTTGTGTATCAACTTAAATCACATTTCTGAGAAAGGAATCTTTACAGTTAAATTTCTCTCTTACTAGATTATATTTATATAACTGTGAAGATCTAGGAATCATGGTAATATGCATTTCCTAAATCGTGGAACTATCATCATTTGGAGAATAGGTAAGTAACTACATCCTCACTGCTCTTATGTTCTATATATGCATGAGAATGGCTCTACTAAAAATATTTAGGAGTCTTATAATAAACAATATTCACTGTTTGCCTTCTTGATATTTAAATGACTAGGCAGCATTGGTCATAATATGTTTTCAGAAGTATTTCCCATAAATACAATTTAAATGTTTAATAATATTCATTTTTATCAGCGAAATTAATAGATGGAACGAAATTGCAGAATATTTTTGCTAAAATGTTCCAAAAGACACACATGATAATTTCTTTGGTGCTGTGTCAACACCAACTGTACAAAACAAGTGTAGAAATGATAATAATATTAAAATTGTGCTATTGATGTCAACGAAAAACATTAACTGTTTGGAAACACAGGCCCGACACTTAAGTAGGAGAAACATCAACAAGCTAATGAGCAAAATATTTTATAAGCCTTCTTCATGTGGAATTGTTAGAAAGTTAAAACATTTAACTTTCCCATCAATTTTGAGGAATTTACTAAAAAAAAAAAAAAAAAAAAAAAAAAAAAAAAAAAAAAAAAAAAAAAAAAAAAAACCGAAAGAAGGAAGATCATATTTGCAAAGGAAAAGTACACTTTGAAATTAAGCTGAGAAAATGCTATGACAGGGAAGATGAAAAACGTCACCCCACTCTAAGAAGATACAGAAGGAAAGAAGTAAGACCCCAATGCTCCTGACCCTCTGGTTTCTTCGGGGATCAAATAAGAACATCCAGTCTTATCCATTGCAGGAGAAAATGGTCTATGCATCAAACAAAAGATAAGCATCCACACATACAGAAAACAGCTGAGCTAAAAGCGAGACATGAAAAGGCGTGCATGGCATATTAAGGACGAAAGTGAAATGGGAAAGAAGAGCCCTGTTAGGACAAGTTCCAGGAACAATGTGCTAGAAGAACAGGAATAATAAGAATACAAAGGAATTGAAAACTGGTAATAGCATGAAGATGAAGAATAATTGGCTACCCTACAATGATGTGCGTGGAGTGTGCTATTGTTTAGTTAAGAATGCCAATTAGAATTTGGCTTTATATTAATATATTACATCATATACTATATTTATATTAATAAAATACATTAGCACTAATATAAAATCATAACCGATTTTGTAAAGATGACAAGACTCCATGTAGAGAAAATACCAGATGGTAATGCTTTCGAAGCAAGCATTGACTTTATTCATATGGAGGGCAGAGGTACATATGACACACCACAACTGTGATGACACTGCAGAATGACTTAAAAGAGTTAGTTCTCCTGAGGGATCCAATTCAGGTCATCAGGCTGGGTGGTAAGCATCCCTAATGGTGTACCCATCTCAAGATGGATTTAAGCTTTTCCAGTGTCTGTCACACAGGGTTACACTTTAACATGTCCACTGTAGTCTGTTTCTGAACAGTTAGTGGTCTGTTTAATATCTGTGAGTGATTCCACAAAAACTCATAGTAATTACTGGCAATGGTAAACTTTTGTTTAGGATGTCCCCTTTTGAATATTTTAAACATGATAAAATTATTTAATTAAAACCATTAAATATTATCTGTAAGAACTGCACTTCTTTTAATTCAGCTTTCATTTTTTTCTTTTGTTTTTGTGCCAAATTAAATTAACCAATATAAATGTGAAATTTTCAATGAATTTGATAACATATGGAACCTTTGGGTAAGGGGTGGTTGTTCCTGCCTTTTCTATGAGACCATGTATAGTCTTAAACTTGTGATGCATATACCTGTTTGCCTTATGTTAGACAGAGGCAGGGATATCCACATGTGGACCTCTTCTGAGTGTATTATGGTCTTATAATTTATGTATACTTAAAAGATTTTAATGACAAAATGAAAACTAGTGTTTTCTTTTTCTGATTCATTTTCTATTTTCACACTATCTTATCTGTTCACATCACCTTGGTAACTGTATAAACTTCAACAAAAAGACAGACAGCATGTCACAATGTAGATCAACACATTGATTTAATACCTCCATCATTCCTATGACCAAATCTATTTAAATCTGCTTTTCACCCAACACCACACACCTGAAAAGAAATTGCAAGTGTTTCTACCCCATTTTGTGTACTACAAAGTTAGGACTCCACAAAATAAGCTGAACTCCATAGAGCTAATATCTCAGGGCTAGAGAAATTTCTCAGTCGGTATTCCTCACACGGAAACTTATAGATCTACGAGTGAGTCCTTAGACATTACATGAAAAGCTGGGGATCATGGTGCAGCCTGTCTGTAATTCCAGAACTGCAGAGATGAAGAGAGGATGATTGTGGGGCATGGTGGCCAGGCAGTCTAGTTGAATATGTGGGATCCAAGTTCAGTGAGATACTCGGTTTCAAAAATCAAGGTGGACAATTGATGTGGGATGGTCTGTATGTCAAATGTGTTGCTCTGATTAGTCAATAAATAAAACACTGATTGGCCAGTGGCCAGGCAGGAAGTATAGGCGGGACTAACAGAGAGGAGAATTGAGAGAACAGGAAGGCAGAAGGAGACACTGCCAGCCGCCACCCTGACAAACAGCATGTGAAGATGCCAGTAAGCCCCTAGCCATGTGGCAAGGTATAGACTTACATAAATGGGTTAATTCAAGATGTAAGAACTAGATAGCTAGAAGCCTGAGCCATTAGGCCAAACAGTTTAAATAATATAAGCATCTGTGTGTTTATTTTATAAGTGGGCTGTCAGAGTGCCGGGCTTGGCAGGACCCGGAGAGAAAACTCTCCAGCTACAGACAATTATTGAGAAAGATGCAAAGAAATCTCAGATTTGTTGATAGTCCCTAGTAGCTCAAATAACTGATAGGGATTTGAAGATTGTGTCAACTTTAATAACTGAACTGATGTATACTAAAATCATTAAATAGCTCCCATTTAATTCTGTATATTTCCCAAAGAAATATAGAGTACAGACACCAAAACATTGGTGTCTACTCTGTTTATGACTAGATTTTTTTTTAAATATAGACACAGAACTGAAAATGTGTCCTGTCCAGGGTCAATTGTGTCATATATAATGTGTTTGTATTTAACAAAGAAGCTTATAATAAGAAACTTCTTTTTTTATGAATCAAACTATTATTTTGAACTATTTTTCATATGAGGATTTGCAGATTATTAGGTTATCATTATGGTCTATGAACAGTTTTACTCATGTTGATTGCTGCTAAAAATCATAATTAACACACGATGCCAAAAAGCCTGGGACATTTAAATAAGGTTGTGAACTATCTAGTCTATTTCAACAACTTCTATTAACAAGATTATTTGTTCAACAGGATCTGTAACTCTGTCACGTTTTCATTAGATCTTAGGGAGTGGGAGAGAAAAATCAAAATGGAATCATCAATGAGCCAACAAATTAGTCCGTTTTGCATTCTTCACCACTGTTACGTGAGCCTGAAATTGTTTGTAAACAACTAGTTGATACTCAAAGTCATTACCCTTTTTAATTTAGTTGTTACAGTGATAATTGTGGTTTTTTGGCATTGTTTTAACTTTCTCAGTTTGTAGACAAATTTTGTCTTGAATCTCATTGAATTTTGGCAGAAATGTTCAGACAAATCAAAAGGAAAGAGACAGAAAGGATGGCAGAAAACTAGGAATGTGTCTCAAAAGTGGATGATTTTGTAGCATGCACAAAGTACCAAGCTTGATCCTCAGCATGGCCTGAATAAAAATGCTACAGAACCTACTCTTCCATGTAAAGTAAAGAAAAAATCAGTAAAAATAAAACAACAGAATAAATAAAAATTGAAAATTATATTTTCAAAATGTTTTTTAATTTTTGATCTAGCATCACTTAAACATAAAAATCCCCATTCACATAACCTTTTATCTCATTTGCAATCAGTCTCTTATAAATGACTTTATAATAGAATCCAATTTCATACCAAATTTATGGTTTTTCCAGAAGTTATGTAAATTTGTGTAATAATTACAAACCTGGATAATATTATACCAGAACACCACCTAAAAAACAATATTCCCTAAGGTGTTTCTTTCTCTGCAATTGTAAACTCTTACATCATATAGAATTTAATTTCTTTAAATCTTCATCTAATAACTGCTGCAATTATCAGGATTTGTCAGCAAAATCTCGGTAAACCGTTGGGAAAGCGGCAGATGGCCCTGGCAGAAACTTATATTATAAAGTAAAGATATTATTTGGGGAAATATAAGGATCAAGTCTACATGTAGAATGTGGAAATAAGTTGAGGCAGCAAACACCAAGATGCTGTCTAACAAAGACAATATACAGAATTGTCTTGGTCTTGGAGTCTCTTTATTGACTTGAGAGAAATGGGTTTTAGAAGAGGCTCAGTTAATATAGATCCCTTAGCAAGTAGCTATCCAGATTTATAATGCTATCATTATTCTAAACTAAGTATATGGCTCTCAAAACAACTTTTGCTTGCTATTAGGTAAATCTTGGAAGGATTTACCTTGAAATATCAGCTCTCATGAATCCTGGGTAAAGATAAAAACAACAACAACAACAAAACGTCCTTGCATTTTGTGTGAGAAATATTAAGAGATCTATAGTGTGCTCTTCTGTTGAATTGGTAGATAATTATATAAATTGCAAATTAGGGCTTAATCAAACTTGTTTTGGTCAGAGGATGATACCAATTCAAGAGTCCACAACTTATATAATGGACAGTATGATATTTATAACATTGTAATCCATTACTGCTATCTAACTTCAGAATATTCATATCAGCACAAACAGGAGATTAGTCTTCCTATGTGATAGCCAGGAATTTCATGATGTCAATGTTTTTAACAGATGATTAAAAATCATGTAAACATAGCACATATTTTTTATTCATTCTTCGGTTGATAGACAGGTATGTTGTTTCTACTCTGCCTCTTATTCCAGTCACCAATGTGCATATCCCACACCAGTTCCAGTTTTGACCACCACAGCTTTGTCTTAAGCACTAAAATAATGAAACAGGATCCTTCCAGGTTTGTTTGTCTGAGCTTCCCACAGCAGGAGCCTTAAACATTTATGTATGAATTTTAGGATTATCTTATCTATTTCTGTAAAAATGCTAGTTGGTCTTTAATTTGAAAACATCCCTTCATAAATTTGGGTAAGACTGCCATTTTAATGCTATTTTCTTTCAACCTCTGTTAGTCACTTATTATCACTGTGATAAAACACCAGGAAGAAACATTCATTTTGACTGAGAGTTTCAGAAGTTTTAGTCCATAGTTACTTACTTTATGGCTTGTGCCTGAAGGAAGACAGATGATCCTGGAAGTGGACACTGGTCATAACATTGAGACATCAAAGAGAACAGAGACACTAAGCAGGAGTCATGTCTTCCAAAGGCATATGTCCAGTGAACTATGTCATCCCAACAAATTCTAGCTTATCACAGTTCATTCATTACAAGCTTGTGGGTGAGTCAATCTATGGATGAATTCAGTGCCTCCATGATGCAACCATCCCTCAATATTGCCACCAGCTACAGATAGAGCCTTTATTAGGGACATTTATATGCAAACCTTAACCTCGTCCATAAGCACAGATTTTTGCCATTTATTTAGCTTTTCAATTTCTGTATTCATTACTTGATGGCTTTTGCACACAATTTTGAGTTCCAAGACTAAATTTACTCCTAATTATTGTATTTTTAATGCTGTTTTAAATAGATTTTAAAAATCATCTTCAAATTGCCCATTTCTAGGGTACAAACAACTAATTTTTGATCTTTTAAACTTTAAACTTGCTGACTTGTTTCCCAGTTATAGTTGTTTTTTAATGTACAAAGTTACGGTTTTCTCAGTCTAGTATATGGCCATCTGCAGCCTGAAATGGCTTTTCTTCTTCAATTCCAATTTGAATGCTTTGTTTTCTGACCTATTTTTTCTAGGGTAGAACTTCTGATACAATGTCAAATTATTTTTGCTAAAATAAATGTCCTTGAACATTCTTAATAGAATGGGGGAAAATGTTGGATCCAGAGTGCTGGGTGTGGCTTCTTTGTTTTGTTATATTTTCATTTGTTTGTGTTGTGTCCATTTCCATACATGTCCTTACTAGTCTGGGGAACTCTCCTGATAATCACTACAGGTTGAAAATTTTGCCAAGAATAGGCTTTCAGCTTTACTTCTCTGTTCTTCTCAGATAACAGTTTAAAAAGAGCTTTACTGAAGAGAACATCAAAAGATGTTTAAATACATATTTAAGAAAGCCTTAATAAGCCTAATTTTGTAAATATAAATAATTACTGCTCTGTAGTTTGAAAACACTGGAGTATATGCAATCGGGTTTTTTATGGAAAATTCTAGTATTGTTTCCATTATTTTCTCTTATAAATTACCACATATAGATGTTGTGTTCTCTATTTTGGGTATATTTTATGATACAGTCCTAAAAATGAGCATTGATTGATAAGTTTCTAAGTGTTTGTTTGAATACATCTAAAGTAATCTCAATGTCTTATTTACCATTTTAAATAAAAATGTTGGATATACCAGTATTTTTATCATGTCTTTAAAGAGAAAGTGTGAGAAGCTCTTAGTTCATGTGAAAAATGAAATATGATCTTAGGAAGGGTTTTGCACAGATATTAACATATTTGTAGCTACTAAATTTAAGGGTACTTTCATGTTAAAATAGGTATTTCTGATTATTGGGAGCAATTCTCTCTATAATTTTTTTTTATAATTGGGGTATAATTATGAATATTTTATAACAATTAATCTTGGTTGTCAATTTGATTGGCTCTAGAATCAACTAAGAGACATGCCTACGGCCAGTTTGTATGAGTATTTCTTGGATGGAGTAACTAATGAGGGAAGAGCATTTTCCAGAGTGGGTAACACCTTCCAGTGTCCCCAGTATAAGGAGACTTGGGGGAATAATTGCCTGCCAACCTTTATCTCTCACTGGTTATTGCTGCTACTTTCTTGCTACTCTTGCTGGTACCATCTTTGCCTGATATAAGAATCTAGCTTCTTTGAATTTCCAACATTAACTCAAGACCAAGAATCTATAGACCTTCATGGACAGACAGATGATAATGAGATATTGAACCTTGTTGACAGAGCATTTTCTGGGTTTTAAGACATTCTGGTGTAAAAGACAGCCATTGTTCACCTACCAGGTCTGTATGATGTAACCCAATCTAATAAATCTACTAAATCTCCAAATATATATATGGAGCCAGTGCAGATAGTAAGATACATGTGTTTGGCATCTCCCTAACTAAGCATCATTATAGTTTTCACAAGTGTTTTTTGGTCCGCCATTGGACATCAACATACCTATAGACAAACACACTAATGCATCATTATTGCAAATGACTACAAAGGAAATCTATGCCATTTTCAGCAGCATTCCTTAGTGTGAATAGCTTCCAGCTGTTGCCAGTGAAGAAACAATGAGCAAGGCATTCTGATCTGTACTTCCTTTAAAAGGAAAATAGTAAAATTTCTACTTAATGTGGTAGTGCATCCCCATAGAGGAAAATACATAGTAAACCAGGAAAATTGAGAACTCTATAAAATTGACTACTTACTGTCTGAGTGAAACTTATGAAGATGGAATGTAACTTTTTATAACAATGGATTTTTGCAAACCAAATCTATAGGCAATATTATCATCATTGTTGGATTTTAAGGAATCCTCAGTAGACTTATTTAATGACTTAAATTTACAAAATAAATTAAAATAAAAAAGATTCATAATGTCCAAAGACCACAGAGAAAAGTATCAAAAATGACAAGGAGAGACTCTCATTTTTTTTCTTGCTTCCTCTTACTGGTTGAGAGAGAACTAGATAGTGTATAAATTATATTTCTAATGTCATTACTTAGTTAAATGCATCTTTGTCTCCTCATAAATAGATTGATCTTTCCATTGCTTACATTGTTGCTGTTATATTTTTCCCACCTCAATCTATTGAATTTATAGTACAAATCTGGAAAGTTTAGATAAAATGATTAGACTTTATCCATTCAAACTCTAATGTCTACAACTGATTCTTTTGTTAATAGTATTAAGTGTTTATCATGTCACTAACAGTTTAAACATTATTAAACTGAAAAGTTGATATTTAAATTTAAATGACCTTCATGTTGAGGGTATAGAGAAATTCAAAATATTGAATACTGTAGCCAATTTTGTACAGAATTGTAGCTGGAGCTATCTCCAGTCCTGCCTGGGCCCTCAGGCACTCAGACCCAAATAAACACACAGGCTAATATTATTTAAAACTGCTTGGCCATTAGCTCAGGCCTACTACAGACTAGTTCTCACACTTAAACTCAGCCCATTTCTGTTAATCTATATATTGCCATGTGTTCCATGGCTTTACCTGTGTGTCTGTTACCTGCTGCTCCCTAGACGGCAGGCTGGCATCTCCTGACTCAGACTTCCTGTTCCCAGTATTCTCTTCTCTGCTTGTCCCACCTAGACTTCCTACCTGGCTACTGGCCAATCAGAATTTTACTTATACAGAGCAATATCAACAGCATAGAATAGCTACAATGTTGGACAGTAAACAAGAGAAAACAGATTATCTTAATCAAAAGATCAACATTCTTCCTTTAGGGATGTTTCTGCATGTCCATAGAAGGGGTAAATTGACAATATAGAATTTCCAGGATAGGACAAGTATAGTTTATACATCCTGAGTGATATTATTCTAAAAACTAATTAGTGTTCTCCTACACAGTTATGAGACATTAGTTGTGGATTGCTTCCTTCTATCTGGCATAGTGCATAGATTCTCAAACCATGAATATGAAGATATAATGGAAAGATAAAATTGGCATACGCTTTGAATTCTCTTTCCTTGGATGTCAGTAGTCGCTTTTCTTCTAGGGTCTATGACCTCTCCAGCCATTGATAGTTGGCTAGGTTTAGAGTAAAAACCACGGATTCTATCCTACCAAGTTGGCATTAAGTCCAATTTGAAAGCTGTTGCTTATCCTTATATAAAAATACCACTACTGTACTTTGTTAATATCGTGCCAGGCAAGTGTTATTGAGATTCACAGGCTTTACACTTAAGTAGGGCTAAAAAATTGCCCTTTGAAAACTTGCAAAGTATGTTCTGATACTGAGAGCCATTCCTATGGAACATTCTTATATTGATCTCGCTGACACTAACTTGTAAAGTTGTAGATGCTAGTAACTTTTATTTTATCTTATTTACATGCCTGGAATGAATGTGTGCTGTTAGCTAGGATGTTTCTAGTTCCTTCCAAGAGGTGTTTTATCCTCAAGGGATCTAACCTGGCATTTTGTTAGGATGGTTTCCAAAGAAAGGGTAGGAATCCTCCAGGGTCTAGTTGCTCAGAAACATATCAACATTTGTACCTTTCTAAGATGGTCCAAATAAAACAGAAGGCTACTGTGATGTGAAAAAACAAGGAAATACTTTTGGGTTTTTAAAAATAAAACAAATGCATCAAACAAGACTTTCAAGAATGAAATAAATTTCAATGGCTACCTTTGCAGACAACCTAATTTGGATTTAACTTATTCAATTTTATTTCATGTAAGTCAGATAATATGCACAAATTCAGTGTCTATTTAAAAAATAAACCTAGTGATCAGGATTTAAGATATTAACTCTGTAACACATTTGAGTAGCATTTATAACATTTTAGGAAACTGAGCCACACATATGGATAGAAGTCAGAAAGGGAAGTTAAAGCATCCCAGATCAACTTCTTTATATTTCCTATATTATAAATACCATACGATTTCCTCCTTGGAAACAAATTTATAAATTGAATACATCATTAATATTCACCCTTTCCAGTATTTTTGCTGCAATGTTCATGCTAAGTAGGGTATGGTATTTAAATATTAGCTTACTGCCGTATTTTGAATATCTTTAGTAGATGAAACTAACAAGGGGTTTGAATAATCCTGAGTATGGATTAATAATATTACAGAAGTAAGTCATTGTTTTGGAAACCAATCACAATTACTTCTTAGTGTTTTAGCATTCCACTAGCACAACTCCTTCCACAACTTTTTTTTTCTACTTTTTATTGTGAGGATTTATTTGTTTTTCCTGTAGTTTCTACTGAGAGAAGGTACCTAATAAATATTCTTCAATGATAGCAATACAAAGTTTAATTTTATTTTATTTCAATGTGGGGAGGTCTTTACAAAAACAAATCATTATTATCCAAGCTAGTATATGGCTCAGTGGTGGAGCACTGGCTAGCACAAGGAGGGAAGTCCCTGGGTTTGATCTCAAGGATTACAAATAACAAAATTTAAACCATCAAAGAATTTTTGTGTATACAAAGGGCCAATGTTAGCCGGGCAGTGGTGGCGCACGCCTTTAATCCCAGCACTCAGGAGGCAGAGCCAGGCGGATCTCTATGAGTTCAAGGCCAGCCTGGTCTCCAAAGCGAGTTCCAGGAAAGGCGCAAAGCTACACAGAGAAACCCTGTCTCGAAAAAACAAAAAAAAACAAAAACAAAAAAAAAACAAAAAAAAAAACAAAAAACAAAGGGCCAATGTTAGTAAGTGCTAACAATGAACTAGTTTCACAAATATTTCCACTTTTAAAGGCCAAAAGTATAATTAGATTGTAAATGACAAACGAAATCTAAACCTAAGACCCTACCTAAGTCTCAAAGCTCAGATGAATTTCATAGTCTATTCGAATGACAAGAAGCTGTACTCAGAGGGAGTACGGAACACATCAGATTCAAATGAAATCTCACTGTATTGCAGGAAACATGCACAGCCCTTTCCTCACTTGGCCCCCTACAAGATGACAAATGTGCCTCTTCCAGAGTTCTCAATTATCTGTTCTGAAATTGATTTCCATGCCAGTTAAGGGATTGGGGATTTGAGCTGATAGCCTCCACAAGGCTGTGCAGGGATGGTCCCAATTAGCATTCTTTTGCCAACCAATCTCTTCCTTCAGATGCAGTACTGTAATTTATTCACTTTCCAGCCTCAAAGCAATGCTGCAACCTTGCTCAGTGCTTTGAGATGCTCTTCAGTTTCCCATGATCCTGATTCAGACATTATCATAAACTCTTCTTTCTTCAATGACCAACCACTACTGCCAGGTGCAAGGAAAAGCCCTATATAGACCAATTCTGGAACATACAGGAGAAGTTTTTGCATCTGAGAACCCATGGCACCCATCTCGATAGAGTCATAGTCTCTGCCTAAAGAAGCACTCTTCAACCCAGCCCCATCATGGCTCTAGCCTATCTGCTTCAATGGAAGTCAGAAGAGGGGGACCAGATACATTTTGCAAGGATTAAACAACACAGACAATCCCAGCTGGCCTCACAGTCCATCTATGCAGGAGCAGTCATCTTCTGCCTTACCCAGGTAGATTTGAGCTTCAATACCTTTTATATCTTGAACAGGAGTGACAAATAGAAAACCTAGAGATTCCTATTTATAGCCATATCTACTCGCAGTTTTCTCTTAATAAATGAAATGAGAATATTTAAGGCCAATTAAAGTATTCTAAAGAACTAATGTTACCTTTAACACAATGAGAGAAGCAATGGTAGAACAGAAAGCAAAAATCTGTAAAATTCATATTCATATTTTTATGTTACTTCCCAGTCTCTTGATGAGTCTATACAGGGATATATCATTTAATAGGTACAGAGGCGTGACATGTACAGCTACAACATCCTTTTGCTCTTTCTATAAGAAGATTGTCATGTTTTGGTTTTGTGCTACTGTGATATTTATGGAAATGTAGTAAATGCCCAGGTACTAGAAATTGTTCCTATGATATATGATTTGCACGGATGGAGTGTTAAAAGCTCCCATACTCAGAATGGAGGCTAAAATGATGGCAGGTTGGAGTTTTCATGCTGGTATTCACTCCTGTAAATGACAAAGAACACTGCATGATCCATTCTGAACTCCATAGCATGAGCTCATTTTAACCTTTCCAAGCAGGATAACGGCACAATATAAAATGCATGCACAAAGGAGAATATATGCCACAAATAAAAATAACATAGAGAAGGACAAAGGAGAAAAAAACTAATCATTTAAATTATGCTTTGAAAGTTCTACAAAAAAAGAATCCCTATTGTGATGGCTAAAATATCACAATGGGGAATACATATGCATTCACTTGCAAACAGTGAATGTTGTGACCTTTGGTACATATTTGTTTCATGTTCTGTCAGTGAATATTGTTTTAATTAGTCTTGATTATGTCAGGAGTGTTTGGAATCTGGTAATTAAAAATAAGCATATCTTTAATAGCTGCTGAAAAGAAGCTATGTGTCAATACCATACAAATCTCGGATTATACAATGCTGTTGCCTCCAGTTTTGAAATATCTTAAAGTCAGATTTGGTAGAAAACATGAATGGAAATTAATTATTAGTCTCAAATAATTTAACTGTAAAAGAAAATAGAACTCTATGATACTCAAATTTTACTTTACCACCAAACAGTAGGATGCCTACATTATTGGGTCGTATTGTGGAAACTAACTAAAAGCAGCATTACTTGTGCTGACTTATGAAGGATAAATAAGTTGAAACAATAAACGAGTTAAACGGATGACCCACTCAGGGAGAATAGATTAGAATTCCATTATTAGCATGGGTGACCAGATCAGTTCCTGTCAGATTCCCACTGATGTCTATAGCCCATTCCCAGGATTTACTATCGTGCAGCAAGTGTCTGATCTTTCTTTTGTTGTCTTTGGTGTCTGTCTCACTGTCTCTCTCTCTATCTCTATCTTCTTCAATTTAGCAGGCTAGAAGTGACTGGCAGTTAATACCCACGGCTGATAATATTTTGAACTTGAGGACCGCTGCCACACCATTGCATTCTGATTGGACACTCAGCTGTGCTCCACAGTGTCTTCAGAGCCCCCAGAATGATAGGCCTTAGTGAACTGTTCCATTCTGTGAGTACACTGCTTCTCTACGTCACTTTGTCTCTTTACTACTGCTTCCTCAGATCACAGTAAGTGTGAATTACCTACTCTTAAACGCTTATCTAAAAGACATCAATGAAAAGGAAACTATAGATCTCTGTGAGTTCCAGGCCAGCCAGGTCTCCAAAGCAAGTTCCAGGAAAGGCACAAAGCTACACAGAGAAACCCTGTCTTGAAAAGCAAAAACAAAAATAAATAAATAAATAAAATAAAAAGGAAACTATAATGAAAGAATGAGTGCATCTCTGATTATTGTGCTTTTTCTTGGGCTCTTTTCCTTCCATTGGTTTGCCTTGTCCAACTTTGATGTGGTAGTTTTGTTTAATTTTATTATATCTTATTTTGTTATAGTTTATTAATATGTCTTAGAAGCCTGTGTTTTCTCTAATGAGAGTCAGGAAGGGAGTGGGTCCAAATGGGGGATGTGGGGGCAGTGGAAGGAACTGGGAAGAGTGGAAGGATATGTTATGTGAGAAAAGAATCTATTTTTACTTAAAAGACAAAGAAAAATACAAAAAAAGAGAGAGAAAAGTTTATATGGAATAAAAGAAAGTTAAATTATCCAATATCAAAATTACATTTTGCCTTATCAATGGAACTGAACTGAAAATTCAAAAGAGACATCCAAGAAATAGTGAATGAAGCTTAATACAGTAAAGAGCTAGGGCAATCTTTGCAGTTGGTGCTACTTTGATGTATAACACACACACACACACACACACACACACACAAACACACACACACACGAAACAAAATTTATCACTGTCCCTTTATCCTTTATAAAAAAAAGGCAAAATATTTCCAAGAAATAAATGTAATATTCAAAGGAAAGATGTTTCTTATAGAATGTATGAGAGAAAATGTAGGTGAGCCTGACTTTAATGATTAGTTATGAAAAAGAAAACTATGAAAGAAGTAATACTAGTTTGGACTTAATGAGAATTAATTTTTTTCTGCCTTATATAAGATGTTGCTAAAACAGAGAGAGAAACACTGAAGTGCAGACTGGAAAACAAAATTGTGAAACACAGTCTGCTAAGAATCTAGTGTCCAAAATACACAAATAGATTTAAAAGTCATCAGTAAAAAAAATTAAAACCCCTAAATAGGTCCATTTAAATATAAGGAAACAGCCTACACAGGTCATTCACAGATGACAAAATCAGATAAGAAGCTGCTTGACGCAGGCTTACCGTATGAAATATCAAATTCAAACACAAATGAGACACCACTAAGATATCAAAGATATGAATCAATGCAATGGATAATGCCTGGTAAACCTAAAGATATTAATGAGCTTTCATTGCTTGTAAAATATGAAATTATACTATAATTTTGGAACTGTTCAGTGTTTCCCTACTAGAACTGAAGGCAGTCTTAAGATACCAACCAAAATTGCACTTCCAGACACTTAACAAACTAACTTATCAATAAATGCTCATATATGAATCTACATGAGACTGTTTGTAGAAAAGCTCTTCATAATTGATAAAACACTGATGTGAGCAAGTAAATTACTCTCCAACAGATGCGTGAATAACTAGTTTACCAGACAGCAAAATATCCTAATTGATTTAAAAAAATGTGACCATGAAACCATAAAAAATATGGATGAAACTTGAAGGCATACTGATATAAGTAAGATGATCATAAAATTAACGTGACTCACACATAATTATAACACCCAGGAGGCTGAGGCAGGATCACTGTGCATTCCATGGAGCCTGAGCTGCAAAGTGAGAGCCTGTTATGAAAAAGAGAAGATTACTTAATATATGTTTCGATTATCTGACATTCTAAAAGACTCAGAT
This sequence comes from Peromyscus californicus insignis, assembly GCF_007827085.1. Taxonomy (NCBI): domain Eukaryota; kingdom Metazoa; phylum Chordata; class Mammalia; order Rodentia; family Cricetidae; genus Peromyscus; species Peromyscus californicus. Next base: position 42,991,337 of record NW_026294447.1, read on the forward strand.
TTATAGCTACAGTAAGATGCTCTAGGTTGCTAAGGTTTGGAAGTATGGTACGAGGCAGCATTAGGGAATTGATTAATATTATGAAATTTCACAAATGATATTATAATTGTACTTATATACTACTCTACTTATCAAAACTCTTAGATTTAATACCTCAAGAATTATATTTTATGTAGAATATTAAGGTATTATTTTGAGATTTATTGAACTCTCACAAGATAGAACATTGTGTATGATGAAATTATAATCTGAAAACTAATATAACACTATATATAATATATATATATATAAAATATACAGATACACACACATGTTTATATATATGTCAGGAATAGTAATGGAAGAATAACATATTTACCAAAGTAACTACAACAAATATTATTTCTGGAATTAAGAATAAAAATGTGTTATAACATAATTGACAAAAATTATACCTTATACATATTTTCTGAAATAAGACAATCATGACAATTGAAAACAAAATTTTCAATGGTGGATATGAGGTACTAGATTTCTTATTGCTGTTCTTTAAGATAATGCACAAGTAAAAGAGAGCAGAAAGATTCATGTGATAATGTATTAAATTATATCAGTATTAACTCAAGTTTAACTTAGCATCACTACAGACAGGAACATTTGGGCATGATTATGTACATACATACATATGCACAAGTTAGTATTGAAATTTAATGTTTCATTCTCACTCAGCACTAGGTTGATCTAGGTCTCATATTTTTAAAATATTCTCCGATAAAATGAACAAGGAAATATCCAAGACCAGACTTGAGGACTAGTACTATATTTTAATGAAGTGCTATAGACACACATATACATAAATGATATAACTAAGTTATTACATGAAGACATCAATGGGTAGTTGTGTATAAATGTCAGAGAACTCTCTACTACAAGTTACTGTGCTTCAGTGGAAAGCAGGTAGCTGCTGTGGCTTATGACAGGAGAATTGACCTGAGCAAGACTACTACATTTGTAGTGAGTGCACATGAGGTCATAAAGCATGTAGACTTTGGGATATTCTTTTCTTTTTTTTCTTTTCTTTGATTCTTATCTATTAATTTTGGCCAAGTGTGGTTTTCTGCAGCCCGCCCCCCAGTGTTCCTTGCAGATAAAACTGTTTAAAAGAAATTGTAAATCCCATAGCATGCACAAATTGTATTCCAATATTTGAATGAATTGAAACAAATTCACATTTTAAAGCAAGTATTCAGGTACATCTGACTGCAAATATAAACACAAGTATTTAATTTTATCCCTATCATTTTCTCACAAAATAAATTATTTAGTAAGTATAATCCTTTGTCTCTTTTTTTAATTTGATGTTTTCAAGTTGTTTCAAGGCACCAGCTTTGCAAATGATATTCCAGTGATAAAATATGTAAGTTAGGTTTGGTTGTAGCTGTAAATTTCTCGGGTATTCATCAGGGATCTGGATTTGGCTAAATTGTTTTGGATACAGAAATTCCCCAGCTAGACAGGTTTCCTGGTTATCTTTCTAAATGCTTCTCATTCATTTTATTTCTAGGTTCTTTATTCATTCACTGCTTTATGTCCATTATTTTTTTTTAAGTCAACCTTCTCTATAGCATGTGAACTCGCATCTGCTTAGACCAAGCAAAGCCTGGACCAGTTGTGACCTGTAATTCGCTGAATGGGAAACAAGCACAAGGCAAACAGCCATCTGCCATCTGTTTATGTAGAAAGCAGAAGGCCAGGCCTGGTGTTTCAACAGGACAACCCCCTGCCCTGAGAAATTGGAAGGAAAAAAAAAGAATCCATTTCATTTCTTTCCCTTTCCTGAAATGTTAGATCCTTTGAACCTGGTGAAGGAATAAAGGAACATCTTGCTAAAAATAAATTACAGATATAATGTAAATATGTGAGCTCAATAATTACCTGCTTTTGCAGTAAGAGTCCTATCATGCCAAGGTTGCTTGTCGTTGGTAGTGGTAGTACTGTGATTGTCAGGTAATATCTGTGATTGTCAGGAACACAGCAGTGTTCATTCTTGTGAAATTCCTAATCAGCCTTTTTTGGTTTTTTTTGAAAGCCCCTAAAAGGCTCTTGGGAGAGTTAAAGGTAATGAAGCAGGTGTTACCAGCAGATAGGCCATCATCTAGAATCTGAGTCTTGGTCTTGTTCTCCTGAGAACATCTGTTTTACAGTTTTAGAAAGAGGTAAATACAACAGAGCAGGTGGCCCTAGTGACACAGGCATGTTAACATGGACTATGCTCTCTCTCCTGGCCTGACTGACCACTTCCATTCTGTTTAGAAGTAGGGAAATAACAGCAACTTCCTCCCTCTGTAGATCCTCTTACTAAGCCCTTTCTTGATTATGGGGTGGAACCATGATAAAACATTCTCTGGTTTTATAAGGCCCATTACACAGTAAAATATGCATTTAAGACATGCTTTTAAACAAAATAAACATTTTGATGATGGCTTTGTTTACTAATATAAATAACTATAAATTTAAAATAGGTTTATTTTAAGAAAGATTCTTGGAGCCTCCTGAATTGTCTTAAATTATTTTCCATTTGCAACCCTCAATTGTTTCAAAAACTTCCTTTTTCATATAAAGAATCATCTTTTAAGACAAAGATCATTAATAGTAGGAGAAATGACTTCTATGAGTTGCAGTATTGTGATGATCTCCTCTTTTAAGGATATTTTTATCCCACCCCCAGTTAACAAGATCTGTGCAGTGTAATCCTAGAACCAAAGACTCCTCCCAGTGATTCCTCTCTCTGACTCCTCTATACCATAAGATTTGATATTACAGTTAAAAAGTTGGTAAAAACTACTTTCATTTATTTTTCTCCACTCCTTTCAAACCTTGGCAAAGGAAAAAATCACTGAGTACCAACTTCAAATTTTATTTAAAATGCAAAAACCCAAATTGGTCTCCATACCTGAAAAACATATTGTATACCAGGAGAGGAAGGCCACAAGTAAACACAACCTTGTGCAGATCCCAACGTGAGTGATAGCTGTACATACAACAGTGGCGAGAATTTGCTGTTAGAGTTAGAACACATCACAAAAAGAAAGTAATGTCATCTTTATAGGATAAGATATGAGGAGTAATTTTCATTTGCATTGATACTTTTGATAAATTAAATATATCATTCGGGGGAAATATTTTAGGATGAATTCTCAGAAATAAACATACTTACAAAATATAATTCTGAAACTTTTGTGACTTCTTCAGGATTAAACCAAGGGTCCTCTGCATGCTGATGTTTAAAAATAGGTCATGGTCCTCCTTGGCCATATATTTAAAAATAAAAAATACTGACTATTGACATTGGTCTTGGTTGTTCACAGCAACTTGTGGGGAAGACCTCACTGCCAATGACACCACACTCATTGGTCATAGAACTTCCGAGAAGCAGGGATGACGAACAAATGAGTTAGTGGAGATTAGATTTTGCAGGAGTATGATACAAGATCAAGAGCAGATCAAGTTCAGACTAAGCTTTGTGTGTGTATGTGTGTGTGTGTGTGTTAATTATCATATAGTATCTCAAGTTAATGTTCAAATGAGATTAATAAAATAATAATTAGAAAATTAAGGCCTCGATTTGGGAAATTTCAATGACAAAATGACACTGTAGCACCATCCAACAGTAGTAGAGCAAGCAAGCCATGACAGCACAGGATTCACGAGCACTTATACCTTGTAAAAGCCTAGAAATTTGAGAAGGTACTAAGAAAGCATTTCCTTTCTAGATATGTTGTCCCAAAGGAATGGAGAAAAAAAATTAGTTTTAGCAAAAAAGGAAATTTCTAAAAATAAAAATTTAGAATAAGAGAAGTAATAAGCAATTTAATACTTGTAGAAAGATTTGATTTAAAAATAAACAGATTAGTCAAGTGAAAACATGAACATGTGACATTTTGACTGTGGAAGAGCAGAAAGGATATCATAAAACAAGTTATAAGGAAGAGACAATATCTAGATATACAGCCCTATAGCAAAATAGGTGTTAGCTGCAGATTATAAAGTATATCATTTTTCATTCTGTTCTCGATAAATTGGAAAGAATACATATTTTAAGGGAGAATCATGGGGAGAGAAATAAGAAATTCTATACTTTATTGTAGGAAACTATGTGATAATATCAGAGAAACTGAGTAGTTGAGTCAGTAATATGACTTAAAATCAGGGAATCAATATAAACTTAAGATGAGAAACAAAACTGTACTTATTTTTTTGTGCTAGATTACTACAAAAATAGAGGATACATAAGTAAATAATTGGGTTCACCAGAATTTGTGGTGTTGTTCAAGAGACAAAAAAAAAAAAAAAAGGAAAATAGGGCAAGGAAACGAGGGCATCTGGAAATGATTAGTGAAATTGACTGGTGATTTGCTGTCAGTAAAGAGGAAGACCACAGTGAAAACCACTCTCAGTAAAAATAGATGTTTGATAAACTGGCATTTTACACAAGCACCTTAGTTGGGGGTTCTGTTGTTGCAAAGAAACACCATGTCCAAGGCTATTTTTTATAAGACAGAGCATTCAATTGGGTCTTGCTTACACTTTCAGAGGATTTTATTCTATTATAATCATGGTGGTGCTGCACAGTTAGGCATGGGACTGGAGAAGTTCTTTCTGGATCCACAAACAGCAAGAAGAAGAATGTTACTGAATCTGGCCTGGGGTTTTGAAACTTTAAAGCCCAGTCCAAGTGACACTCTTCTTCCAACAGCATCACGCCCATTCCAACAAGTACATACCTCCAAATCCTTCCCAAGAAGTGCTACTCCTTGATGACAAAGCATTCAATATATGAACCTATAGAGGCCATTCTTATTCAAACCACCACAGCCAGTTAGTACAAAGGTTGCTGTTCACAGAAACTTGATGGACTGGACCACCTGTTATTTAATGCGAGTGGCATTTTGAAACAGAGTTTAAAGCTGAACTTCCAGGTGGGATCAGGATTTGCCATCAAATAACCACTAAATTGAACAGCTTTGATGGAACAAGACAAGAGAATCAATAAACTGAAATGCCAATTTGCTGTAAGTTTAATCAGTATAGGTGTTAAAATATCAAAATAATCTAGAAAAATAGAGTATAAAGAGTGACAATAATGTAAGAGATACAACTTTGAATTTCTATAGAACTGAATGCTGATAAGTAGAAAAAAGCTCCTGGGTTTTCTTTTTAGGTAGTTAGAAGAGATGAAGAGATGAAAAGTTGCCTTTTCAGAGGGGAGACTTCACTGAGGGAATCCATTATCAATGGCAAAAGCAAGATTGTAGATAATCATAGATAGATATATAGATAGATAGATAGATAGATAGATAGATAGATAGATAGATAGATAGACAGACAGACAGACAGGTATCATTTGGGCATATATAATCGCTCTAACATGTAATATATTTGAAGAATTATTAATTTTGGTTTGCAATTCTTCTAGTATGTACTATATTGTGTTGTTGACCGATAGCAATTTGCAGAAAGCACACAGGAAGAAAGTTGGAGTAGGAATGAGAGGAAAAAGGATATCCAAACGTGATAAAGCTGAGTGCTCGTTCTCATTATAGAAACAAATTGGTGAAGCGTGTGGTGTGAATATCAATGGAGAAAGGAATTAATTTCTCTGGCTGTACTAAAACAGACTGTGGTGGTTCTGAAGTGAGAGTAATGAAGTTGTACTATCGGAGACACATACCTTTTGGTATGTTATGTTGACTCATAAATTTCAAATGTTACAGCTGCTAGAAAATAAATGCTGCACTTTTAAAAAACTGTGAAGATACCCACTCCTGTATATTTTAAGTTAGCACAAAAATTGCACACCTCAAAATTTTATTTTGAGACTCATAGTGAAAGTTCCAAAATTAATATTACTTCACAGTTATAGGATATTTCTTTTAATTTGTTGGTGATTTCTGTATCTCTTTGTCTTTTTGTCTCTTTCTCTCTGTCTCTCCTATCTCTCTCCCTCCCTCTCTCTTTCTCTTTCTCTTTGTGTGTGTGTGTGTGTGTGTGTGTGTGTGTGTGTGTGTGTGTGTATAATACTTAGTAGAATGAAAATTTTTAACTATTGCATTATCAGTCTGAGATGATCCTTCTTCTTCATTACAGATTTGTGATCCTTAAAAAGCTCTCAAAGTGATATTTTAAGGAGGTAGATGGGTGGGGAGGTGGGGTGAATCTGGGAGGAGCTGTAGGAGGGTAAACCATGGTCAGAATATTTTGTATGAAAACAAATTATTTTCAATAAAAAGCTTTGTGTCATTCAAATTCAAGGCCAAAACTTAATTGAGAATTATGATTGAACAAAAATGACTTATAAGACACCATGTAGTGATTGAGAGAACCATACTGAATGTCATTGATCTTATATTTGTGAGTTGCATGGGAAAATGGCCAAGTGGATACCCAGTGCACTAGCAAGTGGTCATATGAAGTTTTGATTCCTGTGCTTTTGATTCACTTTGCTTCTGTAGCTTGACTTGGTGCTAGCCCTTAGGCATTTATACATTCCCTGTCATGACAGAGGGCTTGCAATTATTTACTTTCTGTTTTTGTTGATTTTTGTTCCATTTCCTCTGAAATAGATCTTTCTGGAACCTGTATACTCTTGTGTTTCCCAACACTGTAGTCTCTTGTGAAATATAAGACTCATATGTTCACTCTCTCTGATTTTCTGTCTCTCTGTCTCTGACTTTCTTTCTTTGTCTCTCACCTACCATCTCTGTCTCACTTTCTCTTCCTCTTTCTCTTTTCCCTCTTTCAGAACACGACATCATTATACATCTGATATTCCATGGTGAGGTTCATGAGATGGAAATACTGTTTTTGCTTATTTGTCATCACACCAGGAGAGTTCATTACCCAGATTAAAGAAAAATAAAAAAGTTTGTAGCAAAAATGATATGGAGATGCTGACTCAGCGTGGAATGGATTCCCATGGGTGCTAGGATGAAAGTCTGTGTGTGAGAGAATTAAAAGGAGGGTGATTTTAAAATTTAAAAATATGAAGACGCAAACTGACAGTCCTTTATTGCAGACAGAGTGTCACCTCTGAAGCTATGCCAGGCATTCCTCCCATAAGTGAACTATCTGTAGAGCTACAGGATAAGATTTTGGCAAAGTCAGCGACTTTTTTAACTTGTTAGTTTTGGAGGGAAATATGCTATTAAAGTTCCAGATACCCCATCATACTTTTCTGTTTCATTAGGAATTTACTGAAAGATAAATTTGCCTGATTCTGCCTTATTTGTACACTGAGGAGTGATCCGTCATTAGTGAATATGCTGGCATACAGTCTTGTAAAGTCAGGAACCATTCCAAACAGGAATTAATGGGGTGCAAAAAATGATCTTTCCATATTCTCAGCCTTTATCAGGGTCGACAATCTATCTTTAGGTGGGCTTGCAAATCAATTAAGTATGACTCACACATATGGGTGGAATGTGACCTTAACAAGTTGTCTTCTCTGCTTCTTGATGTTTCCATCTGGTCTGCGAAAAGAATGTTCAGATGATGTAGCAAAAAGATTATGATTTCAAGGGGGAACAGTCATTATGGGTCCCTATCTTCCTGAACTTGATAAGTTTAATCCAAGTTGCCTGGGAGGAAAGAACTCATAAAATACTTTATCTGAAGCTAGTGCAAAAATACTCATAAACTCAAAGGTTAATCACTGCTCAGGAAGAGCAGATGAAGGATACAGGGCAGTTTTATGTTCCTGTATTGTGCTGCCCTTATTAATCATATTATGAGTTGTGTTAAAATATGTGCCTTCACTTCATCTTAAAGCCCTGATGGAGAGACAGACAGACAGATGCTGCAGAGGATGATGAGAAGATGCAGTCAACTAACTCTTCATAACCAGAGGAGTTAATCAAGGTGGAAAACAATGCATTTCAGTACTTTGGGTCTTTTAATAAATTTTGTTTCCATCCTACATTTTATTGATGCTTATTTTTAAAATTAAAATTTCTTCTATTCTGGGCTCTAAATAGTTGCTTCATTTATCTGTCTGTCCACTCAGCTTTATTTTGTAGTGACAGATGAATAGGGTGATCATCTGTGTAATGATCCCTTCAGATTTGCTAAACAGCATGTAAGTGGATTAGAGAACTATGATAATAAGGCTGCGGTTACTCAGTCTGCAGACAGATTCATCTCCAACTCTCAATTCATGTAGGACATGAATGAGAACATAAAGGATTCATGTAAGTATAAGTCAGAAAAAGTACACAGGAAATTCCTGATACATTGTATATCACATTGTGATTGAGTTTATACATTATATAAATAGTCTTCTTCTAAATTGTTCACTTATTTATATTTTTAAATAAAGGTAAATACAAATATTTTAACTAGTATAGTCATATGATTGTTGCTTTTGTGCTATGACAACAATCTTGATAGCATGTAAATATATGTGCATGGGTGCATCCTGATAAAAAAATTGACTTAAAAATAAGGTGAAGGAAACAGATTGTTTCTTGAATTGCTATTTGCTGAGTGATGGTCAGTTAACTACAAGAATAAAATGTAAATTTTAATATGGCAGAAAAAAAGCAGGGCCCTCTAGAATCTCCAAGGAATAAACCAAGGGAAGATGGACCAGAACTATAAAAATAAATGGTTCTTTTTATAGAATTCAGAACTCTGTAGAGAAGATCAGGATCATGGAGTCCAGAATCTGTCCAGGATGGTTTAGCATGATGTGGGGAGTACTTTTCTCCCACTGAGAAGGCATACAATAGCAGATAAAAAAAATACTTGACAAAGAAAGTCTATACTATTTTTGCAGTAACCAACATACTAAAATTCCAAAAAAATATAAAAAGAAAAAGAGAGAGATCAAAACATTATATAACAATGGCATCACCAGAGGGATGGGGTGCAGAGAAAAGCCTACATTTTAGATATTCAAACAGACAGCTGGAATCTGTCATTTTTAAAATAATCAGGACTTGGGAAAATAGCGCAGTAGGTAAGCATTGCTGTGCAAGTATGAGTATCTGAGATCAGATCAGCAACCTCATAAAAGTCATCACGGCCATACATACCTGAGACTCCAGCACTGATATCAGGGAATAGGAGGATCTCTTGTCAGGCTAACTGAAAACCTACAATCTCTATGTTTAGCAAGAGACACAACCAAAGAGAATAAGGGAGACAGTCATAAAGCCAGACATCCAGACAGCATTCTTCTTCGGTCTCTACATAAATGTGCACAGGTGTAAGGACACAATATGCAACTCTCCTCACAGACAAACTTCCCTTAGTAGCTGGCAGCTCTATCAATTTAGCCCCTTCCTGAATGACATATACTGGGAGCTCAGAGCAAGTGTCCCAGGACTATACACTGACACCTGGCTAGCAGATGAGCTCTAGACATTCAGAAGTAACCAACCTGTGCTGTGCAGATATTCTTGAATTTTACTCTACACAAAAATAAAGAAAAATCTGTGGAATGGGAGTATAACTGTTTTCAATGATTAAAAGAAAAATCCAATTTTATCTTTAGTATTTCTAGATATGTACTTTTATTTAGTGTAATGTTCAATTATCTAAATATTCTTTGTTTCTATCTCATTAATAGGGCTGTGTGTGTAAATGCACACAAGCATATTTGTGGTGGGGGCTCTAAATATAATTTTTATTTGAGTGGAATGAGTGTTTTTAGGTTACCCTTTGTTGTTCAAGTATGACCCAATTATTTTTGTTTTGCTGATTACAGGATTGTAAGCCATAAAATTCATTTATATTAATGAGCAGGTAAAGTTTGAGTTATGATATCTAATAAATAACTTCATTTATATTTTATACCACCATACTGAACAGCTCTGATGTGTTCTCTTAGGCAAAATGAGAACTCTGTTATATGCCTTGTCAACATTTTAAAAGATATAAATGTTATGGCACAATCTGCCATCAAATTTAAACTCAGTGGTCAGTCATGTCTGTAATAATTTTAAAAATGCACAGTATCTCTATTTCTCAAAAGTTGAATTGTGTATTTTAGTAATAATTTTCCCCTGAACCTAAACTTATTAAATCACAACATTGAAACATTGTCCCCCACCAGTCTCTCTTGAGTCTACTAATCCTTCAGATTGCATTCAACTTCTACTATTACATGAATAAGTAGAAAATTTTCAAAAGTTTTAAAACATTAAACCTATATGGACATGGATAAAAAATACTTTGAAACATCTGTTCAGTGTTTATCCTGAGATCAAGTTAAATTAAGATTGGTAGTGAGGCACTAACTGGATGGGAAAAAAAATTCAGATTTGGATGTAGGCAAATTATTGAGTGAACCTTTTGGATCATTCTCTATGTAGCAGTCAGAATAGGGATACCAGAACAGAGAAGGGAAAAAAAAGTGAAACATATTCTTTCACTAGAAAAACTCCTCAGTGCAAATGGACAAAGAATATGGATTTCCAGCCTCTTATTGTATATGATGGTGAAATACTTAGAGCCTCATTGAGTCCCAGGAAATTTATGGCAATTCATTTTTGATCAAGATAATAATGATGACTGTAACTCTTGTGTCTTTTTGCTGTTAGGAACGTGGAATAACTGGAAAGCATCCATCCAATGTGATTTTTGAAAGGAAGAGAAGAAGCCTGGATTGGAAGGAGAAGCACTGTTAGAACAGGGGGCTTTGCCTCAACCACCTGTTTTACTTACTTTCCAAAATGGCCTCCAACTGAGATAAGAAGTTGAGAGCTTACCAGCAGCTAACTCTCTGATGGGGAGCATGGCACTTGATTCACAACTTTCTCATCTTAGTCTGCAGTGGTTGTTATACAGAAATAAAGGAAAGTATCTGAATTAGTGACTTAAAAACAACATTGAAAGGTTGTAACAATTCTGGAAGCTGGAATGTCCAGAATCTAGTACAAGCTACTCAGTTTGACAAGAAGGCTGGAAGTCATGCCCAACCAGCACCTTCCAGCTCTGTCCCTCCATGTGGAAGGGCCAGAAAAGCCTCTCAGACTGAATTTATAAGAGAAATATCTGCACTTTGAGGGTGGAGCCCTCCTCAGCTAATTTTCATCAATGGATACCCAAGACCATTCCTTTGGTGGAATAGATTTCAACTTATAAATTTCAGGAACACAGATATTTAAGTCATAGCAATTTGTTTTCTGCTGACTTTGAACATATTCTCATCCATTAATTCTTTGCCACAGAATATTTTTTCAGGGCACAAACTGTGATTCCTAAATATTACCTTTATTGATAATTTGTGTTCCCCAGTTTATAATGTTAACTTCATATGGTCCAATTATTTTTTTGGTCTAATCAAGTTCTTGAATTTAATTTATAAATTTCTTGGTTTATTTTGATTTTTGCCAGTTTACATTCACTTAAATCAACATTAGCTTAAATCAACTATTAGGATATTAACTTAAATCAACATTAACTTAAATCAACTGTTAGGATTACACACTACAATGGGGGGCATGAAATTAACCTTTGTAAAGTTGAATTTTATTTTTTGTTTTGTCTCATGGGAAAATAAATGTAAAATCTGTGTATTTTATTTGCAGGTATATCTCTACAGGCACAATCCTATAAAAGGTGGTCTTTAGATAAATTCTGTTACTGGGTCCAATATTACTAAGACACAACGATTTATCTATGAATCGCACTTTGTTTTTACTTACCATTAATTGATTTCTTTGAAGCAAAAGTGCTTTATATGGACAGTGGAAGCAGTTTTTTGAGAGGAATGATGGACCTATTCCCATCTACCTGCCTTTTTTATAACAAGCAAAAGTCTGGGATGTAAGGATTTGGTCCTTAATTACGTCACCATCCTGCTACAGCGTCCCAGCGTAAAGGCGGGTAGGCCCTCTGTGTGCCCCCTTCCCTTCTTTCCTTTCTGCTCCTTCCTTCCATCTGTCCCTCTCTCTCCCTCTCTCTCTCCTTCCCTCTTCCCCCCTCTCCAATAAAGCTTTAAAAAGGTAACCATGGCTGCGATTCTTCCGATCAGCACATGTCCGCTGCCGGCAGCCACGAGCAGCACCATTTAACCAACAGCTAGTAATCTCATACCAAATAGTACCACTCAATTTCTAGGGCCAATGCCTTAAAATTACTTATTTGACTAGCTGCTGTGATAGTCTGTCTTGACTTCATTCTTAAATACATGCCAAAGGTCTTCTACAGAGTTTTTTTTTTTTTTTTTGGTTTTTCGAGACAGGGTTTCTCTGTGTAGCTATGTGCCTTTCCTGGAACTCACTTGGTGACCCAGGCTGGCCTCGAACTCACAGAGATCCACCTGGCTCTGCCTCCTGAGTGCTGGGATTAAAGGCGTGCGCCACCACCGCCCGGCGAGATTTTTAATAAGAAATGCCTATAATGCTAGGAAGCAAGAGGAGAACATTTTTAATTCCCCAGAGAATTTCAGGTTAATTATTGTTTGTGTACCCCAGGTTGTTTTGATTATGTTTTCAAGGGAAAATTAGCTAGGGGATAGAATGTCAGCATGAAGAAAATATACAGCTATGCAATGAAATGTCCTATTAAAGTGAAACTGCACTGCAACGAACCATGCCACCATAGGCGATCTTTAATATTAAAATTTAAAAAATCCTAAGGGCAATGCAGTTTGGATTATATTTGTTGTGTAATGGCTTGTAAAGCTTTATAAAACTGAGAAATTAAGAAAATATTTGGTCAATGGTACATAGCTATAATCCTGGTACTGCAGAGATGAAGTGTTGGAGGATTGGAGATTTCAGATTATTCTTGAAAGTATATGGAGCTCTAGGCTAAGCTAGGCTACAGGTGTGCTTACTTTGCAGAAAAGGGGAGGGGCTGGAGAGATGGCTCAGCTGTTAAACAGCTCTTGCTGCTCTGGCAGCAGACCACAGTTTGGTTCTCAGCACTCACAGAGCAGCTCACAAACACTGTATCTCTAGTTTTAAAAGAGCCAACACCTTCCTCTGGCCTCCAAAGGTACCTATACACATGTGCATACATGGGCAAATTAACTTTAAAAATAAAGTAATGTAGAAAATATAGAAATGATCCAGAGAGACAGACAGGGAGGGACACAGAGTTAGAGAGAAGAGAAAGAAAGAGAGAAATCTGATGAGGCAGAATTAATTAATTGATTATACTGAGATGATGCTAAATTGCAGAATCTTTGAATTCCTGGTCATTAAATTTAGAAAGAAATGTTTCAACATATGAAATATTGCTCACCTGTAATTCTATACAACCTTAATCAGTGAAGAAATGCAAGAAATTGAAAATAAACCAGTCTCCAAATGACTAATAATTAAAAATTTAAATTAAGAATTTAAATTTCATTTAATCTAAAAAAAAGCATCAATTTTCATGACTGAAACAGTTGATTTTTCAAAATTCTACTTCCTTCCTGGCCGTACTTATTGCTAAAGAACTGATCAGGTGGACCTTTCAATTAGTTCAGTTAACTGAGTGTAATGTTTTAATTAATAATTTATTTACCCAGTTAAATTTGAATCACACATTTTTTTCTCTCATTTCCCTAATCCCTGTTAGTGTACCAGGCCAATAAAAGCATCTTTGTAATAGTTTTTTACTTCTAGATTTCCGCTTGAAATAGTTTTATTTCTGGATTTACATTTTAAAGCATACAGGGTTATATTTACAAGGTTATCTTATTAATGAGTGGGCATGTGTAGCCTTAATTAAAAAATATGATTTGTGAAGGTTTTAAATAATTGCTACTTCTACTGATTCGGAATATAACTAAACAGTGACACACATTAAAAGAAGTTAGGGGTGGCCAGGCGGTGGTGGCGCACGCCTTTAATCCCAGCACTTGGGAGGCAGAGACAGGCGGATCTCTGTGAGTTCGAGGCCAGCCTGGGCTACCAAGTGAGTTCCAGGAAAGGCGCAAAGCTACACAGAGAAACCCTGTCTCGAAAAACCAAAAAAAAAAAAAAAAAAAAAAAAAAAAAGAAGTTAGGGGGAGGGGCTTAGACTTGCCTCCACTAAATGTACCTCCCCATGGGAGAACTTACCTACTTGTAGGAGAGAATGGGGGATGGGTTGGGAGGTGGAGGCTGGATGGATGGGAGGAGGGAAGCAGGGATCTTTGATTGGTATGTAAAATGAATAATAAAAAAAAAAAATTCTTAATTAAAGAAAAGAAGTTAGCCCATAGAGTAACCCACACAAATCTTCCTGCTCGTAAGCTCTATGGATTTCTCACTTGCCCATGCTGCACAGACTTAGAGCATTCTCTTGTTCTTCCTGAATGTTCTTTGTCTCTCATAACTGAACCACTTCATGTAAGTGCTCATTTATTTATCTTTTCAGATGTCATAGTAACCTTTCCCTATAGCATACAGGACATAGGTCCATAATGAGTATTTATGATCTTATTCTCCATACTACCATTGACATTTGTATTCTCAAATAACGTTTCTCATCTTACTATCTCCATTTCTAAAGTTTGCTATCCTCCTAAATCATTCCTTTAAGTCGAAGCCATTCTATGTTCCCTGTGTCAGCAAGTTTCAGAGTCTCTAGCCTGCCTCAATCTCTGATAATTTCAGCCAATAAATTTGATAAACAGAAAGCCATTCCTAAAAATTATTATTAAGTTTGTGTTAGAGAACTTGCCTAGAAGGTTCAAAGCCCTGTTTTCAATTCCAAACACTGGCAAGCCAACAAACACAAATATCCTGTTTCATTCATATTGGTTGAACATAAACCTTACAAATGTAGCTTACATGGGCAACCAAAAAAAAACTGGCTACATAGAAGTATATGTTAAAAAAAAAACATAATTTCTGATAATAAAATCTCTTATCACTTCCAAATTCCTTCTCATTCCTTTCTCATGGACAGCTTTTGTCCCGAATTTGATTTTACTTAAAATTATTAATTTCCTTTTAGTAAACCATAAACATTTGCCCTTGAATGACATATCACATAATTTTGAAACTTTTGTATGAGAAAGTGATCACATGTTGTTTTTTCTTCTGCCTTAAACTTGTGTGCAATGTAATGGAAGCTAAAGTTTGCTTGTGTTATTTCATGTGACAGTGATTGCTCAGGACACTTGCTATCTACAGTTAAAGTCTGGACCACTGCATCAATTCATTAAGCTATTTACTAATATTTTGTTCATTTCTTTTCTTCCTTTCTTTCTTTTTTGTTCGTTTGTTTGTTTTGCTTTTTTGGATTTTTTTTTGAGAAAGGGTTTTTCTGTGTAGCTTTGTGCCTTTCCTGGAACTCACTCTGTAGCCCAGGCTGTCCTTGAACTCACAGAGATCCACCTGCCTTTGCCTTGGAGCACTGGGATTAAAGGTGTGTGCCACCACCACCCGGCTCATTTCTTTTCTATTTCCAATAATGTTGGGATTTTTCACTTCTCTGTTAAGGAGAGAAAATAAAGTACATCCTCTGATCTAATGACATAAAATCAGACTAAGATTCAATTTTTTTCAGATTTTCTTTCACAAAATTAACTTACACATAATTTTACACATAACATCTGGTCATAAAAATATCTGAAAATAATTCTGAGAGCATTTGATGATTAAACTCCTGACTTAAAATGAAATGCTGATTATTTTTACGGAGAATTTTTTTAGGAAAAAACATAATCTTAAGCATAATTATGAACATTTCATAAGACATTGATTTGATTTATGTTACTTATGAGTTAAAGTTTTTGAAAGTTGCTTTTGAAAACCTACAAAATTAAAATGACTTATCATGACATACAAATAGTCCAACTTGCCATTAAATTATTGTCTCTAGTTTAGAAAATAGTTCAGTCCATATTTCTTGTGTTAAATTTGAAAAACTATGTAACAACATTAAAAAGATTGATTTTCATGAGCAGTAAGAAACATAATAATATATGATTACCCCTATATTTAAAATTTTATAAAATGTAAGTGACCTTCACTTCATTGAAAAGTTAATTATATGAATATAGATTAAACAAACATTAGAAATATTGAGTTGACATCTACTTGAATATATGAAAATTTTTTAATAATTTAATCTTTTATCTTGTGAAATATATGGGGAAAACATCATTGCACTGTGTGAGTCAATTTATTCAATGTGTAGGTCTATCCTGATTCCTTGCTGCCCCAATAGACAGACAGTGTTTACATTGTTTTCCGAACAAAGAATTCCTGTGAGCTTGTCACGCTTGGGACATTATTTTAAGCAAGGAAACGTACACATTCTGTCTGTATCTAAGTGTAACACCATACTGTTAATAAAGTTCTAAGTCTGTGAACAGTCACGGCTTATCAATTCTTTTTTTTTTTTTTTTTTTTTTTTTTTGATTTTTTTTGAGACAGGGTTTCTCTGTGTAGTTTTGGTGCCTGTCCTGGATCTCACTCTGTAGACCATGCTGGCGTTGAATTCACAGAGATCTGCCTTGCTCCGCCTCCCGAGTGCTGGGATTAAAGTTGAGCATCACCACCACCTGGCTCAATTCATTTTCTTATATCAACAGTCTGTATATTTTGAAACTGATATTGAAGAAGAAATTTTAAAGCTGAGGATACAGATACTGGTGGAATAACAATGAATTATAAAAAAATGTGGGGTTCAGTGAAACTACTTGCCCAGACCACTATGTGGGTAGATAGGTTTATTGGGATATCAAACTGTCAATACTGTTCTCTAGGGCAGAAAACAGGGACTTGGTAGGAAAGTAAGCGCACTTTATGATAGTCAGCAGGGTGAAGATCACTGAGCTGATGCAAATTGTTTAGATTAATTATCCAGAATCAGTTTGGGATAAATAGGGAGGCAGGGGTTTTCCTGGCAAACAAAAACCTACCTTACAAGATTCCCGAGGAATGCTTAATTTAGGCTTCTATTTACCCAATAACAATCCTTCCTGTTTACCAGGTCAGTCCTTCTCTTTAGGACATTGCCATCAGCTTTACCAGTTTGGGAGCCCCACATTGGTCCTAACAAAAAAAAAAAAATAAATAAGTAAATAAATAAAACAAACAAACAAAAAAACAAACCCAAAACCCATATTTCACTTTAGTGCAATATTTTCATTCTCCTGAGCTATTCTTTAATATATAAACTTTAATAGAAGAATTGTGCAATTTAATGACTCTGCATGTATTTTAAATTTGTAAACATAAGAAGACAAGCATTTTCATTATTTTCAAAGTTTATTTTATTTATGTGCATGCAAATGTGTCTGTTGGGGATGGCGGTATGTGCATGTAAATGCAAATGCCCGAGTCCTATGGAGCCTGAGTTACACGTGATTGTGAGTAACATGTTTTCTGCCCCCAACCCACCCACACCATAGTGAGTTCCTCTGCCGACAATGTAAGCCAGATCAAGCTGAAGAGAAAAGTATAAAATAGGTAGATTGAGCAAAGCAACTACCTGGCAGAAGTTGTGTGCCCAAACTAAGGTGGGAAATTTTATAGGTTGTAGGTGGGGGGTGATGCCGTGTCTACCACAAGCTGGGTTTGTGCTCAAGTATGGTTAAAAGCTGAATGCTTAGGCAGGGATTTGGGCATCTGGCAGCATCAAGGGAGGAAGTTGCAATAGTTAGCAAGAATGTGCAAATAAGCTTTTTGGTGCCTTTCCCCTGTTCAGAGACTCTCTAAGTGGGCAAGATTTGCTGAGAGACAAGAATGGGGCTTCCCAGACCACACAGGGGCAAGCCTGATGCTCCAAAGGAACAGTGAGTCTCCTGACAAGGGTCCTAAAAACAAAATTTCGATGCTCAGAAAAATAAATACATATTCTATCCTCGGCATTGTTTCTTCAAACCCAGTTATTTCCCTTTAGTAATAATTGTATAATATAAAAATTATCAGTAAAGTACATAGCAATACAAAGCTAAACTTTTTTCATGACAGTGTCATTAAATGAAAAATATGAAACACTATGACAATTTAGGAGAGAAATAGAACACAAACAAGGAAAAAAGCATTATATTCTGATGTGCACGAACTTTTTTTTTTAACCTGAAATAATTGTTTATTTCTTTTTTCCTTCCTGAGGATGCTGCCAGGCTGCCAGTGATAAGCATTCCATGGTCCAGTGGATAGACATACAGATGTTCACATCTGGGCAGCACTAGCTCGACTCAGTGGGTTGTACAAAACAAACAAAAGAAAAAAAGGACTTGATATTGGAGAGCAAGACATGATGGGTTGATACAGAGCAATTTAAATTAGGAAAATAGTGTTACATATATTTATTTTTTTACATGTATGAAATTCTCAAAAAATAAATACAATTACAAATTAAACAACTAAGCGATATGGAGAATAAGAATTTGGCTCTCTGTAAAATACATTCCAGTAGAGAATGTCTTTCTTCTTGACAATAGTTATTCTCATGCCTGACTACAGATAAAATATCACTCAGTAATTTTTTAATATAATTTCTTATTGGTTCTTTAGAGATTTCATACCATGTATTCCAATTCTACTCATTTCCCAGTCCTTCTAAGTCTACCCCCCACCCAGTAGTACCCCCATTGAAAATAAAACAAAACAAAATAACAAAACAAGACAAATAAAAAAAATGAACAAATAATGAAACA
The DNA here is from genome assembly GCF_007827085.1 of Peromyscus californicus insignis. Lineage (NCBI taxonomy): Eukaryota > Metazoa > Chordata > Mammalia > Rodentia > Cricetidae > Peromyscus > Peromyscus californicus. The sequence continues at coordinate 43,009,917 of NW_026294447.1, forward strand.
TCCCACTCTTCTGTCTTTTCCACCTTTCCATCACATTTTTTTTTTTTTTTTTTTTTTTGTGATTATGAACTTGGGAGCTGCAATGTGTCACACAGGATACCCTTTTGCCCAAACAACTTTACTTGCAACTGTTCAATGCAATGAGTTGTTGGTCTGGTTCAATGCCTCTGGCTTCTGGAATAATACTGGACTCTCACTGAAACTTCCCTCAGAGATCCCCCCTGTTGTCCAGAGTCATGGAGATCCTAGGGCTATGGTTCTGCCAGACAGGTTCCTTCCTCTGCTCCAGCAGGTCATAGATGGGGGAGATGTTGGGGAGGGTTAACTCCAACTGGATATGCACCTGGGTGGTAGCCGGGTGGGTCAGTCTAGGCCTCTACCAGTATTGCCCCCATCAGGCAGTGAGAAAGTAGGAAGAACAAGAGGGAAGAAGGTATGGGAGGGAAGGTAAGATGGAGGGATGTAGGGAGAAGGAAATTAATTAATAATGTGATAGTTATATTAAATTCATTGACAATGTAAATGTGAATTCTTGTAAAGGTTGTGAGATCTTTGACAATTAACAGAAATAGTTGATCCTTTCTGCTTCAAATTCTAGCATTAATTAATAGTTTTTGAAAAAATATAACTACATGTATAATTTCTAAACTATGCATTATATATATGATTTTGAAACTATATATATAATATATATAGAGAGATATATAATCTATATATATAATATATATAGATAGATACATATTATGTATATATGGGCAGTTAAACCATAAACAACATCTACTTAAAATTATAAATGTTCACTAAAATAAAAGCTGGTTTAATTCTTAATTCTTTGAATAATACCTATATTGTTTTCCTTGTCATCACACAGCTGGTTCTTCATTTTTTTTTATTTAGCAGCCCATAATGTTAAGGGCCTTATTGATTTACTTAATTTTACAATCTTAAGTGTCTATCATGTTGAGAAGCGGAGCAGGACTCAAATATTTCAATAATCAGGGAGCTAGAAGAGATTAGGGACATCATTGGCCAAAGATTATGAGTTCACACATGTGACAAAATGAAGTTAAATGTATTTTATTTCTTTAAATAACAATTTAGTAATAAATGCTATGAGTATGGGGGCTGGAAATAATCCTCACATTTTATGTTCATGTATTTCTTGGACAGAAACTTCAGTCTCATAAAATGCTAAGAGGTGTCAGGTTAATATTGTCAACTCCTTCCTAACTTCTAGTTAAGTGTGTGTGTGTGTGTGTGTGTGTGTGTGTGTGTGTGTGTGTGTGTGTGTGTGTGTGTTTTCTGGTGTCAGTGTGTGCTTGAGTGTGTGTTATATGTGTGTTTCTGTTCATGTGGATGTGCACGTAGGTATGCTTGTATATATCCGTGTTGTGGCTAGAGGTCAATGTCACCTGTACCTTTCAATCTCACTCCAACTTGTCTTTTGAGGCAGTATCTCTCACTGAAACTGAAACTTAACAATTGGGCTAGGTTGATCCTCTTGTCTGGGTTTTATTAGCCTTGACACCTCAGATACTTTCCACTTAACATTCCTTTTACACATAAGCTATGAATCAGAACTCAGGTGTGCATGCTTGCACAGCAGGCATTTTACCTAGCGACTCATTTCTACAGGCTCAAGTCTAACTTCTTCATGGATCATACTAAACTTTTGCCATGACATGTATCTGGGGAGAAATCACTGGGACTCATTTGCAGCAAGTAGACAGTTCTATATACTATCTGTTGGATTAGTTGAAAGAAGTTCTTCACTTGTCATTCAATCCAGATACATCCATATTTTAAGATGAAATTGAAATTAATCTCTATTATTTATGTGTCTGGAAGAGTCTACATTTGCACAAAATTTTCAGATTCATAATGAGCATCTAGCCTATCTTTAATGTGAAAAAAATCTTCTCAACTAAACCCTGACCACCAAGGTACTCACTAGTACTGTCAGTGATTATATATTAGTTCATTTATGAGAATTCACAGCCCTAACATTGTCTTTAGCTCACTCTGCAAATACATTTGAACTTTGAAGATATGTTACATAGTTCTTACAACTGAAAATAATTGGAATGTGGCTAGATAAATGCTCACATGTCAGCAGAGTGAGAAATTGTCATGAGTAGTATAAAAATAACACTTATCACTAATGGGACATAAAAATGTCATCCCCTGGGTAGGAACTTAGCGGTTAAGATTGTTCTGGGGAGGTAGAAGCAATTTCAGTTTCTCTAGCCTCCAGTGTGGTCAAATTTCGATGGCTTAAATAATTCATTGCAAACAACAGATTAAGAAATCAAAAAGAAATAACTTATATAGCAGTTAATAACCCTCCTTGGTGGGATAAATTGACCATTCATAAATACATATGTATTTCAGGACTTATATAGAAAGGACACATGGGCTTCAGTGTTAATTATATTCATCTTTGCAAACATCCTGCTTTGTACTCAATTGAAAGAATATAATTCCTACAGATATATTGAAAATCAGGAACATACGTACTAAAATTTCGTACTTTAGATTTACTCTTTTCTTCTGCAATTGCATATTAATTTCATTCTCTGTAGTCTGAGATGGAAACTAAGTGACAACTTGATAAAATATTTATATTATGGTTTCATTATTTGTTATAGAGTAATATAATATCATCTTATTACTTGATCATTGATTTTTGGCTCAGATATTTCTTGTTTGTCTTTTTCTTTCCAAATAACTAAGCATTATATATTGGGTACCATTTCTCACATGGATACCTGTCCTCACCGAAAGATTAGGATAAATTAGCACAGAGGAAATCTGCCATTACAAAAATAATTCATTCCATTCAAATTCATTGAAAATGATTTCAGTCTTTAGAATGCAGGATTGGCCAAACAACCAAACACAAACACAAACAAAGTTCAACTTTTTTCCTTTTCTGTTGGAAAGAGTTGAAGGTGTTATTAACAGAATGCATAAACTTAAAGCTGAAGGACCACATTTGCTGTAAGGTTTGTCTTCCCTAGTAAGCATTTGGTGTAGCATTCTGATCAAATCACTGAAGACCTAAGATAATTAGTGTGGCAGATTAAACTGGGAAAATTGAAGTCCTAAGAAATTACTTGATGATGAATTCAGTCAGTGTTGGTTATGTTAATAAAACCAGAAAGTTTCATTAAGCACGATTTCAAATCTGTATTTTCAAATTGAGGAAGGCAGAAACTGTATTTCATATGTTTCTTGAAATAGTGACATCAATGTAGGTGAGACAGAGCAAAACCATTCACCTTGTTGCTGGATGCAAAGAGAGATAACCAATAGCCATACACCTTACACAGGACATACCCTTTAGGGCCATACTTTAAACAACCTGCTTCCTTTCGCTCTAAGTCCTATAAATCCAATTAAATTAAATTAAGTCAGTTCCTATAAATCCAATTAAAATCACACCAATGGTCTAATTTTTTTCATGAGCATAAACATCTAGAATCTATTCACTTCCCACAAGTCCATTAGATGACAGTGAAGTCATCAGTTCATGACTATGGAAGATAAACTATAAAATCAACAACCCAAAATCAAACATTCTTATCTTATGATCTGTTATAATATGTGCTTTGAGCAGTTTTGTATGATATAAGTGAATAATACTTGCACTAGATGCAGCATTATTTTTCAAAGACGTTTCCTGTGGTCATCTGAAAAAAAAAAAAAAAAAAAGGCCCCATGGGCTCCTTGAGGGAAGCATTATTTTAAAGGATTAGGACATGTGATTCTGTTAGAGTAAGTGTGGCATCCTTGGAGGAAGTGCATCACTGTGGGTGGGCTTTGAGTTTTCAGAAGCTCAAGACAGGCCCAGTGGTTTACTCTCTCTTCCTGCTGCTGCAGAGATGTAGAAGTCTCAGCTAGCTCTCCAGCACCAAGTCTGCCCTCATGTCGCCATGATGATAATGCATTAAATCACTGAACATGTAAGCAATCCCAATTAATTAAGTGCTTTCTTTTATTAGAGTTGCTAGTGTCATGACATCTCTTCACAGAGATAGACCTTTGACTATGACATTTTCCAGTTGTGTTCACTTGAAGTAGCATAGGTATCAAACTGCCATATTTAACTTGTCACATGCCTGGCTGTAATATAACTGTCCCTAGGTAGATTTAAGGGACTATCTATTCACCCAGGAAAGATAACACTGCACAGACTAAAGAGAGGACACAGTCCATGTTCAGCTTGGTGGTCTAATCAGTTCATCAGGATTATTTGTAGAAGAATGGATGATTTATATGCATGATTTATATACATCATCAGGAAATCATGTGAGAAACTTGGGGCAGTTGTATTGCTGAAAATGCATACCTTAGATGATTCTGAAAAGCAACATCACTGAAGATTGAGACTGTACAACTGAAAAAATGGTCACAACCAGAGTGTCCTCTAGCAGGCAGGTATTTGTTTCTTAAAGAACTTTAGCCATGGATGGGGCTTCGTATATACATTCATATATATAACATTGTCAACATCCTTAGCCATCAGGCAAATGCAAATTCAAATTATGTTGATATTCTGTCCGATCCAGTTAGGATATCAACAATAACAACAACACAAATGAAAGCAAATGGTGGTAAGGATGTAGAAGAAAATGAAAGCACAGACATCTCTGGTGGTATGTAAATTAGTAAAGCCATATGGGAATTAGCATGACATTTTCCTGGAAGAAATAATAATAAAATTACTATATGATCCAAAGTAAGGCTTATTTTTGCTCAGTTTAGGAGATTCTAACCTGATTCACTGACCCACTGGTTTCAGACCTGAGGTAAGGCACCATAACATGGCAAGTCAAAAGCATTGTTCTACCATGAGAAGGAAACAAAACATAGAGGAGGAGACCAGAGTTTTACAATTCCTTCAAGAGCATATGACATTGAGGTAAGGATCTCCTAGTAGGCCCCATGCAACGAGTTTCTATCATTTACAAACTGTGAGCTATTTTTGAACCAAACCTTTAAATTTGCATAATTAGGAGATAATTTTGTTTCTAAAATGTGTAGGTAGTCCTCATCCTATTAGTTACAGGTCTAAATAAAACAAAAATTATGTCCAACACTGTGAGAGCATGACTTCTCCTGACTGACTTTCAAGTGGACATTCACCTACCTTGAGACTCAAAATAGAAATATGATATCTTGAGGCTTAAATCAATTGACCTTTCTACTGAAATAAGTCTGTTCTGGATCTGTAGCTTGTAGGTTCACTTATCTTGAGACTTGTCAACATCACAACTGTAAATTAAATACTTACATAAATCATTCTGACATATACAGATGTGTGCGAATATGTGTATTGTTTTTTGTTATATTTCTCTGATAAAGGTAACTAGTGTAACTGCAATACAGTTTTTCTCTACCACTCTGACTTGACATATAAATTATATGTCATGCACCTTTATATTTTAATTTTGGCCAATTACTTGAGATTGAAATAATAAAATATCTGTATTAGTATGATTCAACGCATTTAAGATGTTACGTTCATACAGCTTCTGAATGTTTCACTTGCTCTCTCCTTTTCATTGATGAGTGATTGGAAACCAAGAGCTCTGTCTTATAATCAAAACGATCAAAGCTTATTTGATTTGTCCGTATTTTCCACTGTCTCATCCATACTCCAAAGGAAAGCCTCATGATTATTTTTAGTAAATAAATGTATTTTACATGGATATTCGTTATTTGCAATATCAAAGCACTTTGCAATCCAACATGTTTCTTGATTCACCCCATTTAAGAATAAAATGTGTTTTCTCATTTGTATGCAGCTTAGTCAGAATCACTGATGTGTTTATCTTGTGCTTTCACATGATATGGTCTTACAGTAAATAGGATAAATATGGCATTGCTTGTGTAAGTCCATTCTCAGTTGGTGTTTTCTACAGAGGAGCTTGCAAAGGATTAAAGTAATTGCCTAATAAAAATGAACATAAAGTGAATGAGATTCATATCTATTTCATTGGTTCTCACATGGCCATAGCATTGCACAGGGCAAGTGGGGTGCAGTTCAGCTAACTGTGCACAAATATGAAGCACATTATTATTTTCCAGCTTCCCCTATTCTAGGGCTTATGGAATCCATGTTTCCTTTTTGAGTAAATAGGAGTGAAGTGTAAGAACACACATACACATCTCTTTTTTGTATTTTGTAAAAAATACATAACGGATATCATTAGAGCACAAAGGAGGAGTGTATAGTAGAGGATAGGATCCATGAAAAATAAATGTATGTGTCTGATGTTGATAGAAGAAACACCATAGGTAAAACAAGAGTTTATAATACAGGAAACTGGGACAAGAGAGTACCAATATCCCAAAAAGAGAAAACTGATAACAGGATGCAAGGACTGTGAAGAGATGAATATTTCTTCATACTAGCTTTTATATAGTATGAGATATCGATGACCACATTCCATAATTATGAAATATGAGTTTATCCAAGGAGAAACTGAATAAAGACTTGAAACCTCTTAAAACTATCATATTTTTGTGGAGAACAAACTTGGATACAATAAATATGGGTTTAATTTACATCCTAATAATGACTAATTTTCAAAATGTATGTGTGTATGCAAATGTAATCACACTTTATTAATCTCCACCTTCCTTGGCCTCTCCTTTTTCATCTCACTATCTCTTGGCACTGGAATAAAATATTATGTCCCATTCTATAAAGCTTCTTTGATACACTTTTATTGTAGAATGATGTGTCCCCAATATATTGTGCACCCTAATAAAGTTTATCTGAGGATCAGAGGAAAAAACCTGCCACTATAGTAAGCATGGAGGTCAGACAATGGTAATACATACCTTTAATCCTATCACTCCGGAGGCAGAGATCTGCCTAGATCTCTGTGAGTTCAAGGCCACACTGGGAACAGAGCCAGGCATGGTAGTACATACCTTTAATCCCAGTACTAACCATAAAAATCTGGAGATCTGTACAGACAGACAGGAAGTGACAGAGCTGGGCAGGAAGAGGAAATGATGTAGCTGTGCAGAGAGAGGAAGTGAGATGGAAGAACAGAAAGGCATATAGGTGTGAGTATACAGGAAATAGGTCTCTTTGTAGACTGAGGTGTCGGTGAGGTGAGGTAGTCTGTGGCTTGTCCTATTTCTCTGATCTCTCAGTTTTTTACCCCAATATCTGGGTCCAGATTTTTATTAATAAGACTATTTAGCAATTTGTCTTACAGAATGATTCTCCCTTTTTTTTTTTTACCCATTTATCCTTTGAGTAAATTTAAATCTCATACAAGTTAGGCTCCTCTGTACATGTCCTTTCAAAGATAAAGGCTGGCTTACATATGGAGTAGAACAAAGGAAAGAAGTCTTTACCCTTTAAAGGAACTGTCTTTAGGAATTTGAAATTCCAGTGCATGATTTTTGTTATGAATCAGGCTTGAAATATCACATGTTAAGAATCAAGGCTGTATATAATTGGTATTTATCTCATTTCCTTTGGTCATCATTCTCTCCTCCACACCAGAAGTTTATACGCATAGGCTGCAAGGGATATGAGGTATATTTATTTCTCTAATAGTTAACCAATTTTTCCTCAAGAAACAGTGCAATATTAGTCTACAGTGATGGTAGGTGACTTCACTTATCAACCCCAAAAGGGCAGATGAATGTGTTTTGATTTTCACTGCTTGCTTTGAACTTTATTACCATTAAAATAAATGAAGCAGGACCTTTTTAATTTTTTTGATTTTACTATTTATTATTTGTTTGTGTACAAAATATGTGTGTTTGAGTGTGTGTGAGTGTGTATGTTTGTGCCTGTATAACATAGATTGATGTGGAAGTCAAAGAACAGTTGCTGGGAATAAGTTCTCTGCTGCCGCTGTGTGAGTCCATGTGACCAAACTCAGGTCCTCACACTTGGCAGCAAGTATCTTCACCTGCTCAGGACACTTCTATTGGCCTTTCAAGACAGAAATAGAGAGGGAATGTGGGGCACGGTAATTAACTAGCATCTTAGATAATATAAAAATGAATTATGACTTCTTAAATTGGCTAAATTCTTTTCCCCAAATGATTTACAGTTTTGTATTTCAACCTGCAACCTGAATATTCCAAGATTGGCTTTCCAACACTTGTCATGTTCAACCATCATAGAATTCTGACATCTGATTAGACTGTAGAGGCGTACTCTTGTGCCATTTAGGTGACATTTCTCTAAGGACTAATAATGTTGGACATTATCTCAAGTGTTCATTGGCCTTTCACAAACCTTCTGTAATTAAATGGGCATATCACCTCAAAATTCATCACCAAAGTTTATATTGTCTTATTGTTTACAATATTGATGGTACTGTATGTGTTTTGAGTCATAGTACCTTATTAGTCATATAATTTAAAAATATTTCATCATATTGGAATTGCAAGTTCAATGCTTTCTTTGTGTTTCAATGTGAAAAAGCTGTAAATGATTAGGTCATTGTATTGCTTTCATTATGAAGTATGCTTGTATTATATAAAGCTTCTCATAATATTTTTTGTCATTTCATATTCTTTTCAATTCTAAATTGTTCATGTTCATCTGTGAGCATTTTAAGCTCTTTTTTCAAAGAGTTTGAGGCATGGTTAGAATTCCATATTTTTACATTCATGTGAAAAATTTTTCAGAGATCGTTGATCAGTCAACAATATAGAAAAGTGTGTCAGGGGCTTGAGCCTTGGATCAGCAGTCAAAAGTACTGGCCGGTCCATCAGTGGTCCTGTGTTTGATTCACAATCACCCACATGGGGACTCATGAAAAGAAAGATCTACCTGCAATCTCAGTTCCTGGGTATCCAATGCACTCTTCTGGCACCAGACATGCACATGCAAGCACCAGACATGCATGTGACATCTACAAGCACCAGACATGCACTTGGTCCACAGACATACGTTCAGGCAAAATATCCATACATATAAATTTGAAAATATGCTTTAAAATGTGTTTCTGAATCCTGTAATTCATAGTGAATTTGATTTGATTGACAATGGTACGATGCTCTTGATTTCAGGTTTGCTTAAAGCTTAAATAAAGAGTTGTTCTTCTATTTCAGAGTATCTGTTATTCAATTTTAAAATAAGTTTATAATATTTAAGAAAAAATCATGCAGAGATTTTTAACTGAAATTATTTTTCCTGTCTCACATATTCAGTGTAAATCCTGAGAGGTACAATAGCACCTGGGCTAGAAAAATATGTTTACTAGTACAATAGTGATATTAATGTTTCAGGGAGCTACCACCTACTTTCTTATTAGATTTAATGTCCACTCCCTAAGACAGAACTCACACCTGGAACTGTTAATTGGGGGTGGGGGGGAAGCTGAGACTTGCTAAGCCCTAAGTCCTATCAGAGAGTTTAATATTATTATTCTCAATACACATAATAATACACTGCCTCCTAAATTCTTTATACATGCAGTGCACATACAGGCAGGTAAAACACACACACACACACACACACACACACACACACACACCAATAAACTAGTGTGTCTTTCACACATCATTAGTGAAACTTCATTTTACAGTAATCCATAGAGAGACCTACAACTGGTCAATAAGCAGACAATATGTGACTGTGGAATACTCTAAATGAGACAGCTTTATCAACCTTCCTTTGCTTAAGGCTCAGGTGTCATTACAGAATGTTGGTGCAAAGACTGTAAGAGACAATAATAGTATGGACCTCTGGTGAAACGATATTTACTACACATGACAACACTCTGCACACGTGAAAGCACAGTGGTTGTGACAATGTGTACAAGCTCTAAACATGGTCAGTATAGCCAAAACCACATGGGGAGGGATTTATGAAGCTCCACTCTGACATAAACAGTTCGTGGCTAGGAAGGAAAGACAGTTTCTTAAAGAATGTGGCCTCCAAGAGTATATTAGAATATTTCTTCCTCATTATCTGTATGTTTTTCACCAAATTGGCCTATCTGCATTATAAATTACAGATATTTTGATATCAAACCTTACTGTCTTAAGAAAAACTTATGATACATTTATTGAACTTGGAATCTTTGGAGAAAAAATAGCAATTTCTAGTTAAATGTCTAAGTTGTTAGAGTGATTGCCTTGAAAGTATACTAATTGGGGTTTTATTCTCAAACTTGTATCAAAAGACAGCAGATTGTGGTGGCATGGCTTTTTAATTCATAAATTGGGAGGTAGAGATAGGTAGATCCCTTGCACACATTAGCCAGCCAGCCTAGCCTGTTTGTTAAGGTCTAGGTCACTGAGAGTTCATGACTCAAATAGAAATTGGATATAACCTGAGGAACAGAACCTGAGGTAATCTTCTTTCTTACACACACAGACACAGACACAGACACAGACACAGACACACACACACACACACACACACACACACACACACACACACACACACAATGCACGTGCATATTTCATGCACCTGGATACACAAGCAAACATACATACAATGAGTACACCCAATCCAGCACAATTGTTGAGTGGTCAAAATTAGGAATGCAGTATTTCTTCTTTTATATTACATTCACTTTATATTTTGTAGTTTTCAGTGCCCACGTCTTATCAATTCATAGTCAAATTTATGTTTTAGAATTTAATATTGTAAATATCTCTTATATGATTTATAGAAAAAACCCTTAGTTTTCAGTGTTACACAGTTTTATACTAATCTTAGATCCATTTAAACTCAACTACGGTTTCCATTTTTTTTGTTAAAGTTCTTAGAATCTTATAAGTGGAATGATATTCACTCTAATTTTGCAAGCGTAATGTATTTTATTTCTTTTGCATGTATTATTTGAAGCCTAAAAGTGCTGGTAAAATAATTGAATAGTCCTCAATTTCTTGTTAAAGATAGCGGAAGTCAATCTCTTAATGATAGGTAGTTGTAGGCTTTCTATAGATAAAAATTATGAATTTTTTATTTTTTCTTCTTTATTGATGATCCTGACAAGATATACCCATTGGTGCAACAGTGGCATGAATGTTATTGGAGTAACCAATTACTTCCTGATTCGATAGAAGGTCTACTTTAGTCCTGATATCATTAATTGAAGAGCAAAGACATATGATTCTTATCAGTCTAAAGCAAAGCAATTTACTGATAAAGTCAAATCTTCTGGAACTCAAAGGGCAAAAATGGCATTCACAGATTTACTTTGGGATGCATTTAGAGTCAACAGTGTAGAGACCGGCAGAGGAAGCAGCTGGACCTCATAGAGCTTCAGAAAATATTTTTGGAGCACTAAAGTTAGAATGTGTCTTCCAAGGCGGCCACTCTTTGGTGAGCAGCAAGACTTTGGTCATTTGTATTTCCCTCATCAACTCTCATTAGAAACTTGATGTATCTAAAACATGGAAATACGAACACAGATAAATCCTTCTTCCTTAAATAGAAGCAATTTTCAAAGAGAAACTGCAATTGTTGGCAATCATCTGGTTTCTGTGGCAGTAAGTCACTTTCACAGAAGGGAACATGTGGGTATTACAATAGGTTGTTTACCATAGTATTACACAAGTAGTGGCTGAGTTCTGTAATACTGGCCTCTGTGATTCAGTGAACGTTAATGTCTGACATGATTTTGAATAGGATCATGAAATGACAAATTCAGTCATTGATAACTAATGTACTGCATTGAGGTACTGACACTGACTCACTAACAAAGGAAAGGGAGATATCAAATTCAGTTGGTTTCTTTTGGAAAAAAACTTCATGTTTTGTGTAATTTATTTGCTCATTTTAATTTCAGCAAGATATAAAATAAGTGTTTAACATCTATTTAATCAAAGTATAATCTGAGATGAATGATAGTACAGGTTGAGTGTCAGAGCTGGAAGACCGAAGTACATCTAGACAAATAAATCTTAGCAGCTTGACTGCCCCTCTCATCTGTGTCAATCTTATTTACAGAGAAATGAAATGCAGAGGGATGTATTTGACAGCAGAATCACAATAATAGTGGTGTTTCTAAATTAGCAATTAAGTTTGTAATCAAATTTCTACATTTCTTTCAAAATATTGGAATTTTATTTATCTCCTCATAAATTAAAACACACATATGAAATTGGAGATAAATGATGTTTTTATATATATATATATATATATATATATATACATATATATGTTTTATATATATATAAAATTTGTCACTACTGTGATCAAATAAGTAAATTAATTATCACAAAACAGTGATGAAATCAATCTGTATTGCAGATATTTTTCCAAATATAAGTGAATTTCCAAACATCTCTGAAAACATTCTAACAAGTCTCTTTCCTTCTGCTCTCATAATCTCAAGTGATAAATAACCCCTAGAGTTATGCAACACTTCAATATCTTTATACAGATGATAATATATTATTTTAAAATCTTGAAGTTTAAATTAATGAAAGTTATAAAAGAGAATAGTTTACCTTTATTTTTATGTAAACTAAAACCTAAATATTTTCATATTGTCTAAGTAAATATTGTTAAAAACTGAGTTTTGCCTTGTCAGACATCATTCGTTTAAGTACTCTGCTTAAATTTAGCAGTAAGAGCTACTTGAAATTAATATGTATGCTTTCAATACAACCTTTAAGTTTTAGTTTTTATATGTCTCTCTCTCTCTCTCTCTCTCTCTCTGTGTGTGTGTGTGTGTGTGTGTGTGTGTGTGTGTGTGTGTGTGTGTGCCCCCATAGTATGTCCACATGTGGAGGTCAGAGGACTATTTTAAGGAGTCTATTCTCCCCTTGAATCCTGTGTGTCTCAGGGATTGAACACAGGCCATCAGGACTGGCAACAGAGGTCCAGGTTTTTAATCTGAGGTGTGTCTGTCTTTGAAGTTGAGGTGTGTTTCTTGTATGCAGCAGAAGGATGGATCCTGTTTTCATATCCATTCTGTTAGCCTGTGTCTTTTTATTGGGGAATTTAATCCATTGATATTTTGAGATATTAATAACCAATAATTGTTAATTTCTGTTTTCTTTTGGTGGTATTGTGCTTATTTCTCTTCTTTGGGGTTTCCTGCTCTGGGTTTATCTTTTGCCTGTGTTTTCATGGGTGCATCTGGCCACTTTAGGTTGGAGTTTTCCTTCTAGTGCTTTCTGTAGGGCTGGATTTGTGGATAGGTATTGTTTAAATCTGATTTTGTCTTGAGATATCTTGTGCACTCCATCCATGGTGATTAAAAGTTTTGTCGGGTATAGTAGTCTGGGCTGGTATCTATGGCCTCCAAGTGTCTGCTTTATGTTTGTCCAAGACCTTCTGTCTTTCAGTGTCCATTGTGAAGCTGAGTGTTATCCTGATGGATCTACATTTATAAGTCACTTGGCCTTTTTCCTTTGCTGCTCTTAATATTCTGCCTGTATTCTGCATGTTTAGTTGTTTAATTACTATGTGGCAAGAGTACCTTTTTTATGCGGGTCTAGTCTATTTGGTGTTCTATAAGCTTCTTTTATTTTTATAGGCATTTCCTTCTTTAAGTTGGGAAAGTATTCTTCTACGATTTTGTTGAGTTTATTTTCTGTGCCTTTGAGTTGGTATTCTTCTCCTTCTTCTATCCCTATTACTCTTAGGTTTGGCCTTTTCATGGTGTCCCGGATTACCTGGATATTTTGTGTAACAACCTTTTTGGCTTTAGTGTTTTCTTTGACTGACAAATCTATCTCCTCTATTGTATCCTCCTCACCAGAGATTCTCTCTTCCATCACTTGTATTCTGTTGGTTATGTTTGCAACAGTAGTTTTTGTTCATTTACTCAGATTTTTGATTTCCAGTATTCCCTTGGTTTATGTATTATTCATTGTTTCTATTTTCAAGACTTTTATAAGAGGATTACTGATTTTTTTTTTCAGTTAATCTTATATCTACCCACTTCGCTGAAGGTTTTTTTTTTTTAATCACCTGTAGGCATTCCCTGGTAGAAATTTGGAACCAACTATGTATACTTTCATATCTGTGAATAGTGATATTTTGACTTCTTCCTTTCTAATTTTTTATCTTTAATCACCTTTAGTTGTCTTATTGCTTTAGCTAGAGTATCAAGGTTTATATTTAATAGACACTTAGAGAGTGGACAACCTAGTCTTGTTCCTGGTTTTAGTGGAATTGCTTTGAATTTCTCTCCATTGATTTTGATGTAGGCTACAGACTTGCTATACATTTCCTTTATTATTTGTAAGTATGTCCCTTGTATCCCTGATCTCTCCATGACTCTTATAATGAAGGGGTGTTGGATTTTGTCAAAAACTATTTCAGCATGATATGATCACATGTGGTTTTTTTTTCTTTCAGTTTGTTTATATGAGGGATAACATTGAAAGATTTCCATGTGTTGAACCATGCCTGTATCTCTGAGATGAAGCCTACTTGATCATCGTGGGTGATATTTTTTATGTGTGTTGGATTCAGTTTTTATTTTATTTAGTATTAATTACATAATTTTCTTCATTACCTTTCCTCCATCCCTACCCTCCCATATACCCCTTTTTGTTTTATTTCAAATCCATGGTATCTCTTTCATTAATTGGTACTACATGTATGTGTGTGTGCATTCACAATCATGCACACACACACACACACACACTATATATATATGCATATATACCCTCTCGGTTTATACATTATTACTTCTTTTATAATGCTAATATGGATGGCTCAGGGGAAAGCTCATGAAGTCTCAAGTCTACACAAAAAACTACCAGCAACTCTTCCCTGGGATAGGACACACCAGTTGTTTATCCAATACCCAATGGTCAGCCCTGAAACCATATAGTTATATTTTTCAGAAGTATATAAAACCTTTTCGAGTCAAGAGTTTCTGGAGGTAGATTACTAGAGTAATATTTCAGCATGTGAAACCTCTTACTACCTCTTCAAAGAACCAAAGAACTATCATATTAGCAGAGAGATTATCTAATAATAATTATAAGAATACATTTTCACAAATTTTCCAGTTTCTTTAAGAAACAGTTGACTAATTTACTTCATGTGTGACGTACCAAATTGGAGCAAATAACCCAGGTGAACTAATATCTCAAGGATCTAGATACAGCATTAGAATAGGAGAAGGACATGACACTGTATAAAATGCTAGCAAAATGTCTTGTATATATATATTTGCAGCATAAGCTGAACAGACTCTTAGTAATCAAATGCAGTTCAAATAATTGCATATCACTTTTGATATCTCAATCTAATTATGTAAGAGGATGTTTGTGAAAATAATTTAACCCTCTAATGCTAACCTAGTCATGTGTATCAAACTTGTTATTAAGTACAGATTCTATGAGATTGCCAACCACAGTGCTAGTATTTTCTACTTTTTACATTTCCCAACATGTAAAAATTAGCTTACCAATTCAATTCGTATTACAAAGAAATAAGTGTCACTATTTTCCCCCTTGAAGTTTGTTTGCATGTGAGCAAAGTTGACTATCACCTTAAAGAGACTTCTCTTCATCAAGAGAAATGCAAAATAAACCCTGTGGACAACCAGGTATATTTCTCGTTAATACCCTGGTTTACCTGATATTCTAGCTTGTTTCTTTCTTTGTGTGATACACCATTACTGAAAAGCAATTCAGGGAGGAAAAGGTCAGTTTAATTTACAAGGAGATAGCCCTCCATGGAAGGAAGCATAGGCAGAAACTCAAGGCAGGTTCTTGAAACACAAACTTCCCATAGATCCCTGCTCATTTGTTGGCATCAGGCTCATTTTCAACTAACTATTTTATGAAGCCCAGGATGGTACTGTCCGCAGTGAGCTGGATCTCCCTACAATAATTAGCAATCAACAAAATGCTATAAACACATGGCTACACACTGATTTAATGTAAGCAATTTCTTAACTGAGGTTTCCTCTTCTCTTCTGTGTCAAACTCATAACCGAGAATAGTCATCACAGGTAGCTTACATGTTATATATTAATTTTCATCATGTACAGTTCATCTATATATTCTCCTAAAATAATTGCACCAAAGCACCAGATCTATTTTGATTTATTATTTTTTGAGGCAACATTGTTAACCATATGCAGAAGACAAGCAGTCATATAATTTCATATTTAGCAGCATCTTGTCTGCAGCTGTGAGACATTGTACTCTTGCCAAGGAGTCTGTGGCATTATCATTTCAGATCGAGCTTATTAGCTAGAGCATATTTAGTAACATAGGTCTGATATTAGGAACAGAATCACAGGGAGAATGCCGCAAACACTTAACTCTGAATGAGAACACTTTGAAATCCCCTGTTTGGAAACCAGACCACTGCACTTGGATAAAGTATCTTTCCAGATGATGAGAGAAGGCAGGAAATGCACAGTTAAATTTAAATAAAATCCTAAATTTAAAGGATTGTAGGACAAATTCAGAGAGATTATTTTCCTTCTTACCCATTCACTCTATTTCAATGGCTAGGTGAATTCTTCAAAATCTAAAACCAATGGTCATGATCTTGATTGAGTTTCAGTACAATGTAAACACAAAATCTATTAAAAAGAATCTGCTTTAATTACCAAATACAACCCTAATTATAGTAACAAGCATATCTTGGAAAGGCTGAATTTTAAAATAAACATTTACTTATTATTCACTTGAAATGCTACAATACATGATAAATGTTTTCATGTGGATGGCAAAAGCATAGGGTTAAATTTCCATCTATGTATGGAAAGAGATGATCAAGATGTTTAAACCATTTATTGAAAGTGGGAGATGCAGAACTTTCAAAATACATTTACTATACACATACATTTATTTGTTTCTTCAATGAGTGGTAAGTACAAGTATAAAAAAAATTTGAGCACTTTTGAAGGCCTTGTGACAATCGATTCTCCATTTATGATCCTTGCAAGTCTCAATCTCACTCAGAAAAACATGTGCTATAGACAGAATACCTTTAAGATTTTTAGTCAACTTTATAGGAAAGCTCTTAACTATTATCTTAATCTCCATCAAAACAGTAGATCATTTCATCCTTCATCACAAGATGCCATTTTCAAGTGTGCTTCAAGAGGCCACTCTTAAATTCCTCCTGTCAATCCTCTTTGACAGCTGCCTCCAGATACCCCAAAGTACTCACATTTTCCCTCTTCCAGATACAGACATTACATGACCATATTTAAAATGAAGTAGAAAGGACTCAAGGAGGGATAATTTCTAGGTTATCCCAGAAAGGAAAGGGAAATCTTAGGTACAGAAAATGGCAGAGGAAGGGAAGTGACTTGACATTAAAGGCAGTGCAGCCCGTTGTCTAGCCCATCAGTTGATCTCTACACTCTGTGATGCCTTAAGCAATTCTTGTCATTTCAGTAATATACAGAATAGGTAGCCAATAAAAACATCAGCATACATCTGACCAGACTACACTCATTGAAAAACTTGACCTATCCAAATATGATTCATATGATTTATCCTAAAATTTAGACTTCTTTATCTATCACCTTATGAGGATACTAGAAAAATATCAAATGTCATTTTAAATGAAGTTTGCCTGACACAGCAATGGGGTACATTATCTAACTACCATGTAGAAGTTAATTCTAATGATTGCAATATTAATGTGTATTATTATTAGCATAAGTAAGAATCTATGAAGCCATGTTAAACAGCAAGTTTTTTCTAATAATTTGTGCAATGCACAGCACTTGCCACTGATAATGTGGTCCCTGTCTTCTTTTATGCACAAAGTTTAACAGTTAAACATCATTACTTCCTTTAGCTTTCAAGCAAAACATATGACACACAAACAAATATTTTCTCTTTCTTGATACAGTAAAATTACCCAATTTTAGCAAATTGGTATAGAACAGTTAGAAGAATCTTCATTTTAAAACATTTTATCATGCTCTGGAATTATTATGTGTCAGTCTCTATTGACTATATTTTAAAGATATTTGATGGTATGGAGATATTATTCATTTTTTTATTTTATTAATTACTTAATTTATTTATTTTACATCCTGACCACAGTTTCTCTACCCTCCTCTCCTCCCACTCTCTCCCCCACCTCCCCTCTGACCCCAACAAATCCACTTCTCCTTCCTTTCTGTTCAGAAACAGGCAGTCCTCCCAGGGATATCAATAAAACATGGCATATCAATTTGCAGTAGGACTAAGCACTTTCCCTTGTTTTAAGGCCAGGCAAAACAACCCAGCATGAAGAATAAGTCCCCAAAAGGCAGTTAAAGTATTAGGGACAGACTCTCTCCCACTGTTTTAAGTCCCACAAGCAGACCAAGCTATACAATTGTCACATATATGTAGAGTGCCTACTTAGGTCCCATGTAGGCTCCCTGTGAGCTCCTCTGAACCCAGGTTAGTTGATTCTGTGGGTTTTCCTTGTGATGACCTTGACCCTCACCCTTAGCTCCTAGGATCCTTCCTCCCTCTCTTCAGTAGTATTCCCCAAGCTTAGCATTTTCTTTAGAGTTCACAGCTATATCTTGGAACTAAAATTTTGTTTTATGAGGACTCTAGGAGACAATTAGATACCAATTCATGTGGTACCAAACGTAAAATTATTCAAACTTTAGAAATGGGAAAGATGAGAATCTCTATAATTTCCAATTAAATTCAAATCTTTACCTGAACCTTATAGTAGGTAGTTCTGTAGGGAATGACAAAACAAAGTCAATTATAATGAATTATAATTACATCACTACACAAAGTTTGAAAATCAATGCTCAAAAGAATATTTATTAACCAACTGTTGTTTGATTCAAATACTGCATACTTTTCCTGCAATATGATTTTTACACCTAGTCACTGAAGAAAACAGTATAATGGGAAATCCTTCCCTTTCCTTTCATAATTCTTCAAGTAAAGAGGTGAATATTTCTGTAATGAATCTCTAACTAATGTAAGGTAACTTATAAGTAAAGAGCAATCTATTTTTATGATTGTTTGTATTTGTTTGAAAAACAAAAGTGAATCTACTTTCAACATTATAAGTGAGCTATTCTCAATGATGAGGTTTATTAACCAGGTGAAGAAGATATCATTTTATGAGATGTTATCTCTGCGATTCCAGCTCCCACCAAGAGCAGGGGCCTTCTTAGTTATAGTACTGTACTGATGTTGATAATATATGAAAACAATTAAAAAATCAGTTAAGAAATTTGTCTCATTAAACGTGTGTGTAAACATGTTTGGACTATTTCATTTTTCACAGCATATATTCAGGAAGGTATGTAATATATTTTTAATATTTATGCTACTACAAAAATGTCAAAGACATCAAACCAGGGGTACAGGTTACTGTGAGTAATTTGTAAAATAATAGCTACATTCTTGTAGCTTGTTAGCAAAGAGAAATGAAGGGAGGACAGGGCAAAATGGTAATGTGAAGAGCAAAGGATATAAATTTAAAGGTTATTCACATTCACAGATAACAGATTAAACACAGAGATAAAACTGACTCCTTTCTTTGAAAAAGAATCAGGAAATTATTTGCTGAGCTTTTTTGTTTGTTTGTTTGTTTGTCAACCAAAAGCAGACGAAAATCTAGTAAAAATTTCCATGTCTCGTTTTCTGCACTATTTATTTATATTACCTTGCTGGTGACAGTTATCATAAGTGTTTCTGAGAACTTTGTACTTAGGGAGTAGTAACCTTTATGCTTGATGGTTAATCAACCACATCCGTATTTATACATGAGGACTGATTAGAGGAATGTTACTTTTTAGAATTTTACATGATGATAATCTTGTTTCAATCAGATACATTAGCTTGAAACCATAGTGAATAATAATTCCTGACACCTCCAAAACTGAAAATCCTGAATAGACACCACAGTGGCAATTACAATCTTGAGGACAACTTGGAACACTGCTCTAACTACTTACAAGAAGTAAGTCCATCCCCTCTGCCATGACTCCTGAAACTGTGACATTTCCTAGGAGACATGAACAATGTCCATTTAGCCTACATAAAACACTGGCCAATGACCAAACAGACCATTATATCAAAGTTTACTGGCTGAACCAATAAATATGTGGGGATTATAAATAGAAGCATGGGTGAGGAGTTATTTACCACAGTATAGGTTACTCAAAGAAAATTGAATGGCCGAAAAACCAACCCCAGCATAGATAATTTATGAAGGCTGCACCTCTGTTTTTTCCTGCAATTATTGACTATATTTTTAACCTTGGGAAGGACCTTGCGACCTCTGAAATGCTGTGGGCTTCCTGAGTCATTTCACTAGAGTCCTCACTCTTAGGGGCCTTTCTCTTCTTTTCAAGAGGGAATGTTTCACTTCTGACCAAAGGGCTACACAAGAATGTGAATGGGAAGTCTTAACCTGAATATTTATGGATATCTCCACTGTCTTCAACAAAGATCTCCAGGTCATTGAACATTGTCTTCACAATTTACTGATGCCTATTGAACAGTACCTCAAAGTTAAGTGTACTGATATTAAAGTATGTGAATTGCAACAACAAGTGATGTTGATCAAACTAGATGTCTTCATGTAGAAGATGTAAATAGATCCATACTTATCCCCATACATAAAACTCAAGTCCAAATGCACCAAAGACCTCATCATAAAACTAGACACACTGAACCTGATCAAAGATAAAGTGAGCCTTGAGTGAACTGGCACAAGAGTAGGTTTTCTGAATACTGTTAGTGCATGCACTAAGATTGGCAATCAATGGGACCTCATGAAACTGAAAAGCTTCTGTAAAGCCAAGTACACCATCAATGGGACAAATTGGCAGCCTACAGAATGGGAAAAGATTCTTACCAACTAACTGTACATATGATAGAAAATTAATATCCAAAATATATAAAGAACTTAAGAAATTGGATATAAAAAACAAACAATCCAATTAAAAATTAGTACAGATCTAAACAGAGAATTCTCAACAGAGGAAGCTCAAGTGCCAGGAACATACTTACAGAAACGTTCAACACCCTCAAACATCAGGGAAATACAAATTAAAACTACTTTCAGATTCCAGCTTAACCTGTCAGAATGGCTAAGATCAGTAAAACTAGTTACAGCTAGAGAGGATATGGAGTAGGGAGAGCACTCCTCAATTGCAAACTTGTATAACCACTATGGAAATCAAAACGACAGTTTTTCAGAAAGTTGAGAGTCAACCTACCTCAAGATATGGCTATTCCACTCTTGGGTATATACCCAAAGAACGCCTTATCCTAGCTCAAGGACACTTACTTTACCATGTTCAATTTTGATTTATTCATAATAGCCAGAAATGGGAAACAACCTAGATGTCTCTCAACAGAATGAATAAATGAAATGTGGTAATTCTCACAATGGAGTATTACTCAACTGTTGAAAAAAACTGGCATTATGAAATTTGCAGACAAATAGATAGAACTAGAAAAAAATCAGTGTGATGTAACCCAGACTCAGAAAGATAAATATGGTATGTATTCACTTATATGTGTATATTAGCCATTAAATAAATGATAACTAGCCTACAATCATAGACACAGGGAGTTTAGGTATAGAGATAGGGACTATGTGTGAAGGATGTGCATTGATTTCCCTGGGAAGGGAAAAAGAATGGATTTTATAGGTGCACAGGGCAAGGGAGGAACAAGAATGAGAGGGTCTGGTGGGGAGGGTTAGTGGAGATAGTACTGAGGGAGGGAATACAGGAGAGACAGCTGAGAATTGAGCGGCATTTGAGGGATGTGTGGAAACCCAGTAGAGTGAAAAAATCCTAAAGTATATATGAAGGTGACCCTAATGAGGTCTCCCAATAATAGGTGAGCCAGAGCCCCAATTGGCTATCTCTTTTCAAAAACCAAGGCTTCCGGTACTGGGGCTGGGCTCCATTAAGTAGAATTCTTGGCCTAGAGGATCTCATCCATAAACAACCAAGATAATATTCCCAAGACAATGAGTTGTTCTGTTTAACTGTCAGTGAAGAACCGTTGCTGAGGATCACACCCAAACAAGTCATTGGACCTGGAAAAGTTGAACTGGTGCCTACCTGGAGTCTTTGCCCCTAAGTTCTAGTGTCTTTGGTATGGAAGGTACTCTGTAGGCTTCCAAAACAGAAACAGAAACACCAAGCCCAGTCACATAAATCTTTGACCAATAATCTGTCCTGCCTAAAATGCTAGCATGCATTGCTCATGCTAGGGCAATGGTGGAATAGAACTTGTGAGGATAGCCAAAAATGTCAGATTTGACTTAAGGGCTATTCCATGAGACAGGAGTTTTGGGACGCCAAGCATAGAGAGTAAGAGCTAGTGAAACCAGGATTGTCAATCACACAGGCTCATTTTCTTCAATGGAAGGAAAATTAATGGTGCCTTGTCACACAGAATACCAAATGAGAGAGCTTGAACAATCTGGTGATTCTTTGCTGTTCTCTTAAGATCCAACCTTTACCTGAATTTCTGCAAAATTCTTAGAATTATTTAGGCCCTGATTTTCAGTTTTGCCTCTCAGTGAATAGAACCCATCACTATGAAAGAGGCTCCATGTACTTTGAATCCTTCACCAATAAAATCTGTCCTTATTCTTATCACAGATCCTTCCACTAGGCCTTAGCCCTGACTTCTATTTATCAGACAATAGAACTCACTCTTATCGCAAAGATCACAGGTATTTTGCTACTTTGCTAGGAAGTATCTATGGAGCTTTGCTATGCCTATTTTGTTTATGCCTAAATCTTTGTTGTGATTATTGCCATGATGAAAAAAAATTAACCAGAGTTTTACTGTGTTTAAATGTGTAAGATTAGACTACGGCATCAGACTCTCTAGAAATCTTGACCCAAGTCCAACTTCAATGAGTTTACTTTCTCACCACTTCCTGTTTTTTTTTTCCCTGTGGTTAGTAATACCTATAAAAACACTACAACAAGAACTCATACCCAACACTGCTTGTGTGAACAAGAATGAGAGACTATATAGCCCTAAAACCCAGAGAGAAACCAAACACTACTGGTCTAAAAACAGAAAAAAAATATATGAACAAAATGTCTACTAATAATATTAAGCTATATTCACAGACCAGTGCCTTATTCAATTATTATCTGAGAAGCTACGTTCTACAATGGAGAGGAACAGATGCAGAGACCCATAGACAGAGACTTTCACCCCTTAATGGAGAGTTACTATGATTTGATATTCACTGGAGGAAGCAGACTCACAGTCTGATCAGGATGCTTCTACTGGTAGCTTTCCTATGCTCTGGTGTATTGTTTGACATGCATATACATATATGTGGCACTAATTGAACGAGTGGGTTACCCCACCCCACCCCAAAAAAGGACATGAACTTAGAAGGTGGATATTTGGGTAGATGTGGGAATAAGTGGGGAGAGGGAAAAGAGAGTAGATATATTTCCTTTCTGTACATGTATGGAGTCCTTAAAAATAAAGAAAAAATGTAACTGAAAATAATATAGAGCAATACAAATTTTTCTGTTAACCAAGGAAGACTGAATGTAAATGTTTTGGAAAGCAATTTGCTAATGTCTACTGAAATATAGAATAGGAAACCTCTATAATCTAGAAATTTTATTCATTGGTATATACATTAAAGCTTTCAAGATTATTGATTCATTCATTAGTCATGGTTCTCACTGTCACACTGCTTGGAAAAACAGGAGCTTATAAACAATCTAATAATATAACATGGAAAAATAGATTTATGAATACTTTAAAAATGGAAGGAATTGTACACACACACACACACACCAAAAAAATTATAGCTATGTTTAACAGTATGCATACACTGTATAAACTATTTTGAGAAAAACATTTTATTGATCATGGATACATGTTATTTTTAACAAAATTTTGCTTAGGTGGAGAATGCAAGTCACCACAATGTGTGTGTCTATGAGGGAGAGTCAGAAATACAAATGGTAGGTATATAGTAATGACAGGGCGTGCACTTGTGTTTCAAATTTTTAATTTTAAAGCGTTCAATTTTGTTTGTTTATTCTTTTATTATTTATTATTCATGAGCTTGAAACATTCCGTAATAAGTTCTGCTCCCACATCTTTCTGAATAAAAGGACACAACATCTGGTTTGCTGGGGGTCATGCTTAACTAGTAACTGAAGGAACTATAGAATTACAGGTTAGGGCCCAAGTGCCAGCCACACACTTACAGAAACGTTCAACACCCTCAACCATTAGGGAAATACAAATCAAAACTACTTTCAGATTCCAGCTTAACCTGTCAGAATGGCTAAGATCAGTAACACTGTTTACAGCTCATGCTAGACAGGATATGGAGCAAGGAGAGCACTCCTCAATTGCAAACTTGTATAACCACTATGGAAATCAATATGGCAGTTTTTCAGAAAGTTGAGAGTCAACCTACCTCAAGATATGGCTATTCCACTCTTGGGTATATACCCAAAGAATGCTATATCCTAGCTCAAGGACACTTACTTCACCATGTTCAATTTTGATTTATTCATAATAGCTGTGGATCTCTGCATCTGCTTCCATCATTCACTGGATGAGAGTTCTATCATGACAGTTTGGGTGTTTGGCCGTTTGATCACCAGAGTAGTCCAGCTTGGGCTTTCTCTCAACCATTGCCAGTGGTCTTTTGTGGAGTTATCTTTGTGGATTTCTGGGGACCTCTCTAGCACTCTGCTTCTTCCTATTCCCATGGAGTCTTCATTTATCATGGTATCTCTTTCCTTGTTCTCCTGCCCTATTCCTGATCCAGCTGGAACTTCCCACACCTGTAAGTTTTCTTTCCCCCGACCCTTGCCCTCCATTACCCCCCCACGTTCAGTTTTCTCATTTAGATCTCATTTATTTCTGTCGTTGGGCGATTCCTGTGTCTTTCTTAAGGTGTTCTTTATTAGGTAGCCTCCCTGGAGTTGTAAGTTGCAGTCTGGTTATCCTTTGCTTTATGTCTAGTATCCACTTATACGTGAGTACATACCATGTTTGTCTTTCTGAGTCCAGGTTGCCTCACTCAGGATGATTTTTTTTCTAGTTCCATTCATTGGAACTCAAGAAATCAGACATCAAAATAACCAACAGTCCAATTAAAAAAAAATGGGCTATAGAGCTAAACAGAGAATTCTCAACAGAAGAAGCTCAAATGGCTGAAAGACATTTAAGGAATTGCTCAAAGTCCTTAATCATCAGGGAAATGCAAATCAAAATGACTCTGAGATACCATCTTACAACAGTCAGAATGGCTAAGACCAAAAACACTGAAAACAGCTTATGCTAGAGAGGATGTGGAGCAAGGGGAACACTCCTACACTGTTGATGGGAATGCAAACTTGTACAACCACTTTGGAAATCAATATGGTGATTTCTTAGAAAATTGGGAATCAATCTCCCTCAAGACCCAGCTATACCACTCTTGGGCATATACCCAAGGAATGCTCAATCATACCACAAGGACACATGCTCAACTATGTTCATAGCAGCATTATTTATAACAGCCAGAACATGGAAACAACCTAGATGCCCTTCAACTGAAGAATAGATAAATAAAATGTAGTATATATACACAATGGAGTACTACTCAGCAGAGAAAAACAATGACATCATGAGGTTTCCAAGACAAATCTATAGCTCTATAATCTATGATATACACTTAACCTGTTTTGTAATGATAAGAATGCTTTCTAAAATGTATTCTCAGGATTCAAAATAGATTAGCATTTTCAAAGTTGTATCAAAGCTCATATGGTACATTAGTGATTTGCATCCTTATTGTTATACTCATGACATAATTCCATTATTTGTTCAACTCATATAGCTTGTATGGTGAGCTCTAACACTTCCATGTACACCCTTAGCTCTCTGTATTGCTATGACTTCTATTAACAATATGTATTTTACATCTTTATGAAGAGTCATGTATGATTACAAGACGTAGAAATAAAATAATCACTCTTTTATTTGTCTTTTATTGTCTGAGTCAAAATAAAAGTAATATAAAATTGCCAAATATTTCATAATAAATGTAGTGTGTGTGTGTGTGTGTGTGTGTGTGTGTGTGTGTGTGTGTCTGTGTAAGTGTGCATTCTGCTGAGTGGATGTAATATTTTGATCACTTCAATGAAAAATATATTTATTATTTTCATCCATATATTTGATTCCCAGTTCTATGGAAATAAGTCTACAATATATAACATGTTCAACAAAATAAGCAAATGTACCTGAGCAATGAGGTATTCATTTATTTGACAGAGGCAACTTTATCATTAATGCATGGTTGGAAGCATTAAAACAATTTAATATAACAAAGTTGTTTGCCATTACAGTTGGGGTAACATAGTAATTTTTTTTTGCAGTATGTATAACTTTGATTCTCATTATGTGGCTAGTGTCTTCAATCTCTAACTCAAGTCATTTCGCTTTAATGGCAGAAAGAAGAATCTGCTTATTAAGAACCATAGCAGAGCAAATTAATTGTTCCTGAATAATAGCCAAGGGTATTTCTTCACTTTATGCTTTTGTCTAAATTGATGAGATCCTCATGATATATTAGACAATTTTCTCTTCATATAAAATTTGCAGTGAAGTGTTTTAAAGCAAAAAAGGGGAACATTTGGATTAACATGAGACAGTACCACTATTTAGAACAAGGGGCTAGTTATATTCATGTGGCTAAGGGTGAATGAAGATGATTCAGAGCCTGTTGCTGTCAGGGGAAGCTCTTTCCTTTTGTTCCCTCAGGATAGATAACATATCTCTATTTTAATTAATTTTCTCAATTATAACTTTGTATGCCATCAATTCTCCATTATATAGTGAATTGAAAAGTGAAGTCAGAAGTAAGCATGAAAAGTTCACACTTCAATAGGACTTAAGATTTGATATAGTCTTAAAAAACAAAAGGGCATCCCCCAATAACTGTTCTTTGAATGTAAACGATGGTCTCTTTTAGTTCATTATGTTTTCCAAAAGGAAAGAATACAATGATCTATTATTAGTTGATATTTTTCTTGTTTTTACTACTCATGTGCATGCTTGTGGCTATTTGTATGTGTGTCTACCATGATTTGTCTATGTGGGTACATGAGTTCCAAATGAAAAATTCTACTATCTGGATCTCTCTGTCCAACAGAATTGAGAATACAGGGCCACTAGCAGGCATGCCTTACATTTTATATAAGTGTTGATGCTGTGAAATTAGGTCCTCACACACAGCAAGTGTTCTTAACCCTTGACCCATCTGACAAGTCTAAATTTTTAATGTAATATTTCTATTCATCATTTAGGAACTTTATGCATGCATACAATGTTGTTTCATCATATTCACCCACAATCTCTCATCCTCTAACTCCTCCTAGACCCACCTACCAGGTTCCCAATTTCCAATCCTGTGTAATTTCCTTTCTATTAAGCTGTCTAGTCTGATTTGAGCTGCAGACATACTTTCTATAGGTATGGGGCATCTGCAGGAGCTTAGCTGACCTATCTGAGATAACAGCCTTAATGAAAACTGAACTCCTTCCCTCAAATGCCATCAACTATCCATAACTCTTCAATTAGGAGTGAGAGGCCTAGAACCCCTTGTCATATGCTGAAATGTTAACTGGCTTGATTTTGTGCAGGTCTTTTGTAGGCAACCACAACTCTGTGAGTTTCTAAGGAGAGATGTCATGGCATTGTGCATATGATCCTGTATAGCTATGGTCTTCCTCAGTTTCTGGATCTTAACAAATCTTTCCTCTCTTTCAATATCACCCCTGAGTCTTGGGAGAAAGAAGTTGATATAAGTGTCCCATTTGGGCCTGATCTCTGCAATTTTACTAGTTGTGAGTTACTATGTTAATTGCTGTCCTTCCAGTTCATCAAGAAACTTCTGTGAAGGTCTCAGATAGCTTTATTAATCAATGAGTATAAAGATAAGAATTTACAATGAGGTTTTATACTATATCCATCTAGTAAAATAATAGGATATTTTAAATCAACAAACGGGTCAACTCAAGAACTTGATGACTCCACTAGTCTTACTGTTCTAAACAGTGATACTCTAATTTATTCTACTTTCCAAGTGAGGAAATTGGTACAGAAATTGAATAAAAGCTTCTTAAAAATCATGCAGCTAATTAAGGGCAGGGCTAGCATTTAAAGTTGTGAACATAAATTCCATATCATATGCTCAAATGTTAGAGTACAGTATTTAAGTTAAGCAGTTGATAGTTCATTGACTCAGAATATTTCCTTTCCTTCTCATTGCTAGTTTTCATGACCCCAATTCACAAAAGAGGAGTTAAGGTTATGAAATAAAATACTCATTCTTCAGGTTTCAAAAACTCTAAAATTGAGTAAATAATACTGTGGACACTATATGGATAGCAGCCCGGGGAAGAGAAGCATCAATATCAGGATGTGGTGGTAAGAAAGAATTATAGAAATATCCATGCAATAATAGATTCCAATGCTTAATTCAATTCTGATCTTGTTTTAAAGGATTGTATTGTTTGCATCATATACATTCAAATCAGTTATACAGCTACTTCCATCTAGAGTTTAATGTAATATTCATTTATTTATTTATCAGTGCATTAAATGCCTATTCAACATCCATATAAGATAGTGTCTCCAAATTTTAAAGACAATATTTAAAATATGTAAAATAGAAATTAATAAGCTTTATAATATAATAATATAGGATATGTGAGTAACACAATTAATTATCTGTTGCTTAAAATTCATCTGAAGGCTGCTCAGGATAAGCTTGGAAAGACTGAGACATAAGAGGTTATATAGGGCCACATTTTCCATAGTTTAAAAAAAAATCTGTTTCACTGCTTTATCACAGGAAGGAAAAAATTGTCAGCTGAAAATAGAAAAAGGGCTGAAGAAAGTTAATCTTCTGAAACATACCATGTAGTTTTTCCATTCCTGCCAGAAATTTTAAAAAATTTCAGAAAATAATCTTTGAGCAATTAAGCAAACGTTAAGATACCAAGTTTCTTGGATTGACTACAGAGTGTTCATGTTGGAACATTTTTTGAGCATGTGACTGTTACATACTTGTGTAGTTAGTAAATATGCAATGCATAGTTTTCAACTAATCAGGATGATGAGATAGTTATTGGTGAAAGGATGCAGAAGAAAGATTTTAAGGGGAAAACGTGAGTGGTTTAAAGGAAAACATAATAGCAAAGGAAGAAGCCAAAGCAACACGTGCTTCAGTAGTTATTGAAAGCTCAAATCAAATAAGGGCTTGCAACTTCAGAAGGATATCTGCATGATCTTCATGTATACATTAAGCCATGGAGGGCTTTTATTTGGGGGTTGGGTTGTTGTTCACATAGAAGATAGAAAATTAGTTTTAATCATTAGTGCCAAACAATTACATTGGCAATAAATAATCCTAATTTCCAGTGGTTTCTAATTTTTTTCTCCTTTATCTCCTAGAAATGTTCCAAGCGATGACCTTCATTATGCAGATAGAAACTTGACTTATTTTTAAAAAAAATGATATTTGTCTAAATAGTGAATAAATCATATTTTAGTACTTTAAAATTCTTTTTTTAATAATAGGGTGTCTCACAGAACCTGGAACTTAGAAATTTGGTTAGACCTGCTAGCCAGCAAACTCCAAAGATTCTCTTGTCTCTGTCTCCCCAGTGATATGATTAAAGGTACAAAGTCCCACATATTACTTTTAAAACTGGGTGTTGTAGATTGAACGTGATGCTTGTGCAATAATAACTTAACTGACTTAACCATCTTTCCAGCCCCAGAATTTTCAAAAATCAAGCTAAACTTTCAAAATAGCATTTCTTAAAGTTTCCTACCTAATAGAAATGATATTCCCTGGCCACCATTTCCAGTTACTGGTAGTGATGGTGATGAAATAGACAAATGTTTTCTTTATGAGTCTAACACACACACACACACACACACACACACACACACACACACACATATATATACATATATATATATATATATATATATGTATATATATATATATATACAATTTGCTAAGTATTTGTGGCTTTTTCATGTTAACCATATCCATATCTTGGTTCAAATTGGCATCTGAAAATTTATGAAAGATCCAATCTAAGAACAAAGGTAGCATCAAAGCAGGACGTAGTAGCATGTGTGTCTATCACAAGTACTGGAGAAGCAGAGACAGGAGGATTTCTGTTAATACTGGTCAGTCAGTATAACATAAGCAATAAGGCTATCATTCAGTGAAACTCTATTAATTGATTAACATTCTCGACATCAACATCTCCACATAAACAAAAACACATGTGCAGGCTCCCATGTATGTGAACATGGGCTGCACATAAAAACAAATATTTATAATACACATACACACACACACACACACACACACACACACACACACTAACACACTAACACACACACATACACATAAGAATCACAAGAGTCTTATTTTAGACTCTAGGATGTGGAAATACACAAAACTCTTTTTCCTCTTATGTCTGGAATCTTAAAATACTTTGTTTAGTGGCAGCGAATTACATTATAATATATTTAATATTTATATTTTTGCATGTGCAATAATTTATTCATTTATGTATTTGGGTTTTTTACTATTTTATAGCTACCAAAACAAATTTAGAAACAGACTTAATATATGTTGGCTTAGAGAGAGGAGAACAAATTGTGTGCAGTGCATACAATGAAGACTTCTGAATTGTTTTCTAAATGAAGCAGCTCTATACTCAACCACATGACTAAGCTCTGGAAATATAATCCTGACAGTTTATATAAAATTTAAATGGAGCAGGGAGGCTTGAGAGATTACTCAGTAGTTAAGATCACTGCCTGCTCTTCCAGGAGACTTTGGTTCAATTACTAGGATTTATGTAGTCGCTTACAACAGTCTATTGCTCTAGTTATAGACCAATACCTGCTTTTCACCTTCTTGAGAACCAGGGACAAGCAAGGTACACATACCTATATGCAAGAAAGTACCTATACACGCAAAATAAAATAAAGAAAGAACAAGTTAAAAATGAAATTCAAAGAGGTATGTTAATTGGTTTGAGGAAATGTCTCCATCATGTATCGCAAATATGTGTGTGTGTGTGTATGTGTGTGTGTGTGTGTATAAAATTAAATTTAACATTTTAAATTTTCTGTATTTTAATGTTTTGTTATTACACACAATAGGTTTTATTATGAAACCTTAAAATATGTAACTCTTGATATTTGCCCTCATTACTCTCTTTTTTCTCCATCTTACTCCTTCTAAACCCCTTCTATTCCCAACTAGCTCCAGCCTTCTTTTTTACTTACTTGATTATTCATTTCCTCAATAATTTTCATTAGGTTTGTTTATAGAAGCATGGGTGAGAGTTTATTCATGGTATAATGTAGTCACTGGTGACTATGCCACTGAGGAAATACCCCTGATTCTGCCATCAAGTGAAACTAGAAAGGTTTATGGATTCATAAATACATTTAAAAATATTTGAAAGTCAGTTGTATGTCAGACTATGTTGAGAATTTGAACTGACAAAGACATATAAACTGATTATTCCTATTTATTATGTCATTTGTAAGTATATAAATATGTGTAAGTAAAATTTTTCCAGTGTTCAGTGATGTGATGAAAACTAAGATGTAATAGCACATCCTGGGTTGATTGAAACTATAAATAACAATGCAGTAGTTAAGGGCTGTGACATTCAAACACAGCAACCTGAATCCATGGAAAGTGTTTTTTTTTTTTTTTTTTTTTTGGTTTTTCGAGACAGGGTTTCTCTGTGTAGCTTTGCGCCTGTCCTGGAACTCACTTGGTAGCCCAGGCTGGCCTCGAACTCACAGAGATCCACCTGGCTCTGCCTCCCGAGTGCTGGGATTAAAGGCGTGCGCCACCACCGCCCGGCGGAAAGTGTTTTCTAATTTCAGGGACTCACTGATACTGTGTCTCTAAGGAAGGGCAATAACTTGATATGCTTATGGAAAATAAAAGAACAGTATAGCGGGGATGTAGACAGCAAGATACAGCACAGTACAGAAGGAGATCTCAATGGTCATCAGAGTTCTGGTATAGACTCTGGCTAGATAGCTAAAGAATTGCTGGTTCATAATGAGTGAATCGAGGTGACACAGAATGTCTCTCAACAGAAAGTTACGTGAGATGATACATAGTTTTGAAAAATTACTCTTGCAGCAAATTAGGAATTGAACCTGGAGAAGGATCAAAGGTAGAAATCAATACTCTGATTAGGAGGAAAAGAGATGCTGAAATTGGAGTTTGTGTCAAACATTTTAAATTAGTTTGCTCATACATTTCATAGTGATAATAGAATTATATGAGGATAGTTATCACATATACGTAGAAGCGAGATTGCTTTTATTGTTCCTTTCATATTAAATTAGAATGCTAGACCTGACACCATTTAAATACAAGCAATTGAGAGCAGAATATCCAAATACACAACAAACTGCACGATGTATAGGACCATGAAGAGAGAGAACCTGATTTGAAGACAAGCATGAGCATGAAAAGAAAAATGCTCCTCTTTGTGGAGAAGTATTTACCACTGTAAGAGTTACAGATGCTACCCACGGCTTGAAAATTAAATGATGCATTTATGAGATCTATTTGAGAGAATAGTAATCATGTTTAATCTAGTATTGTATCAAATAGTTCTGCCACAAGATGCACCTGCTGCCTCTTCATGACAATTTAAAATATACTTTGGTAAATCGAATTCCTGTTCACTGAGTTTTGGTTTAATAACAGCAGTGTGACACCATTAAAAGTTATATTATAATGAATGTTTCCCAAGGAAATATACTAAAATACTGTCAAGATAATTTCCTCTCTTCCTCTTTCACTACAAACCAATGATTTTTTCTGTATGTGCACATATCAGAGGAAGAACCAGAATCTAGCTTCTCAGGTCATATGTCAGTTGGTCTAGGCTGGAGACTCTGCTAAATCCCTTCCTCCTCTCCCAGGCAGCTTCCTGTGCATAGTGAGTGAGACTGAGTCCAAGTTGTATCTCAATCAGTTTGTCTGTCTTTTCACTGGGTATAGCCCAACAAAGCTGCAACTGAATAAGAGGCTATAGAATAGGTTGGATTTTACATGCCTCTCTTCTTTGAATGCATGTGCTATTTCTCTGCTCTAGCTGCAGCCATGGATCCATCTCCTAGCAGGCAATCCAAGGCCCATAGTCAACCACCTGGTGTAGATGTAACCAACGGTCTTATAAAATAAGAAACACAGAGCCAATTCAGAGAAGAAAGCCAAGAGGTCAGAGTTAAGAGCCTCACCCTTCCTGATTCAGGGATCCTCTCCAGCCAAGAGAACTCTCCGAAAAGGACCTACTTCCTGTGTGTCTGTCCTTAAAGTCTTCCTGTTCTGCCTTGTCATTGGTTGTAAACCCAAACATGTGACTGCCTCATCACTGCCTGAATGTACCGCCCTCCAGGTCCTTAAAGGCGTGTGCCACCGACGCCATGCACTTGCTATGACTCTAATAGCTCTGACCCCCAGACAACTTTATTTATTAACATACAATTAAAATCACATTTCAGTACAAGTAAAATACCACCACAACCTGGTTTCCTCTTCCTCTTCCTCCTCCTTCTCCTCCTCTTCTTCTTCCTCCTCCTCTTCTTCCTCTTCTTCTACATATTCTTACTCTTTTATTCTTATTCTCTTTTTCTCTCAAATATGTTTTTGAATCTTAGCTTGCCTAATATCTCTTATTTAGTTCCACTTGTTTTCTTTTCTGCTATAAATAAACAGAAATATTACCGTTCTCTGTGATATACATTGATAGAACTTCAAACAATATCTTTCCCTTGCTACATATTTGCTTCATTGTATCACACCAGTCTAAAGAAAATTATGCTGGTATTGCTTATCATGAAAATGTATTTCTTACTGTCATTTAGTGGTATATGTATGGAATATAAATATGCATTGTATATCAATCAATGAGTTTCAATGATCAATCAAAAATAAATTTGTGATTAACCCATATTTTCCTTTCTGATTGTGTAGTCATTTTTTTAGTGAAAATAGAAACGTCTAATATACTTGATCTAAATTTGTATGTTTTTATATCAAATTTCAGAATATAAATGCTATTAAGCTTGACAGGTCATAGAAGATAGACATTTCACCTTCTCTTTCTCAGGGACTGTGTTCAGAACCCAACTTAAATTGATGAGAGTTGTATCTGGCTCTGAGGCTCTTATACACAGCACCTTATATCTTTAGTATGTTCATCTATTTTACCTTAGATTTTTTTCCAGCCTTTGCAAGATGCAGACTGGGTGATCTAGTTTGCCATTCTGTTACCATGGTAAACATGATCAAAAGCTACAGCGTGAGGAACAGGTTTGTTTGGCTTACACTTCCCGAATATGATCTGTCATTGGGGGAAGTCAGGTCAAGAGTTCAGGCAGGAACTAAAGCAGAAACTACAGAGGAACACTGTTTGCTGGCTTTGCTTCCTTTGCCTTGTGCTCAGCTCAATTTCTTATACAACTTAAAACCACTTGAGCAGGAGTGCCACTGCTCACAGTACACTGGGCCCTCCCATATCAGTCAGTCAAGGTTCTTTTCCTTAGACATGGCCAAAGGCCCTTCTGATCTGGGTAATCTCTCACATGAGACTCACTCCTCCTAGGTGACAATAAAAACTAACCAAGACATGGGGGCAGTGGTGCTTAAATGCAGATATTTTCTTTCCTGGACTGCTTTCTAGTTGAATGGGAAATCACTAGAACAACTTCCGGGTAACTGCCCTTATAATTTGTTAAAATGCTTGGAAGGAGAATAGTTGATGAACTGACAATATAATATGGATGCTCAATGACAATATGATATGCATTTTCTCAGCAGTTCTAAGAAAGTGAGAAGGGACTTTAGGGGACATGTCTGTCTTCTAATTATAGATCAGGGTGTTAGTTTGTCCCTGCTGTGGGGCAAACTACATCATGATTAGGATCTTGAAACAGTGACCACTTACTAGTATAGTTTTGTGGGACAGAAGCCTAATGATCATAACTGGAACCCAACTTTGAGAAACCCTAGATAGGTTAGGGAGTAAGATGACCTATAGGCCTGACCTTAGGTCTGCATTAGAGCCTGCTTCCAGAAACATCATGTGAGTAGCAGTTCTACAGGTCAAGGATGAAGATCAGTTTCTTTGTTCCTTTTTCCTTCCTTGATGGTCTTTGCTCCTAGAATTTATCCTGTATCACTCTCCTTTCCCCTGTCTTTTCTTTTCCCATCTCACACCTTTCTTCCATCTCTTTCCTCTTTGTCTTCCTCTCCATCTCTTCTCTTCTTACTCTCTCTCTCTGCAAATTTCCAAATTTCCCTTTCAACACATCTCTCCTTTGCTCTCCTCCACCCTCCACCCTCTATCTCCTTGACACCCCTTAGTTCTTGTTCTCTCTCTCTCTCTCTCTCTCTCTCTCTCTCTCTCTCTCTCTCTCTCTCTCTCTCTCTCTCTCTCTCTCTCTCTCTCTGTTGTTCTGTTACAATTACTTTAAAACCAATTTTCCCCCCCTTGGGGATACAGCTCTTTGAGATTTCTGCTCTACTCTTCCATTTATAATAAGTTATCCAGTGATCATATTGAGCCCATCCATAGAACCCATGACAAGAGTCTCATCTTCCATCCACCAAGGTGTAGCCTTAAACACACATGCAAAATAATTTTACAGAAGTTTGTAGGTGGGTTGAAGAATTAGAAGATGGAAATCTTGGCTTAAAATGATAAAACTCACTTCCTAATGCACTAATAAGAGGTGCTTTCTCACTCTCTAAGACTTTGGTATAGTGCATGTAGACTTTAACCTTTAACCATAATGCTGATGTCAGTTATGGTGATGATTATCAGAATAGTGTGTCATTCTATCTTCTGATATTAAGAGAGGTTTATATTGAGAGCTTTGAAAGAGAAACAGTGGATGTAAACTCTCTAGAACTTTATAGAAAATCAAATTAATACAAATTCCAAGTAGAACGAATTTGAAGAGAAATATGTGTTTCTACACTTGGAAGATTAGCTATTAATTGAGAATGCTGAGTGAGGTGTAGCATGAAAGAAGGGAAAATGAAACAAGATTTACTCACAGATATTTACTAAGGAGTTCACTAAGCATGTGAAAGACATTACCAATGAAAATGATCAAATGCATGGGATTAGAATGCAGGAAGATTGAAATTTAAATGGCAGCTTCTAAACAGATGTTAGGCCTATAAGAATCATTGTCTTTTAAACTAAGATTGTGTTTTCAATGAACAGTAGTGGAATTAACATCCCAGTAAGAATTCAATCTGTCTATAAGTGGTCAAAGCCTATGATAAATGAACAATGGCCAACTATATTATTTGGTAGCTCCTTAATTGTGGGCCGGCTATCACGATGACAACTGGAAATGTGGGTAACTTGTATACTCCCATATCTAGTTGGCTCACGGCTCATATGTGGTTTTGGGGAGAATGAATATCAAGACTGTTTCATATATGTGTGGAAATAAAGACAATCTAATATTTTCTTTAATTTATATATGAAGACATAATAATCATTTAGGTTAATAAAAAGCTGTATTGTCAGTCAATAATCAAAATTATGATCAGAAAATACACTTAAGTTTTTTGATTGTTTGATCCTTGAATTAATTGTCACTAATCTCATGTTAGTTTCTAATAGAATAGGGTGATACAAAGTCAGTGATTATAGAGAAGAAAATGTGTAATATACCATTTTAATGTTTAATGCTTTCCAATTAAAAATGTTAGCTTCCTTACAATAATTTTATTTCAAAGAGTAGTCAAGCTATTTCAAGATTTTTCAAAGAGAAAATACATTTATAAATAATCAAAATAAGCAATCCATGTTAATTATTGCCAATAGAAAGCCATAATATAAATGAAAGCTTGCATTAATATGTTATTATCTATATAAACATTGATTCCTTAAGTTAAAAATATATTTGTTAGAAATTTTCCAGAGTTTCTGTTGACATTATGTAATTCATTTTAATGAATTTGAATCTAGTCCCATCCTTAAAGACCTTCCTATTTCTGTGAATAATGTTCCCTCTTTTGCAAACGTAAATCACATTTTCATCTCAAAAAAGGTGGCTAATCGATTTTTCAGTCCCAAGATGGGAGAAAGTATACTATAACCTAAAACCTTGACTATAGCAATGATATTGCCTGGGGTTTAGGTCTTAATAATCTAAACAAAATTCCGTTGCTGTTAACCAGCCTGCACGCATACACACACCCTGCCCAATCAAAAACTACAGAAGATTACTGGCACTCTTGGGGCTTCCTTCCTGTCATGTCCAGTTCTGTATGTGTACCAATCACCATTCTGACTTATACCCTGGACCAATTTTCTGCCCTCAAACCTAGCATAAGAATGATGAAATCAACTATCTCTCCTCTATATCTGTCTGTCTGCCTATCTATCATCTATCTATATAACTAAACAACATTGAATTTTATATTTCCTATACTATCATCTATTTTTAATATATTTATCTATCTGCATATAAAATTCAATCTATATTTTCAGTCACACCACATACTTGTGCCACTTTGTAATATCCTGTTTTTTAAAATCAGACTGATTGCTTAACAGTTTTCCAATGCATAGCGTTTGAGAGGGTAGTAACAAAGGACTTCATGCTAAGGATAATGTAAAGGAAATTTTTCTTGAACTATCAGTCTCAAATTCTTAATGATGGTATGAAAAACACTGTACACTTTTGTGTAATAAGCCCTGTATTCTGGGAAATGGCTTTAATTACTTTCTTGTCAATACATTAAAATGCTCTGCATAGTCTATCATGGTGTTTGTGGAAAAGCAAACTTATTTGTTTGTCTAGCACATATATTTTTATATAAATACTAGTATAATTTTACTGGTAGATTTGTTTATTTTTCTTTAACAGTCTACTAAATTGTGTTTATATACAAGGCGCTAAGGTTTGGGGAATACATACATAGCATAATTATTCTGTTATTTTAAAATTTGAACTTTGGCTTGTATGTTAATCTATTTAAAAGTGCTCTTGTCACTTGAAGAAAAAACACAGTTTTGACAAAAGAAATCAAAGAAGACCTAATTATGTGGGGGTGTTTGGAGGTTGTAAGGCAGTATTGTTACAATGTCAATTTGTACATGCTTGAATTACAGATTAATCACATTTCTAATAAAAATCTTACCAAGTGGATTTGTAGATCCAGACAATTTATTGTTGCAACTCATTTTTATACAATATGTGATTCTCTGTCTATGAATTGGTCCATAGGACTAAGAATATACAAATTGCAATAATTGAAAATTGTATTTTAATATATAGAAAGAAAAGTCAATACTCATTATAAGTAACATGCATGACCTATAAATTGGTATAGTGTAATTTGAAAGTTGATTATCATTGATTATAAAAGTATAGTACAAATCTCTAAGCATTTTGATTTTTAGAATTCACTAATATTCCAGGGGATATTTTAAAATGGACTCTTAAAAATAATGGCTTAAATTGCAAAAAAAGAAGAATGAGCAGATCATAAAGACTAATGGAATGAATTGAAAGTAGTGATGAACATGGTAGGTTACAATCCAACTGTACTAAGAAGCAAATAGAACTCAGAGCACTGAGTCCTCTTCAGCAATACCCTGATGCTTTCATACCAGTTGCATATACTGAAGATATTTGGGGCTGTTGTGTAAGATCTTGATTTACTTATACTTTTCCTATAATTTTGTTTTGGGGTGTGTTGTGTGTGTGTGTGTGTGTGTGTGTGTGTGTGTGTGTGTGTGTGTGTGACTTGTTTTCTTTCTAACATGCTATT
This sequence comes from Peromyscus californicus insignis, assembly GCF_007827085.1. Classification (NCBI taxonomy): domain Eukaryota; kingdom Metazoa; phylum Chordata; class Mammalia; order Rodentia; family Cricetidae; genus Peromyscus; species Peromyscus californicus. The sequence continues at coordinate 43,048,720 of NW_026294447.1, forward strand.
TGAGATTCTGTTTATGACCACATGATACAGGAGCTCTATCTTTTTCAGATGAACAGAAAGAGCATATTTTTTCCTTTAGCATTGCATTTTCTACTCATATCAGAGCTTTACTTCTGCTCAGTTAGAGTGCAGTTCTGTAATTTTGGTACTGAAGTCATTTCGATGTTCTATTGTCTGATATTCCTTTCTCTTGTCTACAAAAGTTCTGATTTTTCTCTCTCAGCTCCCTGTACCCTGCCAGGCTACACTAAAGTCAGACAATGATTGTGACTCTATAGGAGACACAATTCTGTAAAATCAGACAATAGAAGAATTGCTGACAATTACTGTATAGAAATATTTGTCTGTTCCCAGTGAGCAGTTTCCAAATAGTAAAAGAGCAGGATTATGTCCCCTGGTTCCACTCTGTGTAAGTATGCAAAAGCAAGCTTTCTTGGAGTTAGGTTAGGATAAAGCTCATGATCATCCTTCCTTATCAAAAACAGAATTGTACGGCCTCTGCTGAATTATCAGTTCTTGTGGTACAATCAAGGCTTTCTTCTGACATCTAGAATTTTCACTTGTAAAGGAAAGGGACAAAGTTTAAATGCAAGTATGTTTGTGAAATTGTTTTATTTATAGATGTCTCAAGTGAGGAAGCCAGGTATTAATATTCTTGTCTAGTTAATCCTTAAATGACATTGGCCTGAGAAAGGAAAATATGCTTGGTGAAGATGCATCATTTAGTTGGTATGGTATAAAAGATGTAAATAATGAAGACTGTGTCTAAAGAAAGTCTGGTTTCTCTAGTAGTGAGTATTCATTCCTAAAGGAATGATGCCACCACAGCTCCTAATTTCCTATAATGGATTAAAAAAAGAAAAAAGACATCCTTGAACTTGTGTGAGATTCACCCATTTAAGGACTGAATCAGACTTTAGATGGGCATGAGAAGACATTGATATCAGAATCTGCAGATCAAAATCGTACCCAACCATGTTTGTCAATTATACAACTGAATCATTTTCTCAATCCCTTCTAGTCCATTTCTAACTACCTGTAACAGAAATTTATATCTATGTATTTATTAACACCTAGGCTATAAAAATAAAATACATCTTTATAGACAATTATTTGTAACTCAGAGAACTGTTGAATAATTCTTCTCTAGAACCATTGTTTTAAATGAATATTAGAAGAACTAAAATAATCCACTACTTTGGTTTTCTGCTTTACTGTATTATTTAATTTTATATATTCCTCTTTAGGATACAACTGTCCTCTAAAACTCTGTATTAGAGAATTTTTAAATTGCAGGGGGGTTTGTAGCAATACATGTCTTCCTCATCTATTGCATCTGAGAAATCTGTAGTAACTAAAGTGTAATCTCTCATTTTGCCTATCTCTCTCCAACATAATAGTTTCTGTTTACCCTTACAAAAGGCCCATATACTTCCAACTTTATTAGATCATTAATTCTAAGCCTGGGTGAAGTTATGGCGCCCTGATAAAAACTTTCATTCCCATAAATACCAGAAAAATAGAAATTGGATTCATGTATCTAACTCTGAAATTTGTGACCTCCAATATCTTGACTTCTCTTTTGTAGTTGATTATTTGCAGTTTGGCAATTTAAAGCATTTTATTAAAATATATGTTGAATTATAATTTGTAATTAAAATAATGACTACTAGAAATAGCTCTTTTATCTTAGTTTGGCCACATGATAATTACAGGATATTTGTATATATACTGTTCAAGGATATAAAAATTTAATGTGTTTGCAATAGTAAAGGAAATTGATATAACTTCCCCAAAATGATACTTCACTTTGCAAAAATCACTTAACCTGATGTGTTCAAATTTATTAAGAAGCATCTTTTCAAGGTGAATTAACTTCATTATAATTCTTTTGAATTTGATTTTGAGTGTAACACAAATTGCTAAACAGTCTTATCAATAAGAAACCCTGAGCCAGATATTGGGGTGAAAGCTGAGAGGTCAGAGGGATAAAACAAGAGACAGCCACCAGTTATTATCTTTCCAACTCCAGGAATCCTCTGAATGATATCCTCAGCCTCCAAGAGAGGGCTACTTCCTGTGTACTCACGCCTTATGTGCCTTTCTGTGCTTGGTCATCTTACTTCCTTTCTCTGCCCAGCTTCATCACTTCCTTGTTCTGCTCAGCTCTATCACTTCCTATCTGTCTGTCTCGACCTCCAGACCTCTACGATTAACTTGCACTGGAATTAAAGGTGTGTGCCACTATGCTTGGCTCTGTTTCCAGTGTGACCTTGAACTCACAGAGATCCAAATGGATCTCTGCCTCCCAAATGTTAGGATTAAAGGCATATGCTACCACTGCCTCACCTCTGTTTAATATAGTAGTGGACTTTTTTCCTCTTTATAAGATAAGCTTTATTGGGGTGCTTAATGACAACACAAATTATTTATATGAAAAATCAAACTGCACAGACACCTTCATGTGGAGTAATACAGAAAGTAACTGGTGATTTACTATTTGGAGAAAATAAATAATAAGGTGAAGGAGATTCTATTGAAGGAAATTGGAAGAGTCAGAATGGAGATCACCATTTTGAGCAATGAACTATGCAAAAAGAGGGATTAAATAAATTTTAAAAATAAATGATGAGGATCTCAAGCAACGCAAACTTTGTTTAAAACCAGTCTGCCCTTTTTATGAATAGGTGTATACTTAAACTATTTTTTTCTCTAAAAAAATTAGCTATACTAGATAAAGATGCAATTGGTTTAATTATAAAATCTGCACATTCCTGACATCTTTATATCCTCATGTCTTCCCTTTAAAGCCAGCAATAAAGCATGAAGGCTGTGAAAAGAGATGGTGTAATTGTTTTGAGTTAAGCTGACCTTTTATCTGAGCCATGGACTGCTTTGAATAATCAATCAGGCCTGACTTCTGCCCCATTCCAAATCATCTATTGTTCTGTTGTTTTCCTGATTAATATAAAGCATAGAAAGCTTTTCTCGCTAAAAGGTAAAAATGATAAATTGTTAAAGTAGCATATGTTTTCAATGTGGGCCTATCTATCTATAAGAATAAGTATAACTATTTAATCCTTATCCTGGAAGTTCCTTTGAGGCTTGCCCTAACTATGTTTTCCCTTTTTCCAAACTTTTAATTTTGAGGAAATGATGCATGTATAAAATAAAAAAAAAAAAAAAAAAAAAAAAAAACCGTTCCTTCCTCTGTCCAATTACTCAATTGATTTCCTATTTTCTTATGTGTTTCCTGCCCCCAACCTCTTTTAATAACTTTTTAAATCCATCTAGTGTTGCCTGGATGTGTATGTGGAAGAGGGCTTCCACAGGAAAATGAGAAACCTACCAGTGGCTACATCTTCAGAAAGAATGATTCTCCCTCATGAGCTATCAACTAACAATGGTTCCAGAGTTAAAGTTGGATTCCAGAGATTATCTACCCAGTTATGACAAGAATTTGACTAATTTAATATGGCATAGGTCTTGTGCTGATAGCTTAAGCTATTGTAAGACCATGAACGTTATAGTTGTGTCATGTACAAATGATAGCATTTCACTGTAGTACTGCCCACTTGCTTACAATCTAGGATATTTCCCTAAAGCCTTCTTCTCTCCCTTATGGTGAATACCAGTAGCCTTCCTTGTTACCAATGTCAAACAGATTGAAAAAAAATGGAAAACAATCCCATTCATAATATATACGTACATACATAAAAACACACACAGACATACACACAGACACAGACAAACACACACACACACACACACACACACACACACACACACACACACACACACCTGGAAATATTTCTAAGAAAGAAAATAAAATACCTTTGTAATGAAAATTTTCATTAAAGAAAGGAATACAAGAAAATACTAGAAGATAGAAACGTAATTCATGTTCATGGATATATATTGGAAATATGGCCATAATATCAAAAGCAATCTATGGATTTATTGCAGTCCTAGTAAAAGAATAATACAGAGCTAATTTACACAGACATAGAAAAGAAATCACTAAATTTGTATGAAGGCACAAAACGAACAAACAACAACAACATAAAAAAAACAAATAAGCCGGACGGTGGTGGCGCACACCTTTAATCCCAACACTTGGGAGGCAGAGCCAGGTGGATCTCTGTGAGTTCGAGGCCAGTCTGGGCTACCAAGTGAGTTCCAGGAAAAAGGCACAAAGCTACAGAGAAACCCTGTCTCGAAAAAACCAAAAACAAAACCCAAATAAAATCAAGGATGTCTGAAGCATTTCTTAACAAAAAGACTGAAAGACATATCATCATTTCTGATTTCAAATTATATTTTGGAGCCATAGTAATAAAAACAGCATAGTGCTGAGGCAAAAACAGATAAGTTGAACAGAACTGAAAGCCCAAATCAACTCTACACTAATACATTTACTTGATTTTATACAAAAATGTATACAATATATACTGGATAAAGGACAGCATTTTTAAGAAATAGTGCTGGGAAAATTGTATTTCAACATGCATAAAAATTAAACTAGATCTTTATACCCCACTTTGCATAACACTCAACCACAAATGGATACAAAAACCTCATCATAAAACTTAAAACCATGAAATGTCTACAGTTAGAAGAAAGTGACATACTTCAAATTTTACACACAGATAAGATCTTTCCAAATAAGACCCCTATAGTACATAAAATAAGACTAAAAATCAACAATATGAACTCATGGAAATTAGAAAGTTTCTTACATCAAAAGAAGTTAGTAAGTAAATAAATAGGAAGCCCTTGGAATAGAAGATTAACTTTGGCAGCTAATCATATCACAGAGAATTAGTATACCCAAAGACCTCAATGCACTAAAAATTCAGAAAATAGTCAACTTGTTGAAAAATGGGCAATTGAATTTGAATAAAAAAAATTTTAGAGAAGAAATGTAAATAGTTAAGAAACCCTCAAAAATGATTTCCACATCCTTGGCTATCTGTAAATTGCAAATTAAAACTATTTTAAGATTCTACCTCATATCAATCAGAATGGCCATCATCAACACTACACAGGACTATTTTAGATGTGGTAAAAGGGACTCTTCTATGCAGTTACCAAGAGTAAACTAGGAAAGTGACTGGAAATTGGGGAGGGGGATGTTTCTCAGGAATCTAAAAGTAGAACTATGACACATCTATACAACTTCTGGGGATATTCTCCACAATCTTTACATTCTATGGAAAGATATTTGCATTTACCAATTCATTGTCTTTTTCTTCACAATATCTAAGAAATGAAATCAAATCAGATGTTCACCAACACATGTATGGTTAAGAAAACATAGAACATATATCCCATATACATAGTGGTTTATCACTCAGCTATAAAGAAAAGTAAAATAATAATGTTTATAGGTAAATGTAAAAAAATTACAGGAATTAGTGACAGAGAGTGACACAATCTAGTACCTGAAAGAAAAGGGCCACATGTTCTTTCTTATATGTGTCTTCTTGCTTCAATTTTTGTTTTGTTTTGTTTTTAACATAGGCAAAAGTGGAAGCCATGAAACTAGACAGGGACCTTTCTTACTTTTTTTAAAGAGCTACATGTTAGGGGTGATAATAATAGAATATAGGCTAAACAAAAGTAGTGATGAGGTGAAATACTGAAGGTATAAAGTGTTAACCTGGGAAGGGCATAGAAGTTGGGGAAATCCGAAGGGAAGGGCATATGAAAACCTGTATGTACTTATTATTTCACACTCCAACTTTACAAAATAGTGAAAATATAAGAGAACAGTTATGAATTGAAAACCAATAGGAAAAGCACTAAGTTAAAAGATTATGTTGTGGAGTATACAGGGATGGGGGAGAAAAGGAGGTAGTGTGCTTACATTTTAAGGGCGCAACTTAGTTTCTCTTGGGTTGCAAATCTTGTAATTTCCCAGTGAACATGAACTTATTTTGAAATAAGGAAAATAATCATCTAGTCAAAATTTGTTTTTGTTTTTGTTTTTGTTTTTCAAGACAGGGTTTCTCTGTGTAGTTTTGGTGCCTGTCCTGGATCTCACTCTGCAAACCCAACTGGCCTCAAATTCACAGAGATCCATCTGGCTCTGCCTCCCGAGTGCTGGGATTAAAGGCATGCGCCACCACTACCCAGTCATAGTCAAGAGTATAACACTAAAATATATTGCATTACGATAAGTTCTATTTCAGAGACTAGTAATATAGAAACATGGGGGAAAGATTTAGTTCAGTGATAAAGGGAAGTGATGGCCCATTTGTCCTGTGATAATAAAATGTCTTGATCTAAATGTTTTATAAGCACAGAAGTTTATTTCTAACCATACGAGAGACTAAGAAGACCAAGCTCAAGTTGTTACACTGGTAACAAGCGAGGCACTCTTCCATGGAGATTGTCTTTTCCTGCTGCACACCTTCAGGCTCTAAGGCTTGTAAGGGAGTTGGTCCTCTGTGATGCTTCTCTTTCATGACTTTAGCACTTCATAAAGGTCTGCCTTTCTCTTCAAATCTCTTGGGCATTAGGTTTCAACAAGTGAACTTTAGAGGACATGGATATTTAGACCAAATCATATAGATATTGAACTGCTTTATCTAAAGACTAAGGGTTGCAGCAAACACCAGGAGCAAAAGAAAGCAAAACATTTTCCCCTAGGAAATCAGTAAAACCAGGTATCTGGAGCTTGGGCTTTTTTGTTGTTGTTTTATGAAGCAAGTTTTGGTCCTTGGGAAGGGCTGTTCAGGAAAACAAACATATTCACAGATACTTCTAATATTTAGTAGTTTCCAACAAAGCTTTTCTGTGGGATGTTCTGTATGGCAAATGTGTTGCTCTGATTGGTTAGTAAATAAAACACTGATTGGCCAGTAGTCAGGCAGGAGGAAGTATAGGTGGGACAAGGAGGAGAAGAATTCTGGGAAGTGGAAGGCTGAGGCAGAGACACTGCCAGCCGCTGCCATGACAAGCCGTGTGTGAAGATGCCACTAAGCCACAAGCCACATGGCAAGGTATAGATTTATAGAAATGGATTAATTTAAGATATAAGAACATTTAGCAAGAAGCCTGCCACGGCCATACAGTTTATAAGCAATATAAGTCTCTGTGTTTACTTAGTTGGGTCTGAGCGGCTGTGGGACTGGCGGGTGACAGAGATTTTTCCTGACTGTGGGCCAGGCAGGAAAACTCTAGCTACAAAGCTTCATTACTTTATTATCATATTTGACCTTTGAAAGACCTACCAACATTTTTCACATAAGAGAATTCTGCTGTCATCTCCCATTTACATTCTCAGGAGGATAGTGTTGATCAATGAAGAGACCCATTTCCACGAAGACCACACATTTAGTTCCAAAGCTGAATGATATGCGTCATCCAAGTGTAAAGATGATCCTGTGTTCAAAAGTGAAATCTGCTACTTCTCAGTAACAACCCCTAATAAAACTCCCCATAAATTTTACTGGATTGTGTGCAATCTCTAGGTGGTTTTTTCTCCCTCTTTTAGTTCTCAATGAGGAAAAAAAAAAAAAAAAAACCTGAAAGAACATGAATCTGCCTGTGAAAAAAATCTCAATAATTAAAGTGTCACTTAGAAATTTTATGAACTGCTGGTACAAATCTCAGTATTTTATGTGGAAAGGAGGATTTCACTCTCCGGTGTTCACAGTTAGAGCTTTCCAGTGGGATATCCCAGCTGTGTTTACCCTGAGCCAAACTACCCTGTGAGGAGCTACATTCCACCCTGCATTTAGAAAGGCCCAGGTAGTAGGATGTGAGGTGCTTTAGTAGCTGTCAGGTGACTAAATGCTCCATTTTCATCAGCTTGTCAATGCATCTGAGTGATTGGCATAGTCTGGATATATTTTCATAATTTAAACAAGCAGAACAAAGGTATTACTGGTGGAAACAGCTTTGTAGTCTTTTAAATTTTAATCTTTAATTAACTATTTTTTAACTGAAATTTCCCTCTGGTGCCTTCCCTTTTTCACTGTTTCCTATTTATTATATATTAATCGTGTAGCTGTTCTTTACCAGGATCTTCAGTGCTTGAAACTTCCAATGTTATATTTTCTGCAGAGAATGGGCTTATTCAAGGTCACACCTTTCTCTAGACCAACCTACCTCTAACACCAACTGCAGTTTTACTGAGTGGTAATTTGACAGGATGTATTTTGTCCTTGAGCTCTCTAAGGTAGATGTTGGTCTGAGAACCCCAAGTATTCAGGACAGTTTCGTGGTGACTCAATGAGGGAGAGCAGATTGAAAAGAAGTCATTATGGACTTGCCCTCACAATTGCAAACAAGATCATACCTTTTGAAGTGCTCAAGACAGAATATTTTTTTTTTGAAGAGAGATGGGGTTTATTTGGCTCATAGTTACAATACTTACAGTTTGTCACGGCAGGAAAGTCACAGCAGTAGAAGCATCAGAGAACTGGTTCCATTGTGTCCATAGTAAAGAGCACAACACAATGAGCTAATGGTGCATGGTAGAGTTCAGCTTGCTTTCTCTACTCTTACACAATCTGGAGTCCCCTCTCTACAGAATGATGCCACCCACTGTGGGTGGGCCTTCCCACATAAATTATTGTAATCTATAGGCATTCTTGGAAGCCCATCTCCCAGATGTTTCCAGATTATTGTCAAGTTGCCAATTAAGACTAATCATCACAGTTCCTTTTTTTAAAAAAAAATTTGGCCAAATAAATCCACTTCCCTTTATCAATCTGTTGCCTAATATCTTTTTTCAAAAAATTTTTCTTTATTAAGAAATTTTCTACTTACTCCACATACTATCCACAGATCCCCCCTCCTCCCTCCTCCCACCCCCAGCACTCTTTCCCAAGCCACCCCGCATCCCCACATCCCCCAAATCGAGGTCTCCCATGGGGAGTCAGCAGAGCCCAGTACACTGTGCCTAAGCAGGTCCAAGTCCCTTCCCACTGCACCAAGGCTCTGCAAGGCGTCACACCACAGACACCGGATTCCAGAAGCCTGCCCATAGACCAGGGACAGATCCTGATCTCCTTGCCTGGGTGCCCTCCAAACAGTTCGAGCCAAACAACTGTTCAAGACAGGATATTAATACTTAGTAACCAGAAGGCAAAAGGCTGACTGTGGAATAGTGAGAGGCTAGGGTAGACTAGAAGTCAAGGGGTTTGTCATAAAGTTTCAGAGATGGTTAAAGGAACACAACGTCACAAGAGCAGTGCCCAAGTCTACCAATTCAACAAATCAGAAAGACCTTGCAGCTTGTCATCTATAAAGCATTCAGGAATGCACTTAACTTCTCAATGTTCTTTTGTTGATCTGTAATTCAGAGATTAAAATTCATGTTTCCCTATATTACTTGCATATTTAAGTTTTATAAAGCAAAAGTATGACACATTTGTCAGTATAAAATCCAGAATTTCGATAAATGTTAAATTAATTGACCATTGTTCAGAACAGTTCACACAAAAGGGTTAGGACAAGTTGGAAACTAGAGTGGATAGTAACATTTGCTTATACCAACAGAATAAGCAGAAATGTTTGTATTTCTAAACTCTTCCTAATATAATAAATTGGAAATGGAATAAGACACTTCTGAAAAAAATGTTAATGAGCTAAGAGATAAGCTTAATTTTATTTTCTACTACTCATTATTGAAGGTATATCTTTAAGCAAACATATAAAGGATATTGTGTCTTTAAGGAAACAACTGAGAACAGAGCTAAAGTTCGTTTTCCAAACGTGGTAATCATGGAAGATGATTTCAGTATGATACCTAATCTTACAGCCAAAAGTCAATTTTTTTAATTATGCATCCTGAGATTTTTCCCAGTAAAAGACAGCAATTACTGAAATCTGAATTAAATGCATGGCACAAAAGAGAAGATAGAAACAGCTTGTCAACATGTGACGGCCACCTGCCAAATCATAAGTGAACAGTGATAGTAAGTGAAGGCATATGACATGAAATCTGTTCCTGGATTGGAGGATGATTACATTTGGCAACACTGCACACGTTACATGGAATTCAAGGAGAAACTGAAGCTAAGGCTATGGGAGAGTGCATGCTCTCGCTCCATCCTATAAAATTATGAAGCTTCCTCCTCTAAGCTGTAAACTCATTAACTCTGCACATTTTAAAGTGAATTTTACCTCTAGTTGTTAACTTTTCTGACTTTAAATAAATTAATAACATCATTAACGGGTCATTTTTCTCATTTCTCAATTCTAGGTGTTAATTTATTTCCTCGCATTCCTCCATGCCTCATGCAAATACAACTTTTGGTGTAGTTACTTATCTAAATTGTTTAAATGCAATAGGTCAGGCAAAAACACAGAGCTAGTATAAAGTGTTTAAATTTAATTTCACTTCTTCTACATAATATAAAACTTTGGGTGAGCCATTGTCTTCTGTGAGTATAATGTCATTTGTAAACCACAAATAAGTATCATCAGTCCGTTGGGGATAATCAGTGCATTTCATTCAGGTAGTGTGTGTCCAAACACATGCACATATCTCTCTCTCCCCCTTCCTCTGTCCCTTCATACCTCATCCCCCACCCATTGGTATACACCTCAGGCATGGGAGTATCGATGTGTTTCACTATGAATGTGTTTTAGGGTCAGATCTCAAAGCCAAGTGTCTACCTCTATTGGTCCTCATCATATTTTTGAAAAAATTTTCCCGTTAACCTGGATCTCACTGTTTCAAGTACACTGACTGGTCAGTGAACTCCTAGAGCAGTGGTTCATGACTCTCCTAATGCTGTGAGCCTTTAATATACTTCCTCATGTTGTAGTGACCCCAAACCATGAAATTATTTCCCTGCTGCTACGTAACTGTAATTTTCCTACTGTTCTGAATTGTAAATATTTGATATGAAGGATATCTGATATGCAACCACTGTGTAAAGGTCTGTCAACCCTCAATGGAGTTCTAATCCAGAGTTTGAGAACCACTGCCTCAGATGGTCTGCCCTTAAGTTCTGAGACTACAGGTTAGCCTTTTTGTCTTTCTTTTAATAGATACTGGGAATTGGAACCCAGGTTATCAGGCATACACAATAAGCACTTTAACACTGAACTACATTCCCACTCTTGCAGTTTATTTTGTGTATTAATTTATTTTCATAAAATTATATATCCATGATATTCAATCATTTAGAGATTCTGTAATACTGTATTTTTTAATCATCTTAAAGAACTGATTACTGACTGAACATTTAAAATAAATGCAAGCATATTATCTAAATAACCTTGACATATCGCTAACCTACCTCACACTCTGGCTTTCAGAATGAAAGAGCAGCTTTGTATTCTTTCTCATTGATATTTTTCACTCTCTCATACATGACAAACTAAACAAAAAAAATCAAGAAAAAATAAAAGGCAATGCATTCGAATGTAAGAATGATCACTGAAGTTTAATTTTATTTTTTTAATGAGGCTACGAGATTTTTTTATTATTTTTATTAAATTTTTATTCATTTTACATACCAATCACATATCCCCGATTAGGGCCTCTGCATAAGCAAAACAGTTGTGTAGCTTGATCTGCTTAAGGGGCCCCCTGGCAGTGGGATCAGGATCCATCCCTGATGCATGAGCTGGCTTTTTAGAGCCCAGTGCCTATGGTGGGACACCTCAGATAGCCTTGAGGCAAGTGGGCAGAGGGCTTGGACCTGCCTCAACTGAATGTACCAGGCTCTGAAGTTTAATTTTCAAATGCACATAGTTTCAGTTCATGGAAAACAGCAAATCTCAGTATGCTGCCACCATCACAACAACATTCTAGAACATTCTCTTCTCTAAACATTCTTCACATCCTGGTTAATCCACTTAGCTACCAAAATAACCATTAGTCTTTGTCATCTTCTTAAGGTTTATTTTATCTGCTTGAGTATCTCTCTCAAATGCATTTCTATGCTGTAGAATTTCTTCTTTTATTCTTGTCTGGCTTAATATCTTTAAAAGATTAAATTTGATCTATTGCTCAGTACCATGGTTTTGATGACTGAAAGCTGTTATATTTAAAAAAAACATTTTAATCATTCTCCTTTTGGTATATTTTCATTAAAAATAGTTATATGATCATATTTGGATATATATATATATATATATGAGTTCATAAATTATTATCTGTACTCTTGAGACAAACAGTCCCTAGCGTGATTACATATCCCATACTCTCAGAAACAATGCCGAGTATTCCTTTTCACTTCACATCATCTCAGGTTAGTTATCTTAAAAACAAACAAACAAACAAAAAAACCAAATTGAAGAATAACTTACAGCCATTTTGTTTCAACTTCTCTGATGACCAATGAAGTTGAACACATCATAGTTACATGTTCCTAACAGAATATGTGTCCTTTGTGTTTGCTTCTCTGTCTTTCTCTTGCTCTCTCTTGTCTTCCTGGCTCATGTCCTCAGTCCTCCTTATAACTCTCGATGATATTCCTTCCATTTTCATATAACAGGCGCTCTACGATCCTCACTATTGTGTCCCTTACACCATCTTTCCCCAATTTTTAAATCTCATTTCTAGTTTCTGGACTTCAAATCATACATATACAGTAATCATATGTTAAGATACACATATGAGAGAGAAAGAGAATAGGAAATATTTGTTTTTCCTTGCCTGGTTATTTCACTTAGCATAATATTTTCCAACCAAATCCCTTTTCCTGTTAATTTCATCATTTCAGTATTATTTGTGGCAATGTGTCATTACTCATGAGTTCATTCAACCATCTGAGCACTGATGTTATTTTTTTGTTCTTTAAGTTTCATATTCTGTGTTTTCTTCAAGTCTCTTAAAAGCAGTCATGCCATTGTTTTACATAAGTTTAATGATTCAGTTTTTTTTTTAAGTGTAATGAGTCAAATTGCGTTCCCTCAACATTCATGTAATGAAGCTTAGTTCCCAGTGTTCAAAATTTGACTGTGTTTGGGGATGAGACATTTAAAGAGGTAATAAAAGTACTTCTAAGTCAAGAGGGTAGTCCATATCGTTCTGGGGTCCTTTTCAGAAAAGGAGGCTAAAAGTAGACATATAGAGTGGGAAAATATGAACACAGGAAGGAGGTGATAGCATGCAAGTTAAAGAGAAGATCCTAAAGGATATGACTCAGGCAAGCACCTGAATCCTGAACTGTCAACTCTAGCTTCATGAGAAACTAGGTATCTATCATTTACTTGCCCAGTATCTGTTCCTTGTTATGGCTCATCTAGCAAGATATTAAAATGAATACCTGTTTGCTTTTTCCTTCTCTCTCTAATACTTGAAGATGTTATCTAATGTTTTTGCCTCCTAATTGAAAGGTTATTTTTCAATGTTTAAATTTATAAGGATTTACTTTTCTCTTATTAAAAATAGTTTAATTTTTGGTTGTGAGCCTAGCCTTTAACGTCTGAGCTATCCCGTAGACTACTGCCAATGGTCGAGAGAAAGCCCGAACTGACCTACTCTGGTGATAGGATGGCCAAACACCCTAACTGTCGTGCTAGAAATCTCATCCAATGACTGAGGGAAGCAGATGCAAAGATCCACAGCCAGGCCCACGTGGAGCTCCAGGAGTCCAATTGGCGAGAAAGAGGAGGGATTTTATGAGCGAGAATTGTTGAGACCAAGATTGGAAAACGCACAGGGACAAATTGCCAAACCAATGGAAACACATGAACTATGAACCAATAGCTGAGGAGCCCCCAACTGGATCAGGCCTTCTGGATAAGTGAGACAGTTGATTAGCTTGAACTGTTTGGGAGGCATCCAGGCAGTGGGACCTGGACCTGTCCTTAGTACATGAGCTGGCTGTTTGGAACCTGGGGCCTATGCAGGGACACTTGGCTCAGTCTGGGAGGAGGGGACTGAACCTGCCTGGACTGAATCTACCAGGTTGAGCTGAATCCCCAGGGGAGTCTTTACCCTGGAGGAGATGGGAATGGGGGGTGGGCTGGGGGGAAGGGGAGAAGGGCCAGAGGGGGGAGGACAGAGGAATCAGTGACTGATATTTAAAATTAAATTAAATTATAAAATAAAAAATAGTTTAATTTTGTTTTAAATTGCTTTTCTCTTTCCCTTCTTCCATGACACCCACCGCATGTGTGTGTGTGTGTGTGTGTGTGTGTGTGTGTGTGTGTGTGTGTGTGTGTGTGTGTGTTGAGATGCCCAAGGAAACCAGAAGAGGGCATCTAATCTGCTAGTGGTAGAATTACAGGTGGCTGATACCAGCTTCATATTAGTGTTGCTAATCAAATTCATGTAATGTTTAAGAGCAGTATGCATTATTTCAATTATGTTCTTTTTTAATAGTAAAATAAAATAAGATAAAATAAGAACAAACAAATTAGAAATGGTCAAAATTAACAAACAGAAGAAAGTGGGCTTAGAAAAGGTGAAAAAAACAGACCCTTTATTTGCACAACTAAGAATCACATAAAACACTAAACTAAAAGCTGTAATATATACACAAAGTACCTTTAGGGTAAAAACATAGAAGAAAATATATAAATAGATTTAAAATAAAAAATAATAAGGCAATTTTTTTTCTTTTAAAAGAGATATTCTCTGTCAACCTTTTAGTTAGTTTGGATAAAGGCTTGTCTATCTTGCTGATTTTCTCAAAGAACCAACTCTTTGGTTCATTGATTCCTTGTATTTTTCTCTTTGTTTCTATTTAATTGATTTCAGCCCTTAATTTTATTATTTCCTGTCATCTACTCTGCTTAGGTGTGTTTACTTCTTTTTGTCCTAGAGATTTCAGGTGTGCTAATAAGTCAGTTGTGTGTGGTTTCTCCAATTATTTTATGCAAACACTTAGTGTTATGAACTTTCCTCTTCGTACTACATGTGTCATGTCCCATAAGTTTGGGTATGTTGTGCTTTCATCGTTATTGAATTCTAGAAAGTATTTAGTTTCTGTTATTATTTCTTCCTTGAGTCATTAGTGATTCAGTTGAGTTGTTCAGTTTCCATGAATTTATAAGTTTTCTGTAGTTTGTGTTGTTGTTGAACTCCAACTTTAACTCATAATAATCCAATAAGATACAGGGGGTCATTCCAATATTTTTGTTATCTGTTGAGATTTGCTTTGTAACCCAGCATGTGGTCAATTTTAGAGAATTTTCTACGAGGTGCTGAGAAGAAGGCATATTCTTTTATGTTTGGGTGAAAAGTTCTGTAGATGCCTGTTAGGTCCATTTGAGTCATAACCTCTGTTAGTTCCCTTGAGAACTTGGTGGATTTTTCCTCTGATGAATATCAAATATTCTTCTCCATCCCTTTTAAATAATCTTAGTTTGAAGTTCATTTTGTTAGATATTAAGATAGCTACACCATCTTGCTTCTCAGGTCCATTTGATTGGAGAACTTTTTCCAACCCTCTGCTCTGAGGTAATGTCTGTCTTTGTAGTTGAGGTGTGTTTCTTATGTGCTTCAGAAGGATGGATTTTATTTCATAACCATTCTGTTAGCTTGTGTCTTTTTATTGGTGAATTGATTTCATTGATATTAAGAGATGTTAATGACCAGTGATTGTTAATTCCTGTTAATTTTTATTGGTGTTAGTATTGGTAGTAAAGCCCTGATATGATATTATGAAACAAGGAACAGAAAAACTCAACAGCAACTTGTTAGGTATCTGTTATTAAAAAGAATTGTTGAGACCAAAGCTGAATAAAGCACAGGGACAAATAGCCAAACGAACGGAAACACATGAACTATGAACCAATAGCTGAGGAGCCCCCAACTGGATCAGGCCTTCTGGATAAGGGAGACAGTTGATTAGCTTGATCTGTTTGGGAGGCATCTAGGCAGTGGGACTGGGTCCTGTATTCAGTGCATGAGTTGGCTGTTTGAAACCTGTGGCTTATACATGGACATGTGGCTCAGCCTGGGAGGAGGGGACTGGACGTGCCTGGACTGAATCTACCAGGTTGAACTCCATCCTCAGGGGAGTCTTTGCCCTGGAGGAGATGGGAATGGGGAATGGGCTGGGGGGAAGGTGGGGGGGGGGAGGAGGGGGGAGAACAAGGGAATCTCGTAGCTGTAATGTAAAATTAAATTAAATTATAAAATAAGAAAAGATAAAAAAATGAAGTCAACCTTAAAGAGTAGTTTATTTTCCTAGTGAGACTATCTTGCAAGAAATTAAATTTTCATTTGCAAGTAGTTAGCAATTGGAGTTTGATTCTGGCTCAGAGATGAGGTATATGTCCACCTCGCCTTTCAATTCTAGGACACTATCTGGTGCAGATGCTGTACATGTTGATTCAATCTCTGTCAGTTCATATGTATTTTAATTTTGTTGATACAGAGGGCTATGTTTGTGGGGTATGCTCTATCCCCTCAGGTTCTTATACTTTTTTGTCTCCTCTTCCACAGGAAGACCTGAGGAGAAGAATTTGATGGAGACAACTTGTGTAGTGTTAGATGTTCCAACGTCTCTCATTCTCTGCATAATGTCTGGCTGTGGGTCTCTGTATTTGTTCTTAAGTACTAAAGGAGAAAGTTTATTGATAACTAAGAAAAGCATTGATCTGAGTATATAAGAATACCTTTATATTGCTTACGTATACTGTTTTGTTTATTGATTTGGAACAGTAGTAATTAGTTTTACCCTAGGTCTCTGAACTATCTAGTGTCAGTTTCTTGGTCACTCAACCAGTGCTGGATGTGGACTCCATCTTGTGGAGTAGGCCTTAATTCAAATTAGACATCCCTTGGTAACTTCCACAAGCTTCATTGATATATATACTGCAGGCAGGACACTATTGTTGATCAAAGGATTTACGGGTAGCCTTAGCTTGCTTATATTTCTCTTTTAGTAGAATAGCTAGAGTACCAGAGTTATAAGAATGTAAGGGTGAAGGCTCTATGTAGGTACCAGTTCTACTTCTCCGTGCTCAGTGAGTTGTGTAGGCATTGTCTTCTGTAGCTTGAGTTTTCCTGCCTGGCCCACAGTCAGGACAAATCTCTCTCACCTGCCAGTCCCACAGCCTCTCAGACCTGACCAAGTAAACACAGAGACTTATATTGGTTTCAAACTGTATGGCCATGGCAGGCTTCTTGCTAACTGTTCTTACAGCTTAAATTAATCCATTTCCATAAATCTATACCTTGCCACATGGCTCGTGGCTTACCGGCATCTTCACATGCTGTTTCTCACCGTGGCAGCTGGCAGTGTCTCTCTGACTCAGCCTTCCACTTCCCAGCTTTATTCTCCTCCTTGTCCCACCTACACTTCCTGCCTGGCCAATGGCCAATCAGTGTTTTATTTATTGACTAATCAGCAACACATTTGCCATACAGACCATCCCACAGCAGTCTTCAGTTATGGGGTCTTGCTGTCAGTTTAAAAAAAACAAAGAGTTTTTGCAACAGCCTGAGTTGTTTGGAGTTTCCCATGAGACTCCTTTGGTCAACAGGTCAAAATTTGCTACAACTCCATTCTGGTACTGGAAGCTTCTTTAGGTTACAAGAATTGGCCAGCTGGGACCCCATCTTCCCCATTATCTAGGTATTTCTCTTATATAGCCTTCATATGTGTAAATAGTTTAGGAAGCTTCTACTGTATTATCTTTTCATACTACCCTTTACATGGTCCTTAATTTTAGCTGTCTCTCCAGTGTTCCTTCCCTAACCCCCCTTTTCACTCCTCTCTTCTCTTGATCCTTCCATTCCAGTCTCCTCCACCCCTTATATATCCATAACTATTCTCTTTCCCTTTCTTAGGGAGGTCTTTCTGTCCTATATAGTCCCTTAATCTATACCTACTCACTCATTATCATTATAGCTAGATTAATATGTGTGTGTGTGTGTGTGTGTGTGTGTGTGTGTGTGTGTGTGTGTGTGTACATATATAATAATTCTAACTACTTAACCTGAAAATTTCATGGTTTGGTTTTTCTTAACTGTTGAGAAATACTGCATGGTTGAAATGAACTACATTTTTGTGGTGATATATTGTGTACCATAATAAACTTGCCTGAGGATCAGAGGAAAGAGCCAGTCACTAGTTCTTGCCTCTATGAAATCCTCAGCCTCAACAGAGTGAGTTTCTGTTTCCTCATATCTTATATACCTTTCTCTGTCCTGCCATATTACTTCCTAGAATTAAAGGCATGTGTGCTTCCCAAGCAAAGGCATGTGATTTCAAGTGCTGGGATTAAAGGTGTGTGTGCCACCACTTCCTGACCTCTATGTCTAATCTAGTGGCTCTTTCTTCTATTCTTCAGGGAAGTTTATTAGGGTACACAATATATCACCACACAATTTTCTTTTGTATTGTATTTATGTATTTATTTATTTATTTATTTTTTTTTTTGGTTTTTTGAGGCAGGGTTTCTCCGTGTAGCTTTGCCCCTTTTCCTGGAACTCACTTGGTAGGCCAGGCTGGCCTGGAACTCACAGAGATCCATCTGGCTCTGCCTCCCGAGTGCTGGGATTAAAGGCGTGCACCACCACCTCCCCGGCACAATTTCCTTATATATTCTTCTGTTGAAGAATACACGTGCTGTTTCCTTATTTCTGACTATTGTGAATAGAGCGTGTGTGTGTGTGTGTGTGTGTGTGTGTGTGTGTGTGTGTGTGTGTGTATGTGTGTGTGTGTGATTTTGTAGCTGAATGGGACACTGGGAATTGGGGCCTAATTGGAAATTGTAGGTATTAAGCAGGTGACTTTGATTATGATAATGTTGCTTTAAGCTCTTTATCACAGATGGCTGTTTATTTTACAGTTTCTTTCTTACTTTTTTTTTTTTTGAGACAGAGTTTCTCTGTGTAGTTTTGATGCCTGTCCTGGATCTTGATCTGTAGACCAGGTTGGCCTCGAACTCACAGAGATCCGCTTAGCTCTGCCTCCCAAGTGCTGGGATTAAAGGCATGCACCACCACCTCCTAGCTTTTTTTTTTCTTTTGCAATTTCTTGCCATAATAATATTAGCAGGTTTGAACCATCATACCCTACCCACAACTAAGGACATCACACAAGCAGTAACAACCAAGTCAGCTGATCATGAATTGAAACTGCTGAATATAATGAAAAAAATAAGTCTCTTTTACTCTTTGAGTTACTTTTCCAGATATCTCCTTTTGGTAAGTGATATTGACTGACACAATATGTGTATACTCATACAAATGTTAAGTGTGTATATGAAAGATACATTTATGCTATGTGAAAGAACTGTTTGAAAATTATAGCTGGAGACTGACTGGCTAATTCGTAAGAGGAGCTTTTCTAAAAGCATTTTCTAAACCTCATTTTCACAGCAGCATCTTTCAAGTTAACTGAATGAACACAATGGTTTAATCTAGTCGCTGACTTAAAAACTCAACTACAGTTTTCTTACAAGTGTACAGAGGCACTTATCCTTGACGAGCATCTCATTACTTTATGTTGCTGACTGCTGTTGGAAGACGTAACGAATGTTGGAGAGCTTTGTCAATCTGTCACCAAATCCTTTCTCTCCAGAATCTGAGATAGTGCTTGTATTCACTCACAGCATCTGGTTCCGAAGAGTGAATATTGTACCTATAGATGTCTGTTTCTTAGTTCTTTACCTCATATTCCGACTCCTTAACAAATTATCCTGGACATAAAGCTTAGCAATACTGTTTAGAGATTTGCATCAATAGGAAAAATCATTAATGCTGTGTATTATCTTTTAAAATATCAGTCACCCAAATTATATTGGCATTAAGATTCTCCCAGAAACTATGATAATTTACACTCATTCTCTATTCCTATGTTCTTAAATTGTGAAAAACTTCTAACAAATTCAGAACACATATAACTCTGGATTTGTAAGGAAGGAAATTTTCTTTTAATTAGAAAAATCATTTTATGTATGAGTATTTTTCTGTAGGTATATCTGTGTTTCACTCAATTGCCTAATGCCCTCAGAGGCCAGAAGAAGGATTCAGAAGTATCCAGACCAGAGTCACAGATGGTTGTGAGCCAACATGTGCATATTGAGAATTGAACCCAGGTCCTCTGAAAGATCAGCTGATGCTCTTTATTGATGAGCTATATCTCTAGCCCTTGGTACACAGTTTGAAAATCTTATAATGTCTCATGTAGGAAGAAACCATGAAAATCTTGATAAAACTATGAGGAAATATAAGGGGAAAAGCATTCTTTTGTCTAGAGAAGAAAGAAAGAGTTCCGGAGTCGTATTCTGTTCTGGGTCTTTAAATATCAGGTTCAGTGTTTAGTCCTACGAATATTATGAGAGTGACGGAAAAGAGAGAGGGGCTGACATTTCTAAGGAACAGTTTTGATGATGGGAATGACATTAATAAAGAAAGAGATGGAGAGGAACAGGCAGGATCAGGAGATGTCATTTGATCCTTCAAGTGCAGGACACAGGAGTCTAGCCCAGTAGACAACTGTGTAAGTGGAGTAATGGAGTGCTTTAAATTCCAGAATATAGAATTTTAGGTACTGTACTACAGGATTTTGTAATTATTTTTCTTTCATGACTAAGTAATTGTTACATATGTGTTATAGGTTTCTCTAATTATAAACTATTTATCGTTGTTATTACTTCTGAAATAATATATTCATATTTATAAGTTTAATTACATATTACATGGCAAAATGTTTACATAGTAGTTCATGCATACTTGTGATATATATCTACAAGTTGTACAAAACATGCATATAGAATTACTTATCATATTTAAGCTTTATTCAAAAGGAAATACATAATTTTCATATTTTATGAACTTAAAAAATGATACTCAGGAACATCCAATTACCGTCTCAATTTACAGAAATTTCTTACCCCTGTCTTTTGTGATCTAACCCAAGAGATTCAGCAATGAAATACTCATTTGATTTATGGACAATGATAAACAGATTCTACTTATTGAGAACTCTCAAGTAACTTAGTCCTGTTTTCTTGTGTTCCAATAGCTATATTTTGCTCTGATTAAACACAGTCTCTTATTCTAGATTTAGAACATTACCCTTGATAACCAGAATGTGAAGGTATTCTCTTGATCTTGAACATACTTAGAGCTTCTATGGATGACATACAAGTCTATTCTTGGAGTCACAACTTTGCTGAGCCTCAGTACCTTCGTTTGCAAAACCGGTGTCTTTTTACTCTTATATTGAAAATCAGTGCCAAACATTCTAACTGAATTGATGCTTTTTTTCCATCAATTGAATGGAATGCAAGCTTTTGATGTTGTACATCATTTTTTACTGTGGGGTTCAGTGAGGTCACTATCTTTTAAGAAAATATAAAGTAATTGAGACCTATTCTTATTTCAGAAACATCTTTTTTGTCAGTTTCAGATTTTGCATAGGAAAAGATGATTCTTAAACAAAAAAGAACAAGACAAGAAGACAGAAAAATACTGAAAACTTGAATCTGTCATTATATTCACTTGCATAGTGTAGCTAGCTACAGATGGCAAACTGTGCTTTGAAATAGAACACTGTATTATCCGGTCTGTATGGCAGTGTATCAAATATATTATTTCTCTTTCTGACTAAGATATATTCACAGGTAGATGCAGAATGGACACATTAGATACTCTTTAGTTTTTCTTCCTGGAGGGTACACTACATAATTTTTTTTCTATTACTTATGTATAGGGAAAATAATACAGCCTATTACATAATGTCATGATAAAAGTAGATGAAATACTGCATGAGAACTGCTTGACACAGGGACTGACACACATTTTTGTATGTGATATGTGTTTATAATCTTAGTATATGTTACTATTTAATAATTATTAATAGAAGTTCTACGAACTCAACAAATGAGTGACAAATGCAGCTTCTATTACTATCACTTTATAAATAATTGACTATGAATCACATGTGGTGGCTTAGGCTTGTCATCCCAGTACTTGAAGGGGAGGGTGGGACATAACGATTTTTGTGTTTGAGGCAAGTTTCATTAACATAGTGAATTCTAGAACAGCCAGGACTAGATTTTCACAAACCAAATAGATAAACATTTTAACAATCTGAAGTGTACTGTGTTAAATGCCATTCACTTTAAATACTCTTCTTCTTAGTCACACAGTCAAGAGGATATGGAGTCCCAAGATAGTATCCTGTTGCTCATTGAAAGCTAGATGCCAAATCTAAGCTTTCCCTGAGAAGTGACAGGTCATTTTTAAAACATTTGTTTTTAAATTTTGGCGAAGTGTTTTCAATATTATGTGTATATATATATATATATATATATATATATATATATATATATACTAGAAAGAGAGATAAGCAATGGAATTTCTGAGTCTTTTATCTCAGAAATGTCTTGGAAAGAATAGTCCAAATCAATACTACAGTGATTCATGAAGGATTAAAAAAGTGGCAGACTGATCCTCTCAAGTTTCAAAAAAGAGAATATAATCTGTCAGGTAAATTTGCAGTTGTTAAACACATAATCACAAAATTTTAGAATTGTTTTATTACAATTTGGACTTTTAGTACGGCACACTGTCTTTTGGTGTATTTTGTGTGTGTGTGTGTGTGTGTGCGTGTGTGTGTGTGTGTGTGTGTGTGTGTGTGTGTGTGTGTGTGTGTTACTACTTTATTTTGTCATTTAATCATAGTCACAAACTCTCAATTTTAGGATAAAATAGCCACTATTATTTTGCTCCCAACACGACTACTCTCAGGTTTATTTAGTTTTGTACTAGAGTTTTTTCTTAATGAATGACTTGTCTGTTCTTTCTTTATCCTGCCTGTCAGGAGTAGTGAGAGACATCCAGCTTCTGTACCTTTTGACCCTAATCTTAAATGCATTGAAGCATTCCTGAAAGTCAAACCACCATGGCTTCCAGTTCTTTATTTCTGAAATTCCATATTCAAACTCAGTTGTTTTTGTCTGATTTATTTGCCTTGGGATAGAAATTCTTTGCTTGTGTGCCATCCACTGTACCATGCCTGCTTGCTCTTTCCAAACATTACTTCACTTTATAGAAATTGAATAAATACAGAGGAAACTTTTGGTTATTTTATAAATGGAGAAAAGGCTGGATAATAAGCAATCATTCAAAATGTTTCTATATTGTCTGCAAATACATGCACATTCTTATGTTTTAGTTTTTTATTTAAATATGAAAACATGTATATACACTAATATATCTCATGAACTAGGCATAGGAACTCTGACCTTTTGTGATAATCTTTTTGTGCTTCTACTGAGTCTTGTATCAAAATGTAGAATCATTAACTAGGCATAGGAACTCTGACCTTTTGTGATAATCTTTTTGTGCTTCTACTGAGTCTTGTATCAAAACATAGAATCAGTGTTATTACATGCTTATAAAGTCAAGTCCGTGAGCATCATAGAAGTCAGGCCCAGAGTAGAGTACATTAACCTGTGATCTTGTGTACCATATCACTATATCTGTTAGTATCTCAAGGAGCAGGACCCTCAACAAGACTTGAAAGGGTACTTATAGATAGGGATACTTAACCATCTGTGGCATTCCCTGTGGCAAGACATGGTATTTCACTATTATGACAACTTTTTATGTGTATTAATTTCAACAAAATGTTATTAAAAGCATTCCATTTAGAGAATGAAACCTAATAATTATTTTTTGGTGAGACCTAGACTTCTCCCATTTTGAAGAGTGTATACTGTGTAAAAGGACAATAATGAGAAGGTGGGAGGCTGCTTTTTAGCACAAAATATTAAACCACCTCATGTTGTTTTGGCACTTTTCCATTTGCATAAGGATTTCTTGCTAGACTTTGGAGAAGCAAAGATGATTAAAAGTGAACTTTGCTTTGCAGGATCTTGCAATGTAGGGAGAGAAGATGAGCAAAGGCAATTATGAGATATTTCAGTTTGTTAATCATTCTAACAAAGGCATATTCCATAAGGAGATATTCATTCTGAGGAAGAATTGCTCAAAATACAGCAATAAAAATACATGGATCAAAAGCGGTTGATAAAGATCTAAAATTTATTTGTACACTGTTAATAAGCCTCAGCAAATTAGGAAAGGCTGAAGTGCTCTCTCAAGGTCTTATATGTCTCTTATTACCATCTGAAGACAACTACTGACAACGAATACTTCAATTTTAAATTTTGTTCAGTTTTACTTTATATGAATTACTCCTAAAGGTTTTCTATATATAAGAAAATAACAAAATATATATTCCCCCTATATGTCGCCACTGAAGGTGTCAGATAATGAACATGCTAAGATAAAAGCAACAGCTTCAAGAAAGATAATCCTTGTCCATTACACGTACATAAAGCAAATAAGCTAGAGGGATGGGGTTTGGAGTGCTTGGAACAGTTTTTCTTGTACTATAGAAATGAAATTCCCAGTATTTAGATGAATATATCTAAATCATATAAGCAAGGTGAATCACCTCCTCATGTGTGTGAGGCAAATCAATTATTACATTTATAATTCATTAAGACGTCAGCTCCCAGGGCATGGCAAATGAAGCTAACAATATTAGCATAGATGGTATGTGAACTAGGGTACCTTATTGGTGGAGCTTCAAGAATTACACCCAAAAAACCGTGCGTCTTGTCGGGGTGTCGTTTCACACACCTTTAATCTAAACACTTGGGAGGCAGATTAGGTGATCTCTGTGAATTCAAGGCTAATCTGGACCACAAAATAAATTCCAGGAAAGCCAGAGTGACATCATGAGACCCCATCTCAACAAAAACAAACAACAACATCAACAAAATGTGTCTTTTTTTAAAAAAATAAAAGTAAAATACAAATAAGACCATTCAGAAAGTGTATTGTGTGGGGAAATTTTAAAGTAAGTAATATAACAAAGAAGAAGATACTTAAGAAAAAAAACACAGATACTTCAGTTTCCTGCCAGAACTTCAATGGTTAGATAATAAACTTTGTGTGTTGGTTTTTGATAACACTGTCAATTCAAAATTTGACTTTTTTTCCTGAGAAGACAAGGGCTAATGAGTTAATGGACACAATAACACTCAGCTCCCAAAGAATGTTTTAATTATTTCTAGAATATAGCAATATTAAACATAGTAGTGCCTTCCAGGACAAGCTCTCCTTTCAGCATAACTAGTCAAGCTTTTTTATTATAGAGCTAACGGTGGTCATCTTAATTCCCATGATGACCATCTTCTCAGCATCTCTTTTCTCAGCTCTGTCACATTAACACAATTAATGGACTTGTGCTATGAACTTTTCCTTGAATTTCCATATGAATTTTTGTTCTTTGGGTTTCTGTTTTAAATATGCCTATTGATTAAGGGAGAATGGCCATCTCTTCAAAGAAAACATATCCCAGCACACTGACATAAGTTTCAAAACAGATTTTATTCAAATGCGAAAAAAAGTGGATGGATATTACGTGGTACTAGTGTTTTGTCCAGTATTTTTTAGTGTTAGTGAAAGGGATAAATATAGAAAATCCCTGAACTTGCTGGTGATGACCTTATCAGCCATGTGAAATCATCAGGCTTAACTCAATATTCTCAAGAACCTATGAAGGGGGTTTTTCAATGGGGTCAAGCCGAAGTACAATGTAACAATTGTTGATATGAGTTTATATACACAATTTACTTGCGGAATGAAATGGAGTACTTACTTCCTTGTTTTGGTTTTCCTAACTTAAAATTTAAGAGTTGTGAGATTCTCATTCACTAAAAATGTTTATTCTAGCATCACTGGTGATATGATTATTAATCTGATTATTAATCTTGAATTTACCAATAAAATGAATCAGTTATCCATAATCTTGCTATATTCACAATATTACCAATATTGATTCTTTCTTTTAATATTTCAAGAATGTATTTCCTAGGTTCAAGGTAGAAGATTAACATACCAACATTTTGGTATAATAACCATGTAATGAGATGAAGCCTAGACTTTAAATTATGAATTTTCCACAATCCTATTTCTTATTTACTATGCATCATTCCCCAGTACGAACACATATTTCCTACAAAGTTCTAGGCATGTGACTCAAAAGTTTGTTAATATTGTGTCATTTAAAAAAGTAGCATATAAAAAGGTTATTTAATTAAGAATAAAAACTCTAGCTCATTTATGTTCAAAGGAGTGTGTGTGTGTGTGTGTGTGTGTGTGTGTGTGTGTGTATGTATGTGTGTGCTGAATACTGCTTAGAGAAAAAGCCTAACAATTTCATATATTCTAATATGACAATAGCACAAAACTAAAAAAAAATAGTAATAAAGGGTTTGTTTCTATGGTTCGATTGGAATGATGTTTGCCGACCATGCATACAAACCTGGATTTGATTTTTGACATTGCATAAACCAGGCCTGGTGGTTTACACTGGTAGTTCCAGCACTCAAGAGGTAGAAGCCCAGATATCAAAAGTTCAGCGTGATGCTATGCTACTTGGAGTTCAAGGTGAATATGGGATATAGGAGACACTATCTGAATAGAAAAAAAGAAAAAGTAAAAGAATAACAAAATATATTTGAAGAAAATTATAAGGCATTTAATTTCGAGTTAAGTTTAATACTGTGGGTAAGAAGCATTTTATGGGCCCATAAGAATAAATGAGTCTAAGAAGTCATAAAAAACTTCGTATCTAGAGAGTCACCAGCAGTCTCCTAGAGGTGGAGGATAGAGAAGCTGTGCCTAGTGGTTGTGCAGTTTTGCAAAGGTAGAGAATTTCCTTGAAATTTCTCATTCCATTTTTATCTGAGTCTACGATTTCTCATCTGTCTGTTTAATTTCTAATTATTTGCTTGTTTGGAAATCAGCTAGGCTGAGAAAATGGCAGGTGGGTAATTTGAGGTCTTATGGGAGAGTCGGCTGAAGAGGTCCTCATTCAATGTGAGCAGTCTTAATCAGGGTCACCTAAGAGGGCTTCCATGGATGGGCGAACTGTGAGTTACAAATGGCCAGGCTACAAAGAAAACAAATTGAATTCCACAGCTGTGAGGAACTGCTAGCTGTGCAGGTTAGGTTTTCACTCACCTAATACAAAGTAGGTTCATCTGGGAAGATAGAGCCTTGGTTTAGAGTATGCCTCCATCAGATCGTCCTGTAGTCAAATCTATGGAGTATTTTCTGATGACTGGATTCATGCTGGAGAACCCAGCCCACTGTACATGGTGCCAGCCGGGGCAGGTAGTCCTGAGTTGTATACTAAAGCAGTCTGAACAAGCCATGGAGGCTAAATCAGTAAGTTGCATTCCTTCATGATCTCTGTTTAGGTTCCTGCCATGACCTCCAGCCTTAGATATTCACAGTATAGCCTTGAGAGTTGTAAGATAAAATAAACCCTTTACTCCTCTACTTGCTTTTGGTCATAGTGTTTGTTGCTGCAACAGAAAAATCTAACTAATTAATCTGGCTTAGGTAGAATAACAATAATGAATAGGCATTTCTATCAAGTATGGTTGACATTTTCAATATAAGTTGATGCCCTAGATAGCTTTCCCAGAAGATTGTCTTGTTTATTCATAGGCTAACTCTTCTTTTTGGGGGGTGGGTTCGAGATAGGTTTTCTCTGTGTAGCTTTGTGTCTTTCCTAGAACTCACTCTGTAGTCCAGGCTGGCCTCAAACTCACAGAGATCCTCTTGCCTCTGCCTCCTGAGTGTTGGGATTAAAGGCATGCGCCACCACCACCAGGCAGGCTAACTCTTCTTATTCTCCTCTCTCTCTCTCTCTCTCTCTCTCTCTCTCTCTCTCTCTCTCTCTCTCTCTCTCTCTCTCTCTCTCTCCTCCCTGTCTCTGTCCCTCTCTTCCTATCCCTGTCTCTCTGTGTATATGTGTGTGTGTGTGTGTGTGTGTGTGTGTGTGTGTGTGGTGTGTATGTGTTCATGCAGTGTAGGTTACCATATACATGTGTTCACATGTTTGTGGCAGTAAGAGGTAAATGTCAGGTGCCATTCTTCAGGTACTGCATATCAGTTTTGTGAAGCTGAGTCTCACACTGGCATGGTTTTCCTTGTTAGATTAGAGTGGTGAGCAAGCAAATCCTGGCAGTCATCTCTGTCCATCTCCTCAGCATCTGGACTAAAATTGTGCTTCACTAATTTCCAAGGGGTCTGGCAACCAAATGCAGATCCTCATTCTTGTGCTGCAGGCACTTTACTGACTGAGCAGTCTCCCAAGTCATACTTTTTGTTACTGACTAATAGGAAAGGAAAATATGTATGAATTCTAGCATCATCAATTTATGATTTTTCATCTACAAGGCTATAATAAAGCAGAGCATAATACATGCAATTGATTTTAAAGTAGCAATCTCATGATTGAACTCTAAAGCAACAAGTATTTGTGTGAACTTAATAATGTTACTGTTTTTAATTAAAATAAATCATATTCATGTAGTTCAAATGTTATTCTAAAATAAAAGCCATTCTGTGTTCCTCATTTGAAACATTTTTATCGTTTTCTCACTTTATATAATGCATTTGTTATTGAAAAGTCAGAGCAATACATATAGGAAAATGATGCCTATTTTGTAATTCATAATTTAAACACTCTGGTGTCATTGCTCTTTGAACAGCAAATACAGTGCTCATCCACACATAGACATATGCATACACTTCAGTTGCTCAGCTATTCTTTTCATTTATGTCTTTGGCTCTTATGTATTGCAAACAGTAATTGCTTCTAGCAGTGCAATGCCTTAGCACCTTAACATAATCACAACGCAGTTACTAAATATTTTTTACATGGCAGTATCTGTCTTTGGATGACTATTTAGTTGGATATTATTATAATTCTCTATATTCATGCCTTTGTACTTTGAAGATGGGTACAATGGAACTGGCTTCGATCTGCTGAGCAATTAAATGGGGTATTATAAACAGGATGGAGTATTAAGAGAGCCTGCCGATGTACTTGCAGAATTTGTGTTTGGCTGAGAAGCAGCTGCAGCCCTCAGCTCTCTAGGAAAATAACACATTTTATCTAAAATAATGTGAGGCAGCATGCTTCCTTTATGAGGTCTGGTATTCACTTCTCTGCTCATTAGAAGGTGATAATAGTGTGGGCCATCCAGCAAGGTTTGGCTGCGTGAAAAGACATGGAAGCAGGAAACATATCAAAACATTCCACCCTCAGATCCTTTTCAGAAATTCTGCTTCTGCTGTCTGCTGATGAAGATCAAATAGAAAGATAATAAAAACTGGCATTTGGATTATGATTTCTAGTCAAAGCTCAACAGAAATCCTCCTCCCTCTCACTCCTCCTCCCTCTCTATACCTCTCTTTTTTTCTTTCTTTCTTTGACATAGAAGACAATATTCTTAAAGTGCTCAGGAACCTATACAAATATTTTTACGTCCTCATTCATACAAGGAAACACTTAAGAGTGTAATGTAATCAAAATATTAGAATAAATTATTTCATTATCTATAGTTACTTTTCATTATTCTCACTATGACTGAAATTATTATGATGCAATTTTCACATCTTAATTTATCATGGTCCAATACAGGTCATTAGATTTATAGGACTCCAAATTTCATAACATAAAAATTTTTCCCAGGATACAGATCACATTTCATTTTCTTATTATCTTAAAAGCACAGCCTAAGTCAATTTCTCTTTTCTGAACCTTATACAGTTTGCATGCATTTATTTCTTCTTCGCTTGTCTTACATAGTATTTATTTTGGGGTATTTTGCCATTGATATTAGAAATGGTTTGACATATATAGGATGGCATTTCATTTGCACTCTGCAGACTTTAAAATTTAATAGACATTCAAATGATAGTCAACATCAGTGTTAGGCCTATGAAGACTTCCATACTACTAGAGCTTCCTTGTTCTTCTGAAAGATGAGACTATATTCATTCAGTTCCAGGCAGAGCAAGTGGAGACTAAGTAAAACAATAACAATGGGGCTCTTTTTGGAAATGACAAAATTAAGCTTGAACCAGGTTTGAGTTACTTAGACTTAATGATTCTGATGGCAATAGTTTATTTCATACTACAGTTACTTTAAGACTAAGTACTCAACTTAAATTCAAGGAACAATTAGATCAAATTCAGTCACTTCAAGAAGGGAAATTGTATTAGTCAACTTTAATCAACATAACAACGTATCTGATACAAGTTAATTGCATCCTTTATTTTATTTTCAGTTTTTGTCAATTGTTAGTCCCAGTGTCACAGTGGAGGGCAATGGCTGTGAGCTTATCAGAGGGAGAATTACAATTTAAATCAAGAAATAAGGTCAAAAGGATGGGGTCAAGCATATTCTCTTTGTAACCACTGTCTGCAAGAACTACCAAGTAATTGCAGACAAGAAACCTTGATCTGTTTGTAGGACACATCTCTGATGACCTCAATGTCTTCTAGTAGTGTTTACTTTTTTAATATTACATCACCTTCCAATAGCAGCACCAGAGAGAGAAAAAAAAAAACATGTACTCCTGGGGACATCAGAACAAAATGCAAACAATAGCCAGGCAAAACCTAAATATAAGATTAACAATATTAAATATATATAAACTTGTCCAATGACACAAATAATTGCCTATATCAAAGATAGGTGACTGTTTTGTCAATGGCTTTGCTGTCATGAAGTAAAATCTAATTCTGTTACAGCATTAGGACCCTGATTCTCAAGTCCAGACTTTCCTGATAAAGTGACAGGAGGAAATTGAGGGATTGTTAGCATTCGTTAAATTTGAAGCAAAGTAATCCTGCCACTTTCTGCCAAAAGTAATCAACCCCTGAAAGAATAAATGTTCCCTAAATTGTTTAAGCCTGTACCATAATTAATATACAACACTATAAATTTAATTACATTCCCATACCAAGGAAGGCCCAAAGTTAATTAGTGCCATAGCCCTAAGCATTTCAAGTACACTAGGAAAGTAATTTAGTGGTTAAAAAGCATGTTTATCTGTTGTAACTTGAAAGACCTTATTTGTGTGTACAATTTCTACATTAATGGTTTTCCCTCATATGATACTCTTTTATTCTGTAGCCATACTGCATTAGTATAATACTTGTCATGTGATGATGAATATATAGAGGAAGGCACTAACTCTACAAATATGCCCATTTTTCTTTTTTTTTTCCTTTGGTTTTTCGAGACAGGGTTTCTCTGTGTAGCTTTGCACCTTTCCTGGCTCTCACTCTGTAGACCAGGCTGGCCTCGAACTCACAAAGATCCGCCTGGCTCTGCCTTCCAAGTGCTGGGATTAAAGGCGTGCGCCGCCGCCACCGCCGCCGCCGCCGCCGCCGCCGCCGCCACCACCACCACCACCCGGCAAATATGTCCATTTTCAATGTTCTAGACTTGGACTGACAGATTAGTCTAGATTCTTCAGCTTTAGATATCCAAAGGGCTCCTTCAGTTCTCACAACGTGTGCCCTGAGTATGTACTGCACCATTACTGAATAACGAGCAGCATCCTCTCCTCCCCAAAACAACAGACAACCCATGGGTGAGTCCCAGAAACCATTCTCTGGTTACCTCCTCTTACCAACTACCTTCTAAGAAGAAACTGTCTGCTGGGGTCTGGATGTTGTTAACCCCCCCCCCCCCCCACACACACACACACACTATGTATACTGATGTTCTAAGTTCTAAGGGACTGGAGCTGTTGGGAAATGATCCAGATATGTTTAGCCTTATGAATTGTGACCTGATGTTATCTTCAAAGTTCAAACGGAAGAACCCTGCTACAGAATCACAAGACAGAACACAGATATTTCAAAATTCTCATGTCTTATGTTTATAACTTTGTATGTCACTACATTTATTGCTATCCTTCACCACATGTGGCCACTGGGACTAAGGTCCTTTTTAAAGGGGCCACAGGGAAATCCTTGCCTTTCCACCAATGTGACTGACAGAGAAAGAATTGTGCCCTTGTTAGTCATTAGATTTTCAGGTAAACCAAGCTTGGGGTTTCTAGTTTTTATACCTCAGTGCAAAAAAATCAGTTGTATATGAGCCACCTAGTATGCAGTGCTTTATGATAAAAGTCTAAATGGGCTAATCTTATGAATGTCACTAATTCATAACTTGGCATCCTAGGAAACTACATCGGGAATAAGGCTTCCAGAAGAGGCATTTCTAGTATTGGAATCATCACCAGAGATGCCCCATTTATTTATTTAAAACCCTTGTTTTCTACTCAATCTTCCCGTAGATCTAGGGTATAATATTCTCTGCATAGTCTTTAGAATGATTTTAATTCTATTTAGCAAATATATCTATTAGTTGTCATTTTTCAAAATGATAATGGATCTGTTTGGATGCCAAGTATCTCCAAAGTATCTAGTATGAACAATAAAAGCCATATTTAGAAGTTAATGTGACTCTTTTAGCAGATCCAGACTTAACCAGTCACATGAGCTCCTGACTTGCAATTATATACTTTCCCCATTTGCTTTCTTTGGCTAGTTGTCCCTCCCAGTTCTCACAGCAGTTCCTAAGACTCTCTGTCTCATCCTATTCAGCACTCACTAGCCCTCACTCCTTGGCCTACTTGAATCTCCTAAGTATAAGTCCCACCTGCTTTTGGCCCACTCTGCTAAGAACATCACTCACACTTCTCTGTTGACACAAAAGAACACAACTGTGTATCAGTTATCTCACTTGGTGATAATATATTTGAAGGAAAGGATAAGCTTTGTTTTCATGTTGGTAGTGCCTGCTACACTATCTAGTTTATAACATGGCTTTAAGAATTTCTTCATATAGTTTTGTATATAATAACTTACAGGTATAATATACTATTGTGTTATTCATTTAAGTGTTAGGTATTTTGCATTTATTGTTAATATATCATTTTTCAAACCCCATGAAATGTTTTCTATATATGACATTGTCTTAACTATGTATTTTAAAACAAAAAAATGTCAGTTCAAACATCTGATGATTCCTTAGTCAATGTTCTTAACTATTACCCCATAGAAACCAATAACCTAAACTTTATACCTGAAACTCTAGGTCTTTACCTACAGAAATACAGTTAGAGGAAGTGATAAAGTCACATGATAACCTGGAGTTCCAGGTGAAATTTCACGAACGCATTTAAACAAGTCTAGTCCTGTCTTCTAGGTTCTAATTTTCTTTTCTCCAAGCTGAGTGTGTATATCCTTTTCCATGCAATGCTAACACAATTTTATAGTCTCTCCATAGCTTATTTACAAGAAGAAAAAAATTAGTGTTGTTTTCATCATACATCGTTTTTGTTTTGAATCTCTGAAGTTAGAAATGGTTTGATCTTCAAATATGCAGATAATTTTGGTCTCTGATCCCACACAGAGAGTATGCTTTGTATTGGGGAGAAAATTAACCTGATAAACATATGCTCTCATAAAATCAGTAGTTGACATAGCACATCTCATAGTGATCTGTCAAAAGGAAGAGCTACCATAAATCCAAACATCTGTGAAAAGTAAATTCACAGACCACATAAAGTGTTAGAGATAATACAAAGCTGAATCTAGTCAGAGGCATACAAGGGGAGATTGGCAGGATTTATGCCCCAACTATAAACATAAATACACTAAAAGTAAAGTTCCTGATTAAAGTATTTCTGACTCTCCCCTGTGTATATTGTAAAATACGTTTTCTGAAGAGAAGAAAATAAGAACGGACCATGCAAGACTAAATTCCAGAAAGTTTCTTCAAAACCTGACTATAGGAGAATACATAGAAAAATGCACTTTCTCTCCTGAAAATCAAGGAAAACATCAAATCCTCTCTGCTTGTCAAGACTCAGTTTCTCACTCTTGATTATAACTTTCTGGAATAAAACCCTAAGAATATACATATTTTTGGCTTAGAGGGACACCTCATTTGGTAACTTGCAGGGTCATATGGTCCTGAGTTTGATCTCTCAGAACACATGGAAAAGCTTTGTGCTGTAGAGATGGAGAAAGGACAGACAGAAGATGAAAGGATATCTGGGGCTCATTGTCTAACGAGTCTAGAAGAATCAACAAGGTCCAGGTTCATGTGTGGATACGGTCTCAAAAACTAAGATGGAGGTCTAGAGAGATAGTTCAGTGCTTCAGAACACCAGCTGCTCTTCTAGAGGACCTGAGTGTGATTTCCAGTACCCATAAGGTGACTCAAAACTGTCTGTAACTCTAGTTTCAGCAGATCTGATGTCCTCTTCTGGCCTCCATGGATTCAAAGCATATAAACTCCATGTAGACGTACATGTAAGAAAAACTAAAATATTAACAATATACTAAAATACACAGTATACTAAAATCATTATTATTATTACTACTATTAATAATAATAATGAATAAAGAGTTTGTTGGGAAGTTGAGGAAGACAATTGATGTTTACAGATGACCTCCACACACATATACACACAACCTTACATAAATAATTGAAGACATATACACACATATACCCAAAAATAAGGTTTTTATATATTTGTGTCAGTATTTAGGCATTTTATCATTTAGATGCCTCTTCACATTTCTAGGCTATTTTTCTACATAAGTATGGAAACACATTCATTTACTTCTCAAATATAAGTCTAGCTTCCATATATAGATCAAATGCATTAAGACTCAATCAAATTCAAGGATTTCTAATTTAAATATACAATGTTATTATATTCAGATAGTTATTGAAAATACATAGCTTCAAACACTGTGAATAATTGTATCTGTGTATTTTATAAAAATTATGTTACTGAATTCATACGGTTATTAAAAATACATAGTTTCAAGCATTGAATAATTGTGTGTTTTATAAAAATTGTGTTAGTCTTTTTCTTTTTGTATTTTTCCTCTATTTTATTCTTGTGTTTGCTAAGTCAAGATCAATCAGGCTTTATAATATTTTCATACTCCCTCAGACTTCCATGAATGACATCATACCAATACACTTCTATTCCATCTGTATCACACACTTGAAATTATAAATCCTAGCCCAAATAGCTCTTCTGAGCTGCAGAATACAAGCTCTGTCGACTACTGGCCTCTGTTCATTAGATTAGTATTTTACAAATTTTTAAATGAACATCACCAACCTGATGTAAGTTATCCACACACATAGCCTCGTAACTCTTCCCAAGTACTGTTCAGTTGGTGACCTCTTCCTGCCCAGCTTTTCTAAGACAGCTATTCTCTAATGTATCTAGGGCAATCTCTCTGCTGAAGCTAAGTTGTGTGCTCTCTTAGAGAATCAGATTCAAACTCTGCTGTGGTTAACACTGTAGGGTCATTCCAGAGGTGGCTTGTGGGAGGGTCAATCAATTTTATCTGATGAAAAATACCACTGATCAAAGATTGCTTCAACTTGATCTTTTGAGGGAAGTTGTCCGTTTCAGCTAGATAGTCCTTTATGAGTGGATGATGACAGGTGAGATATAAACGATTCCTCTAACAAAACTTCTTGTAAAGCCAAGAAATATTTATTTTCCAAGGAAAGTAGAGAGACAGCTTTTGGGATTCAAAGGTGTGTATCAAGATAAGTTCTCAGTACATTCAGCTGAAGATCCTTAGGTACCCTGAATATCATGGTGACAGAAAGCTTGGCAATAAAAAGTAAAAAGAAGGATCTACTCACCTGTCCCTGGGAAACCTGACTACCCAGGTGACACTGTGGGGATTTTACGTCTTCACTTTTGAATGTGTTCTGAGGCTTAGAAATAGGATTTCCTGAATCTAAAATGCCTGTTCCCTATAAACCATCATGTTTGTCAGAGTTTAACAGCCTCCCTCTGTGTGAAGGTACGGTAGAGGGAAAGCTCGCCACTGAACTTGATAGCTCATTTCAAGTTTGCTTCCTTTATGATGGCCTTGCCCTTTTGGAAGCACCTTCCCTGACAGCTCTGCAGGCCATCACATTCAAAAGTAATGCTGGAGATTTACAGTGTGCTTCATTCTGCCCAGCTCCAGGTATAGGAAGGCAAGCTGCAGGTAAACAGAACAAAGGGGATTTGGTAGGATCCTCAGACTTGGTTGTCTGTTTTTAAATTTAGAAGAAAGTTACAGAAAAGTGATCATTTCCTTTCATTCGATCAGTCCAAGTTCCTTCCCACATCATTTGTCTGTCATTTTATTTTGTTTCAAAACTCACAGTTCTTTTAAATGATGTATCCCACTAAAAGATCTTTATTGCTTTTAATTAAAATTCAGATCTATAAATCATTTACTGATCAAAGATGATATTTACAAAATTCAATGAGTAATTTTGATCCTTGAATAGTAATCTCCCAATCACTTTATTCACTACCTAACATTTAAAGGATTCCACTATTAATTATCACCATCTTGCATCATCCTTCTTCAGCCCTAATACAAGAGCTACCAGTGAGAATAGTGTACCAAGTATTTTAATAACTGTCTTAGAGATAGATGGGAAGAATATTTCATTTGCAGTTAAGCTATCCAAGGGCCAGGTCACAGTAAGAACAGCTGAAGATTTTTCAATGTGGATGTCTGGTTTACATTCTTTTAATGACACTGATATCGTGAGGACCAGTTATTACATGAATTCCAGGATGTCATTTGATTTTTCATTTTAATGAAACTATGGTTCTCAATATACTTCTTTTCCAGTCTTTTTTGATGTAGAATTTGAATTCCACTGTCTTTGTTTCTTCTTCTTCTTCTTCTTCTTCTTCTTCTTCTTCTTCTTCTTCTTCTTCTTCTTCTTCTTCTTCTTCTTCTTCTTCTTCTTGTTTTTAACAAGTTGTTTTGTTGAGGAATTTTCTCCTATTAACACTTCTAAACACTTAAACACTTGTCCGTGTTTTTCCATCTACCCATTCAGCTACACTCCTAACTGGGTGGGAAGGGAAAAACCTAAAATGTGATAGTTAATTAGTTCTGCATTCCTTCCAATGTTATTCCTAACTTAAAGTAGCGTAAAAAGTAATTTCTTGTCAGAATGCATTTTTTATTGAATTTCCTCTGTGCTTAAGTTCAGTGGCAGTGCTGGTTTTCAGTCTTGCTTCGATGTCTACTCACTGGTACAAATTGTTTATATCACATTTCAGGAAACCGTCAGTGGAGCTTTCTTGTTTCCGTTGATTAGAGAGTCAAATCTTTGGTCCCAATCTTAAGTGCTAGGGCTGTACAAATAGATGTGAGCTTTCTTGGTAAATGAAACCTACATTTCTTGTATGGGATGCGGTCCTCAATTCATTTTTTTGCTTCACTTTTAAAGAAGTGCAGGAAATTGTATTTCTAGAGGATAACCTTCACAGGGCATTGATAATATATGGCTTTGAAATAAAGACCTCTATAGACTTCTCATAAACATCTGATTCTCCATAATTACTACCAGAGAAGAAAAATAAAAGACTTGTTTATGTAGTAGATTAAACAAATATCAAGAGCTTCTAAGGCCCATGTCCAGTTGTTTACCATTCTTCAACCACAGCATTCAGATCTATATCAATAGATCATTCCTGTGAAATAACATATCAAATCAAACTTGAGAGCCTACATTTTCTAAATACCTCAAATCATTCTCCAAACCTGTTAGTAATAATACTATTAACTAACTGTGACTTTTTGGAAGATGTGTTTCTCTGAGGCTGGCTGTTTTGTCCAATTTACCATTACCTGTTTGTATGACTGTGTAGACAAAGAAAAGTGACTATCTATCTATCTATCTATCTATCTATCTATCTCTCTCTCTCTCTCTCTCTCTCTCTCTCTCTCTCTCTCTATCTATCTATCTCTATCTATCTATCTATCTATCTATCTATCTATCTATCTATCTATATATATATATAACACTAAGGATTTGGATAATCTTTTCTACTCTGATCATTTTAGAATGAACACATAATATACAAAACAGAGTGTGTTTTGAGTTGTTATTGTCATCAATGTTTAAATTAATTAACCAGTAGGATATTTTAATATTCTGTTATGTTTCAGGAATCTGAGGAAATTTAAGTACTTCTCTAATGATAGTGGAAATTAGTATTAGGAAAGCAAGTAAAAATAAGAAAGATTCAATTGATTTGACTAAAACAACTTGCGCAGACCTAACCTGGAACTGCACAAAAGCCTCAGTTTCTGAAAGACTGGGTTTGTTCTCACTGCAGATGCTGAAATGATTCAAAAACTAAAATGTTTGTCTAAGAGATCCATAAGTACAAATGACAAAGCACATGCACATGGAGAAATAAAGCTTCCAAGCTGTAGAGGGGACAGAGTTGTATTAAGTCGTTTGGGGAAGTTCTTCTCTAAGAGCTTAGCTGTGCAAAATACCTGAATTTTTACAGGTGGAGAAATGAGGGAAGACCCATCTCCCTGGAGGGTATTTATAGGTAATACATGAAGACATCACTAAGCATGGATAGCAAGAATGATACTGGAATGGAGACTTTGAATGCACTATAAAAGGTTCTATACTATATGTGAGAATATGGGAAATTTTTCATGCCACATCATTATCGCAATTTAAAAAAATCATTTACAGCAAAGCTCTGAACAACAACAACCACAAAATAAATACTCCGTTCTGCTCATGAGTGTTTTTGACTCTCTGGCTTCCCCTCATCTGTCCGTCCTAATTCTAAATAAAACTCTCAAAATCTCTTGAACAACACATTATGCAGGACTTCAATGATTCCTTTAGATACCCAAGACTGCCATTATCATAAATTACTTTGTGGAAATTTAAGAACTAAGACAGTTTCATTACCCTCTTGGCTCAGCTTCACTAGGTTTACTCTGTCGAATGAAGATTTTGAGCTATGTTTCCAGAGACTACCATTCAGTAAATCCACTATGGAAATTGGCAAAGTGCTTAAAACAAACAAAAAGCAGAACCCTTCTTCTTAATGATTTTTTTTTCTGTTTTGTTATTTCTTGATATCTGGAGCTGACTCACCAAAACTTAACAGTACACTAGTGTAGACAGAAATGATTTGAGGTATGCCTTAGAAAAATATTTTTTAAAATCCCTACTAGTAACTTTTTATCAAAATTTCCAGTATATTAGTAGTATCTTGTGTATTCACATAGTCTGACATATTTTAACCACTGTATATAAATGCATGACAAGAATTTCTATTAATTTCCCATATTGATATGAACAACATTAAAATTAACAAAATTTGAATTTAAGTGAACACCAAATATCTCTAGTAAGTAAAATGTTATTCTTATTGTCAACTTTCCATAATTTAGTTTATTTATACATAAAATACGTTACACATCAAAAATCTTCGTCAACTTCAAATGTATAATTCAAATATTACATTAGAATAATGATTTCAGAACTACTTAGAATAATTGTGTAAAAAGAAAACTACTGCATGATGAGTTTCTCAATGTTTAATAGAAATTATTTATTACAGCTTTTGCACCTCTATTGCATTCATGGGACTTATCTCCAGCCCAGACTCCATCATTTGATACCGTCTGCTTCCCTTTGGTTCAACACTCATCAATTTGCGCTGCATCCATTGCATTTATCTCCATTTTTAAACCTCTGATGTTACAAGGGCTGAGTTCTTGGTGAGAGAGTTCCCACATTCATTATTTCCATGGCAATTTGCCTGCTTAGATGCTCTGATGTTCAGTTTGACATGAAATGGGTTTAATATGCTTTTCCATGTGTCTCACATATGTGGTGTTTCTTGTAGCAACTGTCTGCTTTGTAATAGGAATTGATCTCCACTCTGAAATTGACCTCATATTTCCCTAGAGTTCTTTATACTGGAGAACTGCAATTTGTTTCAACTTTATGAGCAATAAACAGATCTCTACTGTTTTTCCATACTGTAGAATGTAATTTGTATTTCTCTAATATTCTTTTCCCAGAAAGGCCTCAGTTTAATGATAGTTTCTCACTTTCAGATAATACCCTCTAATCTCCAACTGAGATCTCAAAATTTCAAGCAAAATTGTGTCTAAGAAAGGTAGCAAAACAAGGGTTCACAGAAAATTATTAAAATGTGTTAATGACATCAGCCACAGATGAAATATTTTAAAGTATCTTAGAAACATACATTTTTGAGAGCTATTTTTTGTTGAGAACGGGTTCTGTGAGTCTCTTTCCCCTCACATAAAAGAAAGTTTGGGCTATGGATCGTATTGAGCTCATGGAGATATTTTTGAATTTGGGTTCTAGGAAATATTGAGATATTAGTTAAAATTTAAAATCCACTGAAAGTGAATTTTTAAAAATCAATAAAAAAATAGTGCAATTGTCATTTGTGACCATGAAAAGACTAACTTTAGTCAAAGAAATTCCATGGAGAGAATACAGGAGAAAATAAAGTAGCCTGTTAATCACTTCTAATGCAGTTTTTTTTCTGATTAACTCGTGCCTCTTTCATTGTTCATAACTATTGTTTTCCTTTGATAATCAAATCCAAAACCAGTAAAACATACAATGTCTTTTGAGCACAATGCATTTTTCCTTCTTCCATGGTCAGTTATGAAGATGTACATGTTAATGAGACTTAGGTTCACAACATGGCAACATGCTTGTATTTTCTGTGATAGAAACAAGCTTTTGTTTTAAAGGGGAAAATATTGCCCAGCATAAAAAGAAATCACTCACTCAATCCAAAGTGCTTCGTGACCCCTTTTTCTTTTAAAATGAAAGCTGGAATATGCTTATGGATTCTGGTCAGAAAGGGGGTAAGTTCTTAGTTCTTATGAGTCTGTCACCCTTAACACTTTAGAGACATATGCAGAACTAGGTTCCAGGAAGCAAGTGAGAGCATTAAACCACTGTCAAATTTTATACTTGAAGAACTTCTTTCTTAACATATTATAGAAATATACACAAGATGCTGCATAAACTTAACCACAGTTAAACATTAATTAATTATGTTTCCCCAAAACTGCAAGTTTTATACAAACACTTCTCAAAATATTAATGCACAAATTTGTATCAGTTCATAAAGGTGTATAGTCACAATGTTCATTCTATATGTTGGTATGTAGATGTTTGTGTGTATGTGCATGGATTAATGTTTATGTGACATATATACATGCAAGTAGACAGCAGAGCTTAATTTCAGAGTCTTCTTCAATTACTCTCTGCTTTATTTTCTGATGCAAGGTCACTCATTGAACCCAAAGCTCAACAAATGGCTTAGATAGCTAAGTAGCAAGCCCTGGGGGCCCTGTGTCTCTAACACTAAGGAGTTGGTATTTAAAACAGCATGCTTTCTGTATGGTACCAGGAAAACTAGTCCTCTGCAAAGGGAGCATCCAGTTCAGTCCCAGCTCAGGCTTCTTTCAGTCATGTTTCTGAAGTACATACTGTCTTCAGTGATGAGGAATTATCTTCTATGCAAGCTTCCAAAGGAGGGACACAGCCTAGTTATGATGCCTATAAACCACATTTATGATTAGCATGACACAATAACCCTACAGATACAGTGGGGGAACAAATACCTTGGTGATAATCAACAGCCCTCTACTTGGACTTAAGACCTGCTCAACAAGAGAGAATTTACACTTGGTACTAGATGTTTAGCTAAGCTAGCTTAATCCCTAAGAATATTTTATAATTGTTTGTCCTTATAACTACAAAAAAGTAAATTCCTTACTACTCATCAAGAAAACTTTGCAACTGATGGAGACCACTAGGGAAATCCAAAACCAACATGCACAGTTGTGGAGTCGAGTTCCAAGAGATACATAGACAAAATATCTCCATACCAAAGGCTCAGGGAATATCACAGAAGAAGGAGCAGAATGATTGTAAGAACCAGATTAAGGAATTTGCTACGAGCCTGTGTATCCTAGTAATATCAGAGGATACACCCACAAAGTCTCACCAAACATTTTGCTCATACATAAGGGGAACAAGGACAACACTAATGGCCATGTCAAAGTGAACTGAGGAGAGCCCATGAGGCTGCAACCTTATATACACAACAGCAGGCAGCTGAGAAAATCTGGGAGTGGGATAGGTTGTCTTTCCTAGGGAAATTACACCAATTTTTGGTCCGGTTCCTAACAGTCAGTCCTGAAAGCATTCATATAAGTGGAATTATACAGAATGAGCAGGTAATATTTAGTGTTTTATATATATATATATATATATATATATATATATATATATATACACACACACATATGTGTGTATATGAATGCATACAAATCATATATGAGTACATTTATAATTTGTGAAAAACAAGACTCTATGAATTTGAAGGGGAGTGAAGTGGCACATATTCATGTCAAATTGAAAGGTTTGAAGGGAAAGAAGGAAATGGAGCCATATTGTATTTAAATTATAATCTCAAAAGTAAAATTAAAAATACATAAAGTAGAAAATAGTAGTAAAAGCACAGATTGCCATGCCTGGATTCTTACGTAATTACTGGGGATTGCAAGTGAGGTCCTTCTGCTTGGGAAGCAAGCACCTTAACAGCTGTGAAGAACAGAAGTATGAATTTTTTACTATCAACTATTATTTACTAATTTAATGATTGCCCAATTGTGTTAAATTCACTTCATTAAAGCAGTTAGTTTTTGATAGCCTCAATGTATTAAAACAAAACAATAGACAAAAACAGCCAATGATCTCTAATCCCCTGATAATTAACATAGCTGAATTAGCAGAATCTGCTCTTCCTCACCCATCTAGGAAGGAAGGAAACAATGACAATGTGTTGCTGTCAGGGGCTCTTCATAGCAGTGATCTTATTTTCAGTGTCACCTCTATTTGTATGAAAAACAAAATTATCCTTCCTCTGTGCATCAGTTTCATTCTTAGATATGTGGGCTGAAATCTGTGTTAGGGATTATCATATTCTGCATGGTTTTCTTGTTGTTTTAGCTTCACCCAGGACTGGATAGTTCTGGCATGAATAGCAACAACCTATGACATAACATAAGGCAGGATACAGTTTTTAACTTCTCAAGAATTTCAAATCACATGGTGTCTGTTTTTTTGACTTTGAATGGAATTGGTAAAAACTATTTTCAGTGCATGCAGTACATCATGAATATTGAATAGAGCCACTGAAAACCGAATCATTGACAAGACTTCATGGCAGCAGGGAACTTCCATCGAGTGAAGAGTTGCCAACATTTTGTGAGATCATTTTCTTGGCGAAAGCTCTATTTAAGTGAGATTTCAAACCCTCTGATCCACAATATAATTCACAAATAATCTGAATCAAGATATGCACTTAATATACACAGGATTCAAGTACAGTGATGCTTGAGGAAAAACCTGGAAAGGAAGGATAATTTTTATAAATATGATTTTTTTCTTTAATTTATAGACCTTTATGCTAAATTGTAAGATATCTGTGGCTAAGCATAAGGATAGTATTATGGAATTTTGTTCCATAAATATAGTTTATCAATCTCCTTCCTAGAGATATGAACACAAATATATATGCATATGTATATGAATCTCTAACATATAAGTAAATCTCTGTAAAGAAGAACTACTGTAAGGAATTGGATTATGTGACTATGGGTGTTGGCAAGTCCAAACCTGCAGGATATTTGGCATTCTACACATAAAGGTAATAATGTTCAAACTTCAGCATGAAGGCTGGCAAATTAGGCAAACTCTTTGACAAGAAGGCAAGTCTTATTTTAGGCATTGCCAAACTGAAAACAACCTACCCATATTAAGGACAGTAAGTCGTTTATTCCAGAGTCCACAAAAGTAAAATTTTAATCTCATCCAAAAATACTCTACTTTCCGGTTATGTTTAAAATTAATATCAAATTCAGGGACTGACTATTGCCATGGGAAACAAGATAAGGAGCAAGAGAAATCAATGTTAGAAAAGAACAAAGTCACATATGCGGGGTCTATGGTGCTGTGCTTAATTTTTTATATAGCATATTGGTCTACTTATTCAGTTCCTCCTATGTCATGAACTTAGGTGGATTATAAAATCAGAATTTTATTTCTTATGTCTCTGGAGGCTGGGGAGGGCAAGACTGCGGTACTAGTAGAATCAATAAAAGAGAGCCCCCCTTTCCTTGGTTATGGAGGCATCTCTTCACTATGTCCCTTCTTGATGAACTAGACAAAGAAA
Source organism: Peromyscus californicus insignis (assembly GCF_007827085.1). Lineage (NCBI taxonomy): Eukaryota > Metazoa > Chordata > Mammalia > Rodentia > Cricetidae > Peromyscus > Peromyscus californicus. Next base: position 43,092,623 of record NW_026294447.1, read on the forward strand.
CATACTGGCCACTTTTAGAAATCCCCTTAATCCATTCATGATGACTTTCCACTCATATGCTAATTATTTCTCAAAGATTCCAGTTTCTACTCATAATTTTAGAGATAATATTTCAATATACAAATGTGGGAAAGACACAGTCATTTACATCATGGGTTAAAAACTGTTAGCCTATAGACTGTCACTAATGACTCTAAAATACTGTACAGAAAGTTTAATGCAATAATGGCACAAAGCTTATGGGAATAACCAACCAACATCTGATTTGAATTAAGGCCCATTCCATGAGATGGAACCTATACTCAACTGTACTTTGGTGGCCAAGTATCTGATACAAGATAGACCAGGAACCTAACAGAAAACCAAATACAAATGTTATGCTAATGGAGCATAGCAATAAAATGACTTCTGGTAACATTCCACTATATTCATAGATCAGTGACTTAGCCAGCAAGCATCAGAGAATCTTCCCCTTCAGGCAGATGAGAACAAAAATAGGTAGCCACAATATGCCTGGAATTATGCAGAGAATGAGAGATCATGAAATGTTCAGTCCTACAAGGAATGTCTCCATCAAATCACTCTTCTCAGGGCTCAGGAACCCTATAAAAGAAGAGGCAGAAAAAACATAAGAGATACTGGTTTGTAGGACACCAAGGAATCAAGGATTTCTTCACACGACAGGGCTGGTGCACACATGAACTCCCAGAGTCTGAGGCGGCCTGCACAGGTACTTAAAGGTTTCCACTAGGTGGGGTGCTAAGGCTGGAAGAAGTGGACACACACAAGTCCCTAACCCAGAAGCTATCTCCAACTGGTAGCAACTTTCAAATGAACCATTAGTTTTCTCAAAGGGAGTTGCACTGGGGAAACAAACCAATCTTAGGGACAGTACCCAGGCCCAGCAGAACAAGACCAAAAGAAAATGAACTCAGCAGCATCTTTAGAGCTTCTTTATATCATAATATAATTCAGAACTTTTTTTTTTAAATCTCACATGTCCTTCGATTATATATTATGGCTTCCAGTTTGGGATTTTCAAGGGATGTTTGTGTGAACATGTGTGTCTCCACGCTATATGTGTTTCTTGTACATTTCCTTTGGCTCTTTTTCTTGTTTGTTTGTTTTGTCACATTCAAATTTGTTTGTTTTTATTTATCCTATTTTTATTTTATTATTATTTCTTAGATTCCTGTTTGTTTTCTAAGAAGAGGCAGACTGGGTATGGATTTCAGTGGCAGGGAAGGAAGGGAGGAACTGAGGAATAAGAGGAAGGGAAACCACAATCACAATATAGTGTATGAAAAAAAAACTATTTTCAAAATAAGAACAAGCAAAAGCTTAATGAATAAATTAACAATAAATGACTAAAAACAATAAAAATGCAGATCTGTTTAATATGGTTTACACCAATTTATTTACAAAGCAGTGATTAAATTTTTAAATTATTCAAAGTATTTCTTTCTAATTTTTTCCTTTTTATTTACTCTTTTTTTCCCATACAATACATGCCAACTGCAGCCTCTACCTCCTCTGCTCCACCTGACTTTCATTTCAAATCCCCTCTCACCCAGATACACTGCTCCTCCATTTTTCTTCAGAGAGTATTTTTCTTTATTTTTTATTTGCATTATATCCTTGAGAGTGGCAGCATTTTCTTGATGCATTTTCAAATTTATATATAAAGAATGGACTAATAAAAATGATGGTCATTAGGTACTATGGAAATTTTAATATTGCTTGTGAGCCACTACACATATTTTAATTTTCTATCATTGTAAATTATTGGTGAATTATATTATCTGTAGAGAGTACAGAAAACAGAAAATTCCAGCAATTATGTGAAAATAAAATAGCCTAATGTTATGTATTTATCCAAATGTATTAAATAAAGTTCTATTTTAAAAGAGTTGGAGGATTGGCAAAGCAAAACTAACCCCCCAAAAGTAATACTTCCAGCAATATTCTTTCATTTTATTTTTATTATAAAATATTTTGTGACACATATTAGTATTGCAATTGAATATATGATACCACAAGAGCCTATTTTGATATATACTTGAGTGCTCAGACTGAAATAATAACTACTAAAACTGAAAAAGCCCAAAAATCATTTTTTTCACTTAACTTCTTGTGTACTCTACTGAACACTCTTTAAACTTTATGGAACTTTTCAAGTACTATGCTATAAAGACTTGAGTTACAAACCTATGCACATTAATTATAATTTCCTTATTTAATTAGATCAAATTGTGTAATACATTTCAATAGAGCCGAGTTCGTTTTTTTTTAATTTCCTTAGTATATTTAATAAACCACTAGCAACAGTAGCAAAACAGCCACTGTTGTAAAATTCTCTGATAATGAAAATATCAGACCTAAATCTAGATTACATATGATTCCTAATAAAATATATTGGGGGCTCTTAATAACGTATTTATAAAATATCCATCTAGCCAGAAAATATTTGAAAGGAAAGGAAGCATAATTCACCACCCCATTAAAACAGAATACTCTGCAAACATTAGAAACACATTCAAATGTGTCTGTTTTTACATATTCTATAATTTACTTCATTAAAGGGTGAACTGCAAGTGCACTGAAGATTTTATGAAACGCTCAGTAACTGATAGACCAATTAAATTAATTAATTAGTTTTTAATTTATTTGAAAGTGATGAGGTGTGTACACAACTGTCAAATACCTTGACCTAGTTCACATTTTAGCCACCCAGCAGTACAGACTTCATATCCTATCCAAATGCAAATAGAGAATTTCATTAATATAGAACACGGCCTGTGCCACAGAATACACCTCGAAATGATTGTAATGATAGTACTAACAGGATATTTGGGAGAAACACATCATCAGTTCCAAAATGAATAACTGGGAGCTTAAAAATATCACAAGGGGAGTTTTACGCTTAATTATAAAATTGATATAAAACAGTTTGTAGTTTCAGGTGATGTAGTGTTGGAAAACATGGTTATAGCTTTAAAAATGCTTGTGTTAGAAAGTGCACACATGCATATGTGTGTGCATACACACACACACACACACACACACACACACACACACACAGAATTGAATCAGAAATTTAAGCTCCTCCCTAACAAAGCTGAAAACAAACTAAATATAAACCAGAGTAGAAGAACCCTCTTCCCTAAGAACTAGACCTCACAGCGCAGGAGGGTGATATGCAAGCTGCCAAGCAACAAGACAATCAACATTCTGAGCCAGCTGGAAAGACTGTGAGCCAGAACCATGACCACAATAATAAGATGGTGCAATAGGGACACTTTGAGACCTTATGGATAACCAACATCCATCCTGTTGGACAACCCTACAATCAATGCTTTAGAATAAAGATGCAGCAGAGCTCATGAGCGTAGCATTTTGCCGTCTTCACAGTTCCCGTTGCTCCTCCCACAAAATCATATGTGGTGGCTAACACCTCTAATAGATTCATGGACTCATTCATGAATATTATCACTTCTTTTATCTTCTGCTTCTGTCAATGACGAGGACTCTAAGGGATGCCCATGTCCTAGCACTCATTGGCCTATTCTAGGAAGGAACACAAAACCAGTTTTTGTAAAAGAATAACAATCTACTTTCTTTCTGTTTCTGTGAGAGTTGTGCCAGGCCTGTCCTTAGCTATTGCTTATTAATTTGCCCCATTTTCGCTTATTTCTCTTATATCTATTTTCCCACATACTGGCCATTTATAAGTTTAATGCCTTCACCCTCATCTACACACAGAGACCTTCATTGCTAATCCTTAGCCCTCTACCTTCAATAGGAGAAAAGTCCATGCAGAATATTCTACATTTTTCAAACTCTTAGTCATAGGCAGAAATGATAGTAATAAGTAGCTTAGTGATGAGGAAATCTCAGTAAACTGGTTTGTTTACAAAGTATAATATGTGTCTCTCTTATTTTCTCATACTAAAGCTAAAGCTTCTAATTGTTCAAATTTGTATTGTATGTGATGCTTTTAGCATATTAGTGCATAAAACAAGTGTTCATTACCTGTGGTTCACATGCTTATACATGTTCACAATATATATGTTCACAATGTTTATTTTCTAATGTATCAGTGTGTGTGTGTGTGTGTGTGTGTGTGTGTGTGTGTGTGTGTGTGTGTGTGTGTGTAGTGAGTGAACATTGTAAGCATACATACAAACGGAGTAATTTGCAATTATGTTACATGGGCCTGAACAGACTTTTCATTTCACCAGTGTTAAATTAAATAAAACTTTCTGGCTTGTTTAATTTTTCTACCTCTCTTCTGCAGTATTCCCTGACCCATAGATGCAGAAGTTGCGATATAGATGAATATATTGTGGCTGTGATCCCCATGATCCATTAATCTCTGAATTGTGTTCAGTTTTTTAATGGCTTCTATTGGCATGAAGAAAGGTTTTTTGTTTCGTTTTGTTTGTTTGTTTGCTTGTTTGTTTGTTTTTATGAAGGAGATCACCTACTCCCTACTCTTACCTATGGATATATGGAGAAGACCTAAAATGTAATAAGGAACAATGCCATTCTAGCAAAGGGATAATAGAAGATTCTTCCGTTAGGTCCATGACTTCACTTGTCTCAGGAAGATATCTAGGTTTCCAGACCTGGGTTTGATTTCCCTCCTGCTGAGTGGACCTTGAGTCCAATTAGACAGCTGTTTGTTGCTACTGACATGCCACTTGTTGTACCTTTATGTCATTTTGCTGTTCGAGTAATTGCTGTGGTTCATACCTGTTTCAGCTGCATAGGGTTGTTTAATTGATTTTGCTCCTTTTCTGGAACCATGGAAGCTAGATCTCAAGAAAAGCTAGGTCAACATCATCTCTTTTGTCAAATATTTGATGCAATCCCAAGATTGGTCACAGCAGTGAGAGGACCCAAGATTGTCTACTTTGCTTATTGGCATTCATCTCTCCTGAAGCCCTGTATGTGAAATAAAAATAGCAAAATTAGAAGGAAGACCTTCTTAGTTACATGCTGCTCTGTTTAACACTGAGGCAGAGATTCAGCCTTAGAAAGTTTCTTACTTAGCTTATGTCAGAGAACAAATGCTCACCTTCTGCTCATCCACAATGTAAATATTCACAAATCTCTATAATAGGCATAATGCCATATTGTTAATCTAATGAAGTATGTTCATCTTCATAATCACAGAAATTCACCAAAGCAAATAAAAGTGGAAGGTTCAAGAAACCCCTGATTCATCTCATCTATTGATACATGAACTGAAAAAATAATTATTAAAAAAAACCTTGGGAACAAGGAAGCTTATCTCTTCAATTTATAGACTTACTTAACCTGTTGAGCTCTAGCCATTCACAACAGCAACAATCCTTTATAACATTCATGTGGACAACTAAAGAAAGATAATGAAAAGATGGGATAAATGGCCTTCTAAGCAAAAGGCAGGCTGAAAACATCCTCAAAACCTCAGCCCTCAGTCCCATTACTCACACATTCTGCAAATATTTATGTTGCAGATGCTTTTTCAAGATGCAGGAACACTTCAGTGGAGAGATAAGTGTGTGTTATTTCTTTGTGCAGCTGTAGGAAAAAACCGACACTATTATATAAATATTGAGTAACTTCAGAGAGTTGCTGTTAAAATAAAAAAGGAAACAATATCATTCAATACAGTTTTATACAGTGGGAGAACAAAGGATTTAAAGTTAAATAAAAGCTCAATTTCTTCAGTGATACAAAACCACTAGATGTGCTGTTACATAATTAATCTTCTAGCCTTTCCGGTATAGTCATCTGTAAAACAGAGCGATAAAGATTATATAGATGTGTAATTCTTGCAGGGGATGCAGAAAATATAAATGACAATGAATGCATTCATGTTTTGCGCAAGCACTGTCCTAAATGTCTTACCTGGCACTCTGATTTTAACCCTTATAACATTCCTAGAATGTACTCACTACTCCATTGCCTGTCTTAATGATAGACAAAAGCAGGAAAGAAACTGGGGTGGTGACATGGCTCAGCAAGTAAGATCAAGTCCTCTTCTTCCAAAGAACCTGAGTTCTGTTCTGAGGATCTATGAGGTTCAGAGCATCTTGAAACCCTACCACCATAGGACCACGTGCAGGGATTCAAACCACACTCAGACATATAAAATTTATGCACAAAATTAAAACTAAATAAAAATTTAAAAATTCAGAGAAGTTTCAAATACAAACAAACAAACAAACCTCCAGATCATTTATTTCATGTGTGTCAGGAACTAAACCAAGATTCCCAGCAGCCAACAGCTCACAGACACTTGTGACACCAGAGTCAAGGGATCCATTGTTCTCTCCTGACCTACAAAGGCATTTGGACAAGCATGTACAGAGACAAATGAAATGAATCTATTGAAAAAATACAGCAGCTGATAAATAATGTGGCAATTTTATTTATCTAAGGTCATAGACATTCAGTGGCGATCCATAGGTCTCCAGATAAAATTATGACCTCTTTGTTTCTCTTAACTAAGATTTCCTTACCTAGCAGAGTTGAGATTGAGTCTTTAAATATGTAAAGACATTTTTTCTTTGTACACAAATCTTTCTGAGAGAAGAAATATGTTAAATAAAATCAATAAATTTCAAGATTGATTGTTCTTGTTGTTATTGCTTTCTATTTTAAGATCGTTTTCTTTGTACGTTCTGAAGAGTTGAGATACAGAGAGGAAAGATATTTGGAGATAGAAAAAAATCAATGTTTCATAAAACTGGCATAAGATTTGTCCAGATCCCAGGAGTATAGAGCACACTGTGGAGATACAGAAGTCATATGAGGGGTTCACTTATTATCAAGAGGACTTATCTTTGCTGTTGGGTACCAGCATGGATGTAAATTCAATAGCACTGTCAAAAGCAGCATTATGAAACTAAATACACAAAGCATGCAGAAAAGGTTGAGACAACTGATACGATGTTTCCCATTTTTATATAAATATTCAGTTTCATCATGTTGCTGCCATGTTAATATTTTCAGGGGAATGGTAGGTGTGGACCAATGTGAATAAATCAAGAAAACATAAAGCAACATCATGGTTGGCAAACCTTCTGACATAATCTAAGCAACTCACACTCACGGCGAGAAAATGAATTGAAGCCACTTGAAGTATAGAAGAAAGATTGACAATGTCAAGGGGAAGGGAATAAGGTGAAAATTATACAGAGTGGGGAGTTATCAGGAATAACACAATGTGAACTTGAATAGATTGCGAGGGGCTTTATATTCCTGATGAAATAGACTCAACTCTAGTTGCATTATCTGGAGCCTTTGCCTGAGATAAAGACATTATCTCCAAAAAGAGATGATACAGACAGCATGTACAATAATACAACACTTTCTGTCTTTCCCCCAACCTTCAGTCAATTCTGGATGGAGCCCAGCCCAGGCAGAAGAATACAGAAACTTGCTTTTATAAGCAGCACCCCCATTAAAGAACAAAGTACCACGGAGATTTGAAATGAACAGATTAAGCATGCCTGTCACTCATGCCGGCTGTGTGGTGGCTAATGCAGGCGGCTCTGCTCTATTTGAGCCAAGTCTCTTGAGAACAATTTTAAAAGTGTGACTTAAATGGAGTCACTGTAAATGAGTCTGCACAGGGCAGGCACTGAATATGTCATGTGAGAATCAGGCTGTTTGTGACAGAAAATAGATGACAACCCGAAGCCACAGGGAGCGTTGCATTCTTAAAAAGAAAACTACTCAGGATTCAAATAATTTAATATTATTATGAACATGACCTTAGAAGTGACAGCAACCCACTGCTAAAATCATAGATGTTTATAAAGCTGTGTCTTCACATGTGTTTAATGTGCATGTAATGCACACATGTACAAACACACACATATAAAAGAAAGCTGACAAAGTTGTTTGATACAAAGTGGGTTAGTAAACCTTTCAGTACTGGATTTTCAAGCAATCTTTATGTATGGAAAAATTGAACTTCAGAATGTATGTATGCCCTATTTACCTCTTGGATTGTAATTATCATAAAATCAAATGTTCAGATAGATCAAATGTCCTCTACCAGCACTAGCTTGACGTTTGTAACCATTTACAAGACATTTTTGCTCTTTTAAACCTTACTATACATTCCAATAATTGTAGCAATGTATAATTTCTGTGTTAATTAGAGGACTCAAGGAAAAATGATGTACAGGAATAGACAGCAGGCACTAAATCATAATAGGCACACATCAAAGACTACATCATATCCATTTAGTCTTACCTGTTGTCATTTATTTAACTAAAATTTTTAAAAAACATTTTGTAATCTCAATCTTTGTCAAAAGAGAAACTTGTAAGATATGAGGATGTTTAAATGATTTTGAGGTGATTTGCTAAAAATAATAGTCTTAGTATCAAATGAGATATTCTATTGAAACATAATTTAACATTCATTCACTCAATAAATCACTTAATAATTTCAGCACACTTAACCTAAACCCTTCATATATGCAGGAGTATTTTTAAATATATTACACATATTCCATAGCCTCAAATGCCAATGATTTTGACGACTTTCTAAATTCAAGCCTTAGACACAAATCACAGTGAGGTAGGTTGTGAAGTCTGTCACCCCTTTTATTGCTAGGCTTGACTCAAATGATCCATCCACTGAGTGGATATTGCCCTCCTATATCACAACACAACAGGCTTCTCTCCTAAAGATGTAGGATCAAAACTGATGATATTAATGATTGGATCAGAAAGAGGAAGTGAAGATTTTCCATCAATAGCTTACAGGAAGAAGCTGACCTATGCCAGAATCTCCAAATACTTATGAAGGACAATCTGTGAGAGAAAATGAAGTTTAGCTTTAAAGGACAGAGATCAGACATGGTGGCAGGTATCCAAACAAATGTACCCTTATGGCTTGAGTTGAAATATCAAAAATATAGTCCAGAAATATTTCATACACTAAAATCATCAATTCATGATGAATATTATACTTGACTATATTTTTTGTTAAAAGCAAACTCTCACAAAACCCTGTTACATTGCTGGTACAATTTCAAGAAGTCAGAAAAAGAAAATAATTTGAATATGTAGCCTTGGAGAAAGCTTGATGTACTGTTTTAAAACTATAAATTTGTAATATGATTTGGATAAGTGGCATATTTTACAAAATGTTGCAGGTTACCCTTTCCAAGGACTCTAGAAGTTATATTGTTTAATTAGAAGGCATTTTGATTCTATTATTATCCATTCTGGCCTGGATTCAGAAAAAATACCACTATACATTTTAGTAAGCATTCACATCCATTAGCCTTGACCTGCTCTATCAGACTTCTTTAATTTATTAATTGATCAAATATGTGTTCCACATCTTCAGAGTTTTATATTTTCAGAAAAACAGGAATTAATATAAGGTTCTATACTATGGTATTTGTTTTAGCATTTGATAATCTCTAGGCTCAATCTCTATTATAGAAAATATAGAAAAAAGGAAAATAAGTATGCTCTATAACTAAAACTAGTTTTTAACCAGATACCACTTTTAGCATTATTTATAGACAGCTAAAAATGATTTACATATCATCACTGATGATGAACTTTGCATGAATGGCAGTGAAGTTGGTGGAAAGAACTGAGACTCCACAGTAGAAACCATCATATCAGCAATGCACCTCATGGGTTCAGCATCTCTTTCATGATATATAACACTTCTGGATTCAATTTTGTTTTTTAAAAAAGTATGACTTTATACCATTTCTAAGGACACAGATTCAGTTTCTAGCACTCAAATGGTGGTTTACAACCATAAGTAACTCCAGTTTCAGGGGATCTGGTGTTTTATTATGACCTCCTCAGACATCAGACATGCCCTTGGCACACACACATATTCAACCAAGGAAATATTCATAAGCATAAAATAAAAATGAATATTTTTAATATTATAGATAATATTTCTATCCCATTGGATTCTTGCAACTATTATAAACAACACAACAAATGACTTCCTTGTTTATGTCACATAATAGGTGTTCAAGTCATGGTGCATTGAAGAAAGAATTAGTAAAAGTTGATGTCTGCCTACATTGCACGCATTTTGAGTTATGTTCCAGGCTGGAAACCCCCAAGTACTGATTGAGATAAAGCTGTGTTCCATATATATTATCATCTAAGTCCATATTTGAAATATTAGTGCATATTAACATAGCTGGATGACCATATAAAAAGGAATGAATTTCAAGGAAAGATAGCCTTTCCTTAATCTTAAAGATGGATGGCACACAATATTTGATAACTGGCAACAGACATGTATGCAGATGTCTTGACTCACAGTGCTTTTGTTAACATTTTATTGCACATGCTCCTATATCATTTGGGATTAAAAATCATTGTAAAGTATCAGTATTTCTGTGAGGCAGGCAGAACTGCTGTACATTTCTGATAAGCTAGAGCATGTACTATGCTGCTTTTGTAATGATTAGGCATCCTGCTAAAATAGCCAAAAAGGTGGGGCTTGAGCCAGCAATAGCCAGCAGATTCCAGAGCCTTTCAGAAAGCACCAACTTAGCAATGAGCACTGAGGCAGACCTTTCCCCAGGATGGGGTAGAGAGTATATAAGGCTTACCGTTTCCTAAAAATATATGAACTTGCTTGCAACCTCCCGGAGTGTGTGTCATTTTCTCCACGTCTCCTCACCCTCTGCCCCCAGTGTCTAGAGACCTCATCAGGCAAACAGCAACATTTTTCTGTAGCAAATTTCTTCCACACCAACAGAGATTTCTTTAAAAATATGTTTATTTTTCTCTTAGAATTTCAAATAATGTGAGTTAGAAACGTTCTTAGAAGCAAATGCAAATGTTTCTTAATCAGACCAAGGCTGTATCTATCATGTACACAACAGATGCAGTCTAGATCAAGGTTTGTTTGATGTGATTGGTCAGGGTTCACAAAGAGTCAGACAACTTATTACTTAAAGAATAGCAGCACAAATCACACAGCCCAGTCCTTCATCCACACATCAGAAAGCACAACCTGAAGCATGGCGGATAACCTCAGAGTGAGATATGAAGATCCTGCATGACACTGTTGAGAAGTAAGGTTTAAACTCTAGCTAAATTGCTACATTTTCTAAAGCTTTATTGTAAAAGAATAGATCTATGGACTCTAAACACTATAAAAAAGCAACCCACTAGCTCTATATGGAAACTAGATTGGCCAGATGGTATGATAAGGTCTTGAAACGTCTTCTCACATATTTCTAATCCTCTCCATGTATGAGAAGATTGCAATGAAGTCTTCAATACTCAGATCAGTTGAGTGTCATACGGGTTCATGTGTGCCAGGAGAACAGTAGAACTTTGTCCACGAAGGGAATAGATTAACAAAGAAGAATCAGAAAAAGCATCAAAACATGTCCAACAGAGAAAATTAGCAAACATTCTAACTAATATGGAAGGAGAAAAATAAATACCAAATTCCCAGTAAATTATCCAACAAATTGTTAGGAAAGAGCAAACATCTGTCCATAAGAATCATAAATGTAAATGATCTCAATTCTCCAACAGTAAGATGGACTGAATGTACTAAAAAATAAAAAAAAAAGCACTATCTGTAATCTCGAGAAACACACATGGGAGCAAATGCACCTCCCAAAAATTAGTATCAAAGGATGGAAATCAGACTACCAAACAATGTATTTAAAAAATAATATTCATACCTGTTCTTATAATTGATAAAATAGACTTTAAAACAAGACTAGTTAGAGAGATGAGGAGCTGTAGTATATATTATTAAAGGAATAATCCCTCAAAGAAATATAAAATTATAAATATTCATCCACCAGTTATTAGAGTTCACAATCACATTAAACTATATATAAAAGGCAATGAAGGTAATGCTGACCTTGACACAATAATAGTGGAAGATTTGATAAACCACTATAATATTTAAATATGTTTTCCACACTAAAAGTAAGCAAGAAAACACTGGAGTTACTGGAATTAGCAGAGATATACAGAGTATTCCACCCAAAAGATAAGAGAATATACATTCAAAGTGACAAGTGAAATCTTCTCCAAAACTGACAAGATACTAAAGCAACTAATGAATATCATTACAAATTATGAGATAATTCTTTGTATCCTATTACACTATAGTGTCATAAAAATAAAAATCAACAAAGGAACTGGTAAAAACTGCAAAAATGCCTGGTAACACTTTTTTTACATAAGGAATGTTTTGCATTTTTATGTGTCATCTTTTCACAGTGGTCATGCCAAAATTCTCTATGTTGTTCACATTTAATAGATATCCCAGGGAAGGGACTACTGAATAGTAAACTTTTGAATTAACAGTGGGTCACTAAAGAAATCAGAGATGGAATAGAAATTGAAGCATTCCTAGATTCAAATGCAAATGAGAATACAACGTGGCAGACTCTGGGGCACAGCCAAAGGAATTCTGAGAGGAAACATTATAACTGTAGAGATCATATTAAAGACTAAACCGACTTCATATAAGCAACTTAATGGTGAATTTCATGCCTCTAGACAAACTATAAACACTATAGTTAGCAAGAAATAATAAAAATTATGAGAGAAGTGATGAAATAGTGATAGAAGAATACTATACAAATAAATAAACAAGGACCTGGTTCTTTGAAAACCTTAAGAAGATTTGCAAATGTTTAGCCAAACTGACAAAAAGAAAAATGAAATGAACATGATCCAAGTTAACAAAATTAAAGATAAAAAGTTGCCCTTCAAATTGTAACATAGCACTATATAGAGTCCTATATCTTGCAGGCAACTGGAAGTTGACTGAGACACTAGGTGATATCCTGAACATAGGAGACCTCAAAGCCAGCTCCCACAGTGACACACTTCCTCCAACAAGGCCATATGCACTCCAACAAAGCAATATCTCCTAATAGTGCCAATCCCTATGATATTATGGGAGTCAATTACATTCAAACCACCATATTGCTCTTATAGAAGAAATGAGTTAGTTTTAAGTACCCATGTCAGGTGGTTCATAAGCACCTATAACTCCAGCTCCAAAGCACCCAGTCATTCTTGTTGCCTTCACAGGCACCTGCACACATGTGGCAGGTACTAATAAAAATATAGACAAGTAAATATAAATAAAAATTAAGATAAAAAACTGAAAATAAGTGCTTGTGAGGATGTGGTATTGTGGTGCTGGTGCAAACTAGTATAGGCATTTGGCAAATCAGTATATATACTGATATGATATCATTATACATGCATATAAACATACACTTACATATCTGATATGCTTTTGTGTATGTATATTGATTCAAATGTATATCTCCTAGAATGTACCCAAACAATTTCTTGTCATACCATAGAAATATTTTCAAATCCATGTTTATTGATGATCTATTCATGAAGCAAGGAAATAGAACCAGTCTAGATGTCCATCAAGTGAATAGATAATGAAAATGTGGTACATATAGACAATGAAGTTTTGTTCATAAGTAAGGAAAACGAAATTATGAAATTTGCAGGAAAGTATGAATCTCAATAGCATAACATTCAGCAAGGTGACTTACCCCACAAAAGAGAAAAATAATGTTGTCTTTCATAGGCAGAGACTATCTAATAATGCCTACTAAACATACATACACACACATTATGAGTATATATGCTTGTATGTGTGTATGTATGCTTGTGTAAATAATACTTAAAAAAAAAAACTAGAAAAGAGGCCAAGAGAGGTGATAAGAAAAGACAGGGGTGCAGACAACAGGAAATACATGACATGAACATGAAAAGAGACAGGAGTGGATGTAGGTCATAAAGTAGGATCAGGAGACCAAAGATTTAGGAGAAATAACAAGTAAGGAGAATCTACTAAAATATGTTTTGTAAACCCAAATGATATGTAACACCTTCTTCTGGTTTAAAAATATTCAAAATTAGAAACACAAACAATCATAAGGAGTTTCTCCAAGGTCATCTCAGCTGTGCTTTGAGTCTATGAAATGTGGTTTATACAAACGTATCAGTTTGCAGAGCTCCACAACAGGGTCATACCCATCGGATCACACTCATATTGATCATTTTCTGTAAGACATGTATCATTTTACAGAAAATACTTTACACTAACTATTAAATTCAAGTTAAAAAATCACAATGTCGTTGAGGTTTCTGATTCCTATTTGATTATCTCTGGTCAGGAATGAAAGCTCAAAAATATTTAGAGAGTACAAATGCACTTTTTAGTATTTAAAATTCATAAAACTCTGGACTCAATTGGTAAAATGCTTGCAGTTCAGTCATGAGGAACTGAGTTCATATCTCTCACACTCCTATAATTCTACAACCCAGCATTTTTGAGAGTGAGGAAGGAAGAAATAGGTGATTACTAGAAATTCCCTCGCTAGCCAGTGTAGTCAAGGGGTGATTTCTAGGTTCAGTTTGAGTCTCCATCTTTAAAAAATAAGGTGGGGAGTGACTAAGGAAGTCACTTGATACAAACCTTGGTCTTCTACAGGAATCATTATTCTCCAGTGACAAAGTTAGGTTGTAGCTAGAATTTTCCTGCCTGGCCCATAGTCAGGACAAATCTCTGACACCCGCCAGTCCCACAGCCGCTCAGACCCAACCAAGTAAACACAGAGACATATTGCTTACAAACTGTATGGCCATGGCAGGCTTCTTGCTAACTGTTTTTACAGCTTAAACTAATCCATTTCTACAAATCTATACCTTGCCACATGGCTTGTGGCTTACCGGCATCTTCACATGCTGTTTCTCATCATGGTGGCTGGCAGTGTCTCTCTCCTCAGCCTTCCACTTCCCAGCTTTATTTTCCTTCTTGTCCTGCCTATACTTCCTGCCTGGCCACTGGCCAATCAGTGATTTATTTATTGACCAATCAGCAACACACTTGACATACAGACCATCCCATAGCACTACCCCTTTTCTTTTTTTTTTTCAAAAAGGAAGGTTTTAACCTTAACAAAGTAAAATTACATATAATTTGGGAATTTGGGTGTAGCTTCTCTTACTAATTCCTGCTGGTGGGGGGCGCTGAATCTTATGGGGACACAAAGAAAATTTTAGGATTATGGAATAGTCCATGAGGGTGTATTGTCTGAGCCAGTTACCTTCAAACCGTTCTGGATGTTGGATCATCTGGACCTTGGTGTCATTGAAGACCTCAGGGGGTCTTGGTTGGTCAAACCTGATGTATCTTAATCTGGAACAAATCCATAGCCTTTGGCTTTCTGTGGGAACAAAAGCAGAGTCTCCTTTCCAAAGCAACACATCCTTACATCCAAATTTTGAAGTTAAGGTATCGTTAAAATATACATATTGGTTTAACTCAACATCTTTTATGATCAAATGTTTTTCTGCAGTTAAAAATCCCAAAGACAACACAATCCAGATTCTCTGTGTAATATTCATCTTTACATGGCTTATTTTTATATTAATTTTATTGTCTCTTTAAAGACTTTATTTTTTAAAACCATGTATTTGTTTGTATAACTGTATATATCACCTTTTTTGTCTCTTTCAAGCCTACGTATATTTTACACACATTGTTTTTTGTCTCTTTCAAGCCTATGCATATTTTACACACATTGTAAAGTATTACATCTGAATCTGTCTTATTGTGAATCTATTGCTTTAAACTGCAGCAGCTGTGGCTTCTGGCTCCGCCTACCTCAGCTTCCCAACATAGCAGTGGTAGTTTACCGCCAGCTCTGGGAGCTATCATGGGTCTATGCTTTTATCCAAGCAGTGTGTAGGCCAGAAACCTTTTTTGTTGTTGTTGTTTTATACTAGCAAAGCTAAATCTACCACGAAGCTTAATGTGCCACTTGCAGAGGCCTCATTCCCGCCATACTGCGGGTCGAGCGAGCACGCTAAGAACCCACAAGTAGCTCAAACCAGCAGCTGCCGCTCATTTGAGAGAGACAATTAGGAAGCTGTTTTTAGCTCTGTTTTAGAATCTTTTTTCTCAGTTTTTAGGTGGAAACTCTTGCCACCACGTTGGGCGCCATTAGGTCATCCATTTCATACAGTCAACACTGACACACACACACACACACACACACACACACACACACACACACACACACCAACATACATACACACATATGAATATTTTTTTAAATAAATATATGAGTTCTATATTTTAAAAGTTAATTATGGGCTGGAGAGATGGCTCAGTGTTTAAGAGCGCTGGCTGTTCTTCCAGAGGTCTTGAGTTCAATTCCCAGCAACCACATGGTGGCTCACAACCATCTGTAATGAGATCTGGAGCCCTCTTCTGGCTATGTAGAAAAAGCACTGTACACATAATAAATAAATAAATAAATAAATAAATAAGCATATAAATAAATATTTTAAATAAATAAATAAAAGTTATTAAAACTCAATACATATTGTTAAATTTATCTGGCCACTACAGAGTTCTAGTTGATGTATTCACAAGTTTATACTGTAGACATTTGCATTTAAATCACTGCCTCAAGTTCAGAGCATAATATTGGCCTATATAGAAGGAGAACAAGAGGTGAGATTTGCTACTTAGTTAAACGTTAGGAATATACCACATATGATTCAGTATATAATATTCTGCCATGGATCCATATCATAAATGCTGAGTAGAAAATATAGATCTATCTTACCAGCATCACGTTCTGCTCATTTTTTGAGGGGCACCCCAAAATTATTGAATATGGAGTGATGAAAATGGCCCAGAGGTTAAACTGCTGCTGCACAAGCTTAAAAACCTCGATTTGATTCCTGTGTTCTTTGGTGTATGGAGAGAACCAATTCCTGAAATGTACTCTGACCTCCAGGCAAGTGATTCTGACACTAGTGACACATCTCTCTCTCTCTCTCTCTCTCTCTCTCTCTCTCTCTCTCTCTCTCTCTCTCTCTCATATACACACAAAAAATAATAAATAAATGAAAATTGTTTAATACCGTTAATCTTTGTACTGTTTGATCATAGGTGTATTGTTAGGAGTGTGCATATGAGAACGCACATTTGTACATGTGCATGGCAAAGACCGTGGATAACATCAGGTGTTTTCCTCCATCAAGTTCCACTTTATTTAGTAAGGCAGTTTCTCCTGCTAAAAGCAGGTCTTTCAGATTTGCTTAGTCCAGCTAGCTAAATTGCCCCTCAGAGCCCTCATCCCCAATTCTTAAAGTGTTAGGCTTGCAGAAGGCTGCCATGTCCACCTGGCCTTTTATGTGCATACTGTGGATCTTAACTCCCGTGGTTACACTTGAGGCACATACTACACCCACAGCATCAACACACAAGCCTTAATTTTTGTACGTTTATATTCCATAGTTTAGTATCTATAGAAAGTGCAATGGAAATCAGTCCAGCCATAAAACCATAAACCCACTAGATACTCTAGTAGATTGCAGGCAGATTGGTATCCATTTAAGTTTATGTATTTGGTGGAAGGAATATTTTTTAGGCCTTACAGTCACTTTCCAGTCTACAATAAAAAAAAAAAAATGTTTTATCACATGACTCCTTTCATATGCTTTCATTGCCTCTCAGCTAGTCTAAAGGATCAGTATCCATATGTATAAAAGTCTGTTCCTTTTACTATTTAAGTAGGCTACATAGAGTTTACACAGCAGTTTGGGGGTGGGGGTGCAAAGAGTGGATTATTTCAAAAGTTTATACAGCAAAACAAACCAACAGTCTGTTCCTCTGAGAATGAAACTACCAAATGTTTGCTGCTGGTAAATGGATATGCTCCGAAGCCTTCCCAAGAGTTTGCTTTGACAGATGTCTGCTGATGGACATTTGCACAAAAGTCTCTGGAATGCCTTATTTTATACCCAGTGTCAGTTGGCACATTACTTTCTTCTACCTTCTGTGTTTCCATTAAATTAGGCTGGAAACAAAGACTCCTATTTACTGAGCAAATTCCTTTCTTTGTGAAATGGTGAACAATTACGACCATTACCCTGTCAGCCATTTCCATCAGCTCAATTAAAAAACGCCTCCACGCTGCTTTCTGAATCACAGTCACCCTGAGTGGAGCCTGCCTTTGGCATACAAGAGTGTGAAAGTGTCTAATCAAACTGGGGAGAAGGTGGAAGGACCTTTCTTTTGTAACCTTCTTTAGGATTCTGAGAGAATTGTGTTCTGTAGAGTGTAGGAAAAACATCATGTCCACATACCAATGAAGAATATTCCATGACATATAAGACAAAAACACCCCACGAATATCAAAGAGATAGTAGGAAAGTGTGTTTTGATGAACTAAGTATCAAAGAAGAAAAATATACAAGTTGAACATGGTTTGGTATTTATTTTAGTCGAAATGTGAATGTCTTTGTATTCCAGACATTTCCAATTCCAAAAACATGAGAAAAATATGTTAATTCTAAAAAAAATAGTCCTTAATGTGTTTTCAGAGGTGTTCTTTTTGAAGGATATATTAATTGATACTTTGGAAATTTTATACAATACACTTCATCATATTAATCCTCTGCTTCTACTTCAAACTCTTCCTGAGTCCATCCCTCCTGCCTATTTCCCACAGCTTCATTCCCTCTTTAAAAAAAAATGGAATTAAGCCATCAACTCCAGTTATCACTGTCCATATATTCCTAGGTATGAGGACATCTCCCTGAACATAGTCAATCTTCCAAGAACCACATCTTTAAAAAATCCATTTTCAATAAAAGAAAAAGATGACATCCAACTTCAATGTTCAAACTCCTTTAAAATTTGTAATTCTTAATTTGATCATAGGTGTTAGGATGTGTCTTTCAGGTTTGCTCTATTTTGCTAGAAATGTAAGAAGATTTGCCTTGTTTTTAAAAGTTATGACCATGGATTTCTGCATCTGCTTCCTTCAGCACTGGATGAGGGTTTTATGATGACAGTTAGGGTATTCAGCCATATGATCACCAGAGTAGACCAGCTCAGGCACCCTCTTGACTATTGCCAGTAGTCTATGGTGGAGTCATCATTGTGGATTCATCCCAGGCAGAGCTCAAGGAGTCCAATCAATGAGAAAGAGGAGGGATTCTATGAACAAGAGATATCGAGAGCATGATTTGAAAAAGTACAGAGACAACTAGCTAAACTAGTGAAAATATATGAACTGTGGACCAATATCTGAGGAGCCCTCATGGTACTGGACTAGATCCTCTGGATCAGTGAGACAGTTGTTTAGCTTGAACTGTTTAGGGCCCCCAGGCAGTGGGATCAGGACCTGTTCCTAGTGCATGAGCTGGCATTTTGGAACCTAGTGCCTACGGTGAGACACTTTGCTCAGCCTTGGTGCAGGGAGGAGGGCCTTGGACCCACCTCAACTGAATGTACCAGGCTCTGCTGACTCCCCATGGAGACCTTGCCTTGGAGGAGGCAGGAAAGGAGGGTGGGTTGGGGGGGAATGCTGGGGGGTGGGAGGAGGGAGGACAGGGGAGTCTGTGTTTGGTATGTAAAATGAATAGAAAATCTCTTAATAAAAAAATTAATTAATTAAATTTGTGACCTTAATTTCAGCCCTTGGGAGGCAGAGGAAGGCAGATCTCGGGGCTCAAGTCCAGCCTGGTCTACATAGTGAGTTCCAGGACAGCCAAAGCTACACAGAGAAACCCTGTCTCAAAAAACAAACAAGCTGGGCGGTAGTGACCCATGCCTTTAATCCCAGCACTCAGGAGGCAGAGCCAGGCAGATCTCTGTGAGTTCAAGGCTTGGTCTACAGAGCAAGATCCAGAACTAAAGTCTAAAGTCACCAGAACTACACAGAGAAACCCTGTCTCAAAAAAAAACAAAAAACAAAAAACAAAAAATCCCAAACAAGCAAACAAAAAGTTATCAAGCTT
Source organism: Peromyscus californicus insignis (assembly GCF_007827085.1). Taxonomy (NCBI): domain Eukaryota; kingdom Metazoa; phylum Chordata; class Mammalia; order Rodentia; family Cricetidae; genus Peromyscus; species Peromyscus californicus. Next base: position 43,112,459 of record NW_026294447.1, read on the forward strand.
TATCTTCTGAGTTTCTGATACAAATATTAATGGCATTTCAGCACTATGAAGATGAATAAAGACAATGAACTGACTTGAAAGAAATTGCTCTCCCTCTCTAAGAAACTGTTCAGTGTCCATTTATCCTCAGTTAAGGATGGAGGTTGTGAACATCTTCCCACACCATATTTAATGTTGATGGGATGACTTTATCTTGTGTAGGTATTGTAGAAGAAACAACATGTTCATGAGTGTAGCGGTCCTTATGTATCCAGAAGACCTATTTCACCTCAACCCTTCCTGACACTTGGCTCTTGTGATCTTCTACACCATAATCATTAATGGTCCCTCAGTTTTGAGGCGATAGGCTGACCTATGTCCCATTTGTGGCTAAGCATTCCACTGTTTCTTATCCTCTCTCGCTCTTTTTTTTTTTCTCAACCTGTTGTGAGTAACTTTTATAACCACGGTCCACTGCAAAGAGAAAGTGCTCCGATGAGATCTGAGATAAACACTAACTCTGGGCCAGGACAGTTCCATCCCTTGAGGTCTGAGCAAGCACTCTAGAAGTGCTTTTAAAAATACTAGATACCAGGCATGATACCAATCTGATCAAATCCAATTGTATTAAATATTACTCAGTAACTCATATAACATTCATAGAAAAGTTTCTTTTCAAATTATAAGCACTATAAATTATTATTCATTTACCATATTAAACATTCATTTAAATAGATTTTATTTGAGTCCCATGATGCATACAGAACTTTGAGAAAACACGACAGAAACCTATTCAATGAATTGTGGTCATTTATACTCCATGCTTTCAAACAGTACACAACACATTTATTTGAAGAGATATTTATTAATACAAGTAAACACATGATTATAATTAAGATCACCTTATGTTACAATGGCTTGAATAACTTTAAAGAATATAATGACAGTGCGAATTAAGAGACAAATATTATACACATGCCAAGGGTTAATACTAACTTATTTTTTTCATAATTATAATGTCTCCTTAAATCTGTAACTGACCAGAAAGGACTGAGAAAAACAGAGGATAGTTTAGGAGATAATACTTACAGATTTAAATACAGTGGAGTCAGAATTCTATTTAATTGATGTGATAAGTATTTGGTAACTGTTTTCAGATGAAAAATATGCTTGAGGTCAAAATGAAGTGGGAAGGTTTGCTAAAACTTTAATGAAAATTAACACTATTAGACAAATTCTGTGTTGCATAGGAAAAGCACTTCAAGTTCTGATTTTGTAGTATATTTGAATAATTGGAGACGTAACTTGATCACAATGGCTTCTTGGTTCACAAATCAAAACCAACTTCTTATGAAGCAACAAAAAGGTTTCCTGAAAAATTAAGTTTCACTACTCATAGATAGTGACCCACTAAAATATTTCTTTAGAATTCTAGTTCCTGTTGTAATTGATATTAAAAGCATGGTATTAGAAACCTAAGGATATTGTATAAGTAACAATCATATTTTATTAAAATTATAAAACAAATGATTATTCATTTTTCTCTCGTTAGCTTTACTTTATTAATTAGACCTGGTATGTGTTTCTGCGAAAGAATACACACCAAGATTTATTTCTCATGGAAATTTATAATACATTAAAGGCATTTTATTGGTTTCTTTGGCTTTTTGGTTTTTTGTTTGGTTAGTTTTTGTAGTTTTTAATACTCAGTTAATACTATAGAAGATAAAGTGTAAATATAAAAATAACATGTACTGTCAGATCAATATATAAATGAAAATGTGATAATGCCATATAGAAAGGTTGCATTTAGTATAGAATTTAAAATTAACAATGGTCAGTCAGAAAATCACAGGTAATACTTAGAAAAAATTATGAATGGAAATATTTATAGCACAGAGAGTATCAATTATCAACAAATGGAAATGTATACAAGCTCATATCCCATGTGGATGCTGATTTAAAGCACTTGAATTTGGAACAAAGTGATGCCATTCACTAATTATAAATGTAGAAAAGGATTTAGACCAGTTCTCATATCAGAAGAAAAGAGAAATACATTAAAGAGTGAAATAGAATTTCAACAATATGATGAAAACACTTGCATTTTAAAATTAATTAAAATATATCAGGATTAATTATAAATATAGTCAAGGTCACATAATGAGTTTATTTTGTCATCATGCCCTAAGAAATTTAACAAATTGAAAGAATTTTGGGAGGAAAGAGAGATGACAATTGGTTCAACAGTTAAAGAGTACTCTCTGTTCTTACCGAGGTTCTGGGTTTGATTCCCAGCACCTACATGTTCTCCAATTCCAAGATCTGCCTCTCTTTTCTGGTCTCTACAGACACCTCACGTGCATGATGCACAACTACAAATACTGGCAAAACACTTACACACATAAAATAAAAATGAAGAGAAAATGATTGTTTCAGAAGAAGAGAGGTTGGTGGCTCATGTATATAAACCTAGTACTAGGGATGCTGAGATAGAGAGATTGGCATGAGTCTAAGGCTACTCTATCTTACATAGTGATTTCTCTGCTAGGCGGGGCTATGTAGCAGGGCCCTGTCTCCAGAAATCAACTAACTAAATGAATAAGTAAATGAATAAATAAATAAATAAATAAATAAATAAATA